>NC_068337.1:11002082-11329582 GCF_000147395.1 Oryza glaberrima | reverse complement strand
TTTATTGTTCAGTCTATTGGCACAAATCCCTGTTCTTGGTGCAGGTGTTTTTCTACTGGGCACACAATAAATTTTTTTTGCCTAAGTATGTTTTTTTTTTCATATTCAGAGGATTGAGATTGTTGTTCTAATTGCTCATGTGCATATGGCATGTCCTTCACTAGTTCCGCAGGTGCGGATCAAGGACACCAAGGGAGTTTTCATCCATGAATAATTTCCTTATCATTTTAGCTTATTTGGGCATTGGTATCGTGAAAAATCTAGGACGAGTCTATTTGATTAGTATCATTTTTATGCATAATAATATGTCCCCTGGAAACAGATCTTTACTGACTGCCAAATTGAACTTTTCTCTTGACCTCAATGATATCCAAGTGATCTCTGAAGATATAGGATCCTTGGTTCATTTGACATGGATGCTCGAAATGTTTCATGTCGTACACCTTGCACACTTTTTTTGGATTTATCTTGGCGAACTGATAATGTGTCAATTAGAATTTTGGTTCTTAATTTAACATGCATGTGAACATCTGAAATCTATGATCAGTCTAATGGAGTGTATTCCTGTAAATAAAGCAGTATAGACTCATCAGTTCTAAAATTTATTCTACTCGATTTATGTTCTTCAGATTGAGGCTGCATTTTGCACATATTCTCTCTTCCTGCTGCTCAATTTTTTATGAAGCATTTTATTTCTTCTTCAGCGAATCATATCTCATTTAGAGTCATTTATGAGTGTAAATTATAGACTTCTCTTAGATGATGTAATCGTTTCTGTCTATATCCAGGTGGCTGTGGGAGGCCTCTCTAGATGTTCGTGGGTGATGGATACCTGTCGATGGGGAGACCTAAGGAATCTATAGTGCTTTGTCGGCTCAACATCGATATGAGGCACTAGCGTCATCTTGCTTGTTGGATTCGTGCATGTAATAGTAATTTAGTTACTAAGAGACATATGTTGAGAACCATCGGTGTAATAGTAACTTGGTTACTAAGAGAATTTGTTGGTAATGTCAATATGTTATGTTGAGATTGGTGTAATAGTAATTTATTTACTAAGAGAAATCTTGTGACGATATCAATACGTTATTTTAAGTAATTTATTTACTGCGAGAAGGTATGATAACCAATTAAGTGTAGTATTATCGTAAGTAATTTATTTACTAAGAGAATAAATGAGACCAACCCGACAGTAATTCATTTACTGAGAGAATGAACCAACTGAGAAGGGCTACAACCTGGGAGTAATCCATTTACTGAGAGAAGAAATGAGTTGGATTCCGAGTAATTTATTTACTAATAAAATGATATTAACAAAGAGTAATTTATTTACTACGTGTGCAAGAGAAATGTGCGGGTTGCAGTTGGAATGGACAGGCCAAAAGGTGCGGGATTACAATGCAAAAATCAATATATTAGTTAGTAATTCATTTACTAATAAGAAGATATTAACTGCAAGTAATTTATTTACTGAAAGGCAAATTGTGAGGGAGAGAAAAAGGTGTGGGAGAGTCCCCTGAGCGCCGGGGGGTGGGGGTGGGGGTGGGGTGGGGTGCTGTGAGGGGAGTAGTTTAGTTATTGCGCACCCCAGGCGCGGTTTAGCGCATATTTTGCTTTGACACATAAAATGAGACAAAAGACAATTGTAAATATGTGATATCCTAAATTCCAATCCTTCACAGTAGCGTCATGGTTTTTTACTCTTGTGTGTATATAAGCCGCTAATAGCATTGCATAATTGATGTCCTTTCATGTTTAAAAGTTATATTTTTCCTATTAAATTTACATTTCATGACTCATGTTGACTATGTCATTTTAGAAAAATATCATACGGGTGCAACATATCATATACAGATGTTGTCTAAGACATGTATATTTTCTTCGTTTTTATTGATTTACATGCAAATATGCAACAAATTATATGCATATGAATTACAGGGAAGGATATATAGCTTGATACACATAAAATATATTCAATAATAAATTCTTAATATTTCATAATAAAAGAGCGAGCCGGTGAACATTCAATTAAAAAGAATGGAAAAAACATCTTACTTTTAGTTAGAAATTAATTTGTCGGACCACTTTTTAACAAACTAATACACATGCCCGCGCATCGCGCGGGCTACCTTCATAGTTTTTATAATAGTAGAGATATAAATGCTTCATAGTTTTTATAATAGTAGAGATATAAATGGTAGAGAAGAGATAAAGCTGATAAATTAAGAGGTGTAATATGTGCGCATGCAAATTAAAAGCAAGGAACAGGAGTGACAAGAACCACTAACCAGTAACCACTGAGAAATCTGTTTATTTATCTCTCTGACTCTGACGGGCTGCCAAAACCAACCACAACTGCATGCGCTCCTGTACCCTCCGGATCAAGCCGAGAGAACGATGCGACCACTCTGGCCCAACGGCGGCAGCACCGGCAGCAGCGTCGACGTCTCGTTGACGAGCGGCCGTCGTCGTCCAACGTCAGCTGGCAGTGGCAGTGGCAGCGGCGGCGGTGGCCGGGCGGAGGTGTACTTCGCCGACGTCGAGGAGGTGCGGCCAGCGCCGGCTGACGCCTGCAGGGAGGACCCCGCGGTGTACCTGACATGGGAGGACGTGTGCGTGACGGCGTCCGGCGCCGGCAGCAGGGCGACGCCGGCGAGGATCCTGGAGGGGATCAGCGGGCACGCCCGGCCCGGGGAGGTGCTGGCCATCATGGGGCCATCGGGCTGTGGCAAGACGACGCTTCTTGATGCACTCGCAGGTTTGTCGTCTCACTGTCACCGCTCCAGCTCTATAACAGGGCTTTTACAGTTTTATACTATTTC
Organism: Oryza glaberrima; assembly: GCF_000147395.1. Taxonomy (NCBI): domain Eukaryota; kingdom Viridiplantae; phylum Streptophyta; class Magnoliopsida; order Poales; family Poaceae; genus Oryza; species Oryza glaberrima. The sequence continues at coordinate 11,326,760 of NC_068337.1, read as the reverse complement.
GGTGTGCACACCGGAGGACCCCAAGTTTCCGAACGAAGAAAAACGGAAACTTGAATAAATTTTGCTGAATTCGTAAAACAAAAGGTTGAATACTTATTTTCTGAAGGCTTCAGATGAAATAGTTTCGCGCGGAGGTCTAAAATTTAGAAAATTACAACCCAAAATCGATTTTCTATATATTTATCGATAAATATTTTTAAAAAAATTTGACAGATATAAATATAGTATAGTCGTAGGATAATTAAATTATAATTTACATATAACTACAAGGTTATTTTGAACATTCAATTTGCTTTAAAATTCGTGCAAGAGAGGTAGGAAAAAATCACAACACATGCACATGCATGTGAGAGGATTTGGTTCCATTACATCTATTTTCACGGAATTAGCATGTCACCTATAGATTTTTGAAAGTTACAGATAAGTTATATGCAAGTTACACTATAATTATATCACGATTGTACTATATTTATGCAAGTTACACTGTAATTATATTACGATTGTCCTATATTTATATCCGTCACTTTTTTTATTTAAAATTTGACGATAAATGTATAACTAATCCCCGTGGTACCTCTTTTGAATTTCTTTTATTATATGAAAGATACACGTGTACATTCTCTTGAGAGAATCCACTCCCTATAACAATAATTCTTATCTTTCACTTAAAAACGAAGATGTTCATCGATCCTTGTGTTTGGTATGACCATATTCTAGAGTTGTTAAGTGTGAACAAATATTGACTCATACGTATTAATTTCATATCCTCTTATGATTTTTTTTACCTATTAGGTGTTCTCAAGCTATTCGTACTTTGTTTTTTCAGTTCGAACTGAGGTTTCATTTTTTTTCCTTTAATTTTCCCTTTTATTGACTGCCTGCCATATCTTTCTATCAACGTCGAAGCTTCACACTAGTTGCAACATGCATGGTTGACAAACAATATGCAAAATATTTTATTATTCAGCATTTTACTGCTGAGCAAATCATCTAGTGCACTGGATTTAATTACTGCCATTCATCTACAGGAAGGTTAGGGCCAGGCATGAGTAAAACTGGATTGATTTTAATCAATGGGCGGCAGGAGAAGCTTGCCTTCGGAACATCAGTAAATATTCTTTCAGTGATCTAAAACAATCTTGTTTACTGCAACAAGGATTTTCTGCATAGTGTACTAATATTAACAGAGAAAAAGAGGGGCTACTAGTACCACATCTGGTACCATACTACGTCTACTACCATTGCCACCATGACACCTACGAGTACAAGATCTCAGTACCTTGGTTTAATGCTTACATCATGCATGCTAACACTAGCATGACATTGGCACCTAAAGTCCTAAACTATCCCGTGCCTCTAATGTGATATCCTTCTCTAGTATTGACTCCCTGCGTAAAAAAAAAAAAATCCAATCCTAACTATGAATCTGGACATATATGTGTCTAACTTCGTAGCTAGAAGTTTTTTTTTTTCACGGTGTAAGTATGTTATAAAGAGGTCTCGACTAGAGCAACATGTTAGCACATGATGACATCTTCACATGGAAACGAGAAAAGATGAGTAAATTGGTGACATCTTTGCATGGAGAGGAGTAAAAAGAAATAAATTGCCCTCGTAGTAGAAAAATTTGGCACATGGGTGGGATGTAGATAAGATCAGATGAGCATAACATGTGTAACAACTAGGTTAGTGTTTTTCGAAAAACAACAGTATGTCTTTTGGCAAAATAAAAATGATGACACTTTGGATTTTATAGCCACATGAATTATGCAACCTTTTTTTTTTAAAACCTAATGCGGAACTTTGTTCCACTTTTATAATTAGAAGAAGAGAATTGACCCAGTTTATAAGGAAAATCGGGCCCTAAAACTAAACAATTCCACGGTTAATTACAGGAAAACCGGCTAAAACCCACCGCTATAGATCTAACAACGACAGCGGAGCCCAAACGCAGGACGTCGCCGCTAGGCTAAACACAAAAGCGACACAACAGCTCCCAAATCGCAGAAGAGGTGTTATCATTGCCGAGCTAGCCGCCCAAGCGACCAGCAGCGCCAACTTCACAACCGCAACGACATTGAAGGCATGAAGGTCGCCAAAGCGAAAAGCAACTCCGACCTCCAACAATGGACATCAGCCAAGCCACCGAGGAGCCACTTCCTTCACACAGCCAACACCAGAACTCCTTGGAAGAGACTGCAACATGTCATCGTTGCCAAGCGTCGCCGCACCCCATTAGCGAGCAGCTTCGACTTCATCAGCAGGAACAACCGAAGAGCTTGTCGCCGACCACAAGAAAGAAACGGACCCAAGAAGGCGAAGGCCTCGCCGAACTAAGGTATGAAAGCTTTTGAACCAAAAAAGACCATCAACAGTTGTCGATGCGTTGGAACTTCTCCGAAGCGACGCCCCCAAGGAGGACACAACGCGTAGCGCCGCCGCCGCTTGTCCGAATTCGGAACTAGATTTTCACCTGGAGATTGCGGGGATATGAAAGAATGCCATGACAACGCCTCCAAGAAGGGAAACGGCACCCGCGGGCGTCGTCGTCGTCGAACCAGCCAAAGGCACGGCAAGGCTTTCACCAGCATCTTCACATCACCCACACAAGCACCCCCACATCGATGACCATAGATTAGTCAAAGACGTCTCACAAGCAGCCATACCAACTCCACATCCGCACATCGCCGCACATGAGCACGAGACCCGCCACCGGCAGAAGAAACCCCCTACCTCGCGTAGGCGACGTCGCGCAGCCGCCGAGCTCGCCGGAGCCCACCCGAGCCGTGCAACGCCACCACACGCAGCCACCCCGCGCAACCGGCTGCCCTGGCTCTATCACCCGCACCGCGACAATGCCCCTCGCAAGCCGGTGACGTCCGCGCCGCCGCAGCATCCGTCGTCACGCGCCGCCGCGGACGGACGCCGACGCCGACGACGCGACCTCGGCGTGAGTGAGCCGCCGCTGCCAGCCGCGAAACCGACGCCTGCCTACCGCCGGTCTCCAGGCGCCCCGCAAGATCCGGCTGGAGCCAGCCCGGATCTGGTCAGGGAAGTTGCCGCCGCCGCCGGCTCCCCAGCCTCCGCAAGCGCGTGCCTGCGCCGACCAGCCGCCATCATTCCGTGTCGCCCTGCACGCCGTGCCGCCTCCTCATGTCTCCCGATGGCCGGCCACTGCCAACACCCGCGCCGCCATCCTCGCTGGCCACCAGATCCAGCGGCGGTGGGCCGGATCCAGACGCGTGGAGTCGGGACTGGCGGCGGCGGCACCGGCTCCCAGCCACGCGCGGCGCCACCGCGCGGTTTCCCGGCGCGCCGCGCCATCTCCTCGCGCTGGAGACGGGCCACCGCCGGATTTTAGCCCCGCCGCCGCCATCCCGGCGGGCCGCGCGGTTTCCGGCGGCGCGCTCCGGCGGCGGCGATGTGGGGGAGAGGAGGGGAGGGTGACGGCGGCCGGGGAATAGGGTTCGCCCCCGGTCGCCCGCGCGTGGACGACCGTGGGCGTCGGGCTTCCTCCTTATGCAACCTTTGATATTGGTACAGTGTTCTTCGACAAAAATAGTATGTCTTTTGGCAAAAAAAAAGAAAACGATGACACTTTGGGTTTTATAGCCACATGATATACAAACTTGGAAATTGCTGGCTAGTTTGCTCATTATCCAGTACATGCGTCTCAGTTGTTTTTTTCCTGTGATGGAGGGTGTAGGTCGTAAAGTTTATTTTTGAGGAGACAAAAAAGGGTTATCATGATGGTATATAACTTTTTCTGAAAGTGACACTGTAAAATTGTTGAAAAAATAATACTGTAATAATTATATCTCTCAAGGCGTACGTGACCCAAGACAACGTGCTGATGTCGACGCTCTCAGTGAGGGAGGCCATCTACTACTCAGCTCACCTGCAACTACCGGACACAATGCTGGTGTCGGAGAAGCGCACCCACGCTGAGCACGTGATCCAGGAGATGGGGCTCGATGACATCATGGACACACGCATCGGTGGCCGGATCACTAAGGGCATCAGCGGTGGGCAGCGAAAGCGGGTGAGCATATGTGTGGAGATGCTGACACGACCACGGCTACTCTTCCTTGACGAACCCACCAGCGGGCTTGACAGCGCCGCCTCCTACCACGTTATGAGCCACATCACCAGCGTTGCTGCTGGGGAGGGCATGACCGTCGTCGCCGCTGTGCACCAGCCCGGCGAAGTCTTCGAGCTCTTCCACAGCCTCTGCTTGCTCGCCCATGGGAGGACGGTCTTCTTGGGGACAGTTTCTGATGCTACCGAGGTAAAATTTTCCTCTTCCAAGACTAATGAATTGGTCATCTTCAACACCTTGATGCAGACTTGTTTATATGCGCGTGTACAGTTTGAAAACTTACATGGACAGCTTTCTCAACCATCTATTAAAAAAATTAAATGTCTGTTGGTATCATGTTGGTGAGAGAAAAAAATCACGCCACTGTCACCATCAAATATAGGTAAGTTATCACCCTAACCTTCTCATCATACAAGTCATCATCGTGCACCCCCCATCCAGAGTTTGCATTATTTCTGATTTAGGGGAGTTATCGACCCCAGTCGGTACGACGGGTTTTACTACGGTAACCACTCATTTATTACCTACAAAATTTACAAAACAAAACATGAATTCAAACGAGAAGACAAACTCAGATTGAAATGGGTAACTGAGTTGTATGTATTGATAAATCGATATTTATAGGTAACGGGAGTTTATTGACAAAAAAGAATCATCGTCAACATTTGCAAATTATAATCTTAGGGGACTAAGATTTTCTTTTATATGTTTATCTTTTTTCAATTTAATGCCTCCTTTGGAATTGAGGGACTTAAGAAATTTTGGAGGAAATGTAATTAAATCCTTGTAAAATTCATTGTTCCTAAGGATCACTAACAGTTGAATTTAAAACCAATATAGGCGATTATTGTAGATAGTTTAAAAACAAATAGCATCTGATAAATACATTTTTAGCTAACTTTTTTACTAACTTATGCAAAATTCTCATAGCAACTTAATTGTTTTAGGTAGAACCATTTGAAGAACCTGTCCATCACAAGGAATCCTGTATAAGCTTGTTAAGGGGCGAGGTGGGATCCTATCTAAGCTTGTTTAGGGGTGGCTAGTTGGCACGCACGCGTTGGCTGCGTAAGTCGCTTAGCCGCCGATTAATGGCACTGATTAGCTCTAATGGCATTGATTAGCGCTAATGGTTAGTACTTTTTTTTTTTAGAATATACATAAATAATTTATTTCAATGTTTAAAAAATAGTTGAGATTTTTGAATTTGTAGTTCAAGATTTTAAAGTTTGAGTTAAAAGTTTTGAATTTTGAGTTGAAAGTACTAAATTTTGATATGAAAGTATTTAATTTTAGGTTGAGAGCTTTTTAACATTCATTTGAAAGTTTTTAAATCTGAGTTGAAAGTTTTAAAATCTTGACTTGAAAGTTTTTAAATCCAAGTTGAAATTTTTCAATGAGGGAAAGGAAAGGCGATTAGATAAGGCATGCGCTTCTTTTAAAATTGAAGGTCCCCCGTGCGAAATACATAATAAGACCATAAAGTTTTAAAAATACACTGTTCTAGAACAGGTAACAGTGAAGATTGCAGCAGTGGCTTGGAGTTTGTCCGTGCCCTAGCAACACCCGACATCATAAATATGAAGAGCCAAAAGGACAACTATCAATAGAAACAAAACAGAATGTTGCTTTTTTTTCCCTGTGTATTTTTTTCTGTTTTCCTATTAATCTGCTTAGATAATTAGGGCATGTACAATAGTTGTTAATAGTGGTCTCTTAGCGTTGCTAATTAGGAATGCTTGTTGACATGGAAGAAAGAGACAAAGACATCATTATCATGCATAACAACGGCTTAACAATGACTCTTAATCACTACAATATGAAAATATGGTTGCATGAGGGTAAAAAAATAGAAAGAATATTAACAAAAGGAATATTTTTTTGAGTTAATGATTAGAGCCTTTGTTGTCTTAACTATTGTAAAGACACGGTCTCTAAATAATCTTATACTATCTCCGTTTCAGGTTATAAGACTTTCTAGTATTGTCTATATTCAAATAGATGTTAATGAATTTAGGCACATATATATGTCTAGATTCATTAACATGTATATAAATGTGGACAATCTTAGAAAGTCTTATAATATAAAACAAAGGAAGTATTTTTTAAGAGGCCATACTCGTCTCTACTATTGAACATACCTTAGTAGTACTAAAATATTTGGAGGCCCCTAATTTTTGGTGGCCTCAACAGGTGCACACCTATGAACCGAAGCTAGTCATTCTATCAACTCATTCAAAAGAAAATATTTATATATATTATTAACACATAAAAGAACCTTCAACATATGCCCGTTGTAAAAATAATAATTTGTAGGCTAACTTATTTATTTCTTGCAGTTTTTTAACCTGAATGGTTTCCCATGTCCATGCCTGAGGAACCCGTCTGAACATTTTCTAGGAACAATCAATAAAGATTTTGATGAGGTATGTAATAGTTCAAACAGTTATATATTTATCGCATGTCCTCAACTTTCATTAAGACAAAAACTATATGTAGGAAATTGTGGAAGATTCCAGATATAGGAGAAAAACAGCAGCTAAAGCAATAGATACCCTGACAAATGCATATCAGTCCTCTGCTTATTCAGAAAAAACAACAAATCAGATAATTCAGATGAAAGAAATGGTAAGTAAATTGCATATTTAGATATGGTGCATACCTTCTTGGATAATTATGTTTCTAATGTGCGGTGTGTTAAAGGGTGGAGCTCCATTTAGGACGAGAGAACGGGCCAGCTTCTGCACAAAGCTCCTTGCACTCACCAAAAGGTCATTCGTAAATATGCACAGGGATATGGGGTACTACTGGATGCGTTTTGCTGTTTTCACCGTCGCTTGCACATGTGTTGGCACTGTGTTCCACCATATTGATAATAGTTACAATTCTATACAGGTAAATTAAATTTCTTAATAGAGGAATATATTGTTTTCTTATGACCACGTAGAACTTTATTTGAACTATCATTGATACAAATGTTGTTCTTAAACTTTTCAGACTAGATGCAATGTGATAATGTATATGACGATATTTCTAACTTTTATGGCCATTGGAGGATTCCCTTCTTTTGCAGAGGATATAAAGGTGATAAGTTTGTTGCACATTGCACCTGATGGAATTCAAGTTTAGCCAGTAGCCAGTAGGGACTGTCTAATATTTTGTTGTGATTATGAAATAGTACATAATCTTTCGGAAAAAAAAGTACTTAACCATCTATGAAGTTTCCGTTATTTTTTCCTCGAAGAAGGGAGTCATCAATGTAACTAGATGAAACATCGCGTATTGCTACAGAAGTTATATATAATAATGATATAAATAACATGATAGCTAGACGATATAACTTTATATACTTTATATAATTTTCTTTTTATGGACCACGGAACAAATAAGCAATTAAGCTGATGTTGTTTGTAACAATTTAAATTTCAAAAGCAAAACTAAAGCGATATGCCTCAATGATACAATGAAAAGAAGAAAGATAATATAGATTAATCATCCAAAGATAAAACTAAGGTGATATAGATAATTTGGACCATAGATTAATCATATTTGAGATGATGTGACTTAATGAGAGAAAAGAAAATTAGCATTACCTATACTTCGTGGGGATAAACTTTATAGATATATAGGATATTACGGGCCTGTTTGGTACAGCTCCAACTCCTAAATTTAGCTCCAGGAGTTGAGTCTGGAGTGGAGTTGTGGAGCTGCCTAAACTCAGCTCCACAACTCTAGTTCATTTTGTGAGAGAGCTCCATCCAGCTCCACTCCCAGTTTTGGTGAAGCTGAAACTGTTTGGCTGAGCTCCAACTCCAGGAGGGGTGGAGCTGGACCTAGAGCTGTGCAAACAGGCCCTACATAAACAGATACTCCTATCTGTTTCAAATTAGTTGTCATTCTAGTTTTGTTATAAGTCAAACATCTATATATTAATTTACTATTACCTTTTCGAAATTCATGCAGTTTAACACCAAAATAAATATATGTTGTTAGGTTGACCATAGGAAATACTTTCCTAATATATAACCGACATGCTGGATTGCTAGAAATTAATGATCATAGATAGAAATAATATTTAACTCAAAACAAAACTACAACAAAAAGTAATTTGAAACAGTGGAGCATTTTAAATTGCGTTATAAAATATGTGGATATGCCACTAGGTTTCCCTATATTTATTGAATGCTACTGTTTTTGTCAGAATTGCTAAAATGACACTAGTTTTATGCAAAAGTTGTAACTATGCCACTCTACTGTTAAATTGGATTAACGTTGTCAAGTCAGGATGGTTAGACTATACAATAACAACAGACAAAAATGCCCCTTGAGTAAAATACAACAAAAGGAGAAAATTTTGTGCTAGCCATCAAATTCCTCTTTTGCCAACCTTTGTATCACTTTCCATGTGTACTATAAGGATTCTTCTCTTTTTTTTTTTAGAAAACATAACTATTAACAATATTAAAAAAAAAAACTACCAGTTGTGGCAAGTTTGCTAGGTAAACTTCAATCTGATGGCGCTATAGCAATTTGACAAAAACAAATTATGGCATATTGACAAATGGAGCATTAAAGATTGGTTAAAAATGTGATTCTATGTTATTCCTAATCATATATATTTAGAATATGTATGGTCATCACAAGTATTGTGTTTTTTTCTGGCAAGAAGAAACTACACTATATAAATGTTTACAAGGAAAATGTATTCGGTCAATGGTTCAACTTGATTTAACTTGATAGAATATAAGGTATTTTCTTCTCTACACAATTAAGCAGACCAAAAGAAATAATTCTCTCTTTTTTAAAAAAATGGTGCCGTGTCTGTTGCACATACCTCACCAAAATCTTGTGTTTGTATTTGGAATTCAGGTATTCAGGAGAGAGAGACTAAGTGGCCACTATGGTGTCACCGAGTTTGTCATCTCCAACACTCTCTCGGCCACTCCTTACCTAGCCGTCATGATCATAATCCCCGGCGCAATACTGTACTACCTCACTGGGCTAACAAGAGGGGGCAGCAACATCGCCTACTTCGTCGTCACCCTCTACATGTGCATCGTGTTGGTCGAGAGCATAATGATGGTGATTGCCGCCGTCGTCCCAGACTTCCTGATGGGCATCGTCGTCGGCTCCGGCGTGCAGGCTTTGATGATGACAAACGGCGGCTTCTTCCGCCTCCCGAACCAGCTCCCGAAGCCGGTGTGGAAGTACCCTTGCTACTACATCTCCTTCCATAAGTACGCGGTGCAGGGGTTTTACAAGAACGAGTTTGTCGGGCAGACATTCGCGAGCGATCAGCTCATCATGGCAAATGCCACCATTACTGGCCATCAGGTTCTCGAGGCGTTGCAGGTGGAGATGTGGTACTCCAAGTGGGTAAACCTCGCCATCCTGTTTGGAATGGCGGTGATATACAGGATGATGTTTTTCGCAATTGTCAAGGTTGCGGAGGGAATCAGGCCAAAGATGAGAAGGATGAAATGCTCTCTAATTTAATAGTTGCCTTGATCTCTCCCGTTTCTTGTTCTTGTTTCCGAGAGATTTGCCATGTCTATCGTCAAGTTCAAAATGCACTTGATCTGTAACCCGTAACACTAGATAAAACCTGAAGTCAAATAATATAACAATGGGCTCACATATGAGAAACTGATCGATGTTCATGTACATGTACTACTCTTGATATAACTACGGACTCGTATGGTGGGGCTTTAGATTCTGATTCTTGGTGATTGTGATTCAAAAATCTCTCTGAATCTGGTAATGAAGAGAATAAAAATCAGTACAATGAAGTGCTGCCTAGCAGGTTGGCTCGCCTCCAAATTAGTACGATAGAGGAGAATTGAAGTAAAATCGTCCATGTTACCCTGAATTCAATATCTGTTCTAACTGTAATTTTTTTTAATATTAATATATAGTAGATAAGAATTTTTTTAGGATTAATTTAAAATGTCTAAATATTTAGCACTATACCGACTGCTATAAGTTCTGGATGCCTGAATATATGATTTGGCATTTGCATTATGTGCTATCTCAGTACATTTAAAGTAAACAAGCTTTTTTTTTTTTGAGCGATTCGATATGTAAGCTTTTCAATGATTATGCAAGCCCTGGAGCAAACGTGATTTTGTTCATTCGAAAAGATTTGCAAGCTTCAGATCTCAAATACAAGATCTGGAACACAGTTATGCACATGTACCAAACATTCATGCATTAACCTTGAAGTCTTGAATACACACATTATTCAGCTTGGCAAGAGCATCATGGCATGGAATTCTAATTCCTGCTGCATTCACACACCAAGAGACATGATGACAAAGTTCAGAACTTCAGATTTACGAAAATTAACGGTTGACCTTGGTGGCATCAAATGGAGCAGAATATGACCGTACATACACGATCAATTTGCTGGTTTGTCAAAAAGAGTTACTTCTGTACATCAAACTAGAGGTGTTGCCAAGCAAGTAGGTGAGTCAGTGACAGTTTTAGGGCTCTGCAGAAACCAGGCTGCAAGTGATGGCGGATTTCGCCTGAGCCAGGCTGAGCCTTTGGCACTTGAATTTTGTCAGACACCTATTCTCTGCATCTCTGCACGCAGCGGGGACAGTTGTCATTTTTATCAATAAAATCAGATGAGCATCTTTAACTATGTAGTGCCAATGGGTAGTTGAATGACGCAAACGCTTTCAAAAATTGACATAAGAAAGCTGCTTACGAACTAGTAGCAATGTTCTAAATAAATTATGTTGTTCTATTTGGAGTTTGGTTAGATGATTTTTCCTTAATCAACATGCAAACAGAAAAGTTAATATGTTATTGTGTATTCCACAAAATATATTTGATTAAAAAGGAGTAACGAATTTCCATGCTTTCTCTTCCATAGCACTGAAGCACTGAGATGTTCCTAATAAGATGGCACAAAAGTTTATGCCTCTTTTTTTTATGGAAGGTTAACAGATATTTATGAAAATAGAAGGATTAGGGAAAACAACTTGTACAATCATACATGTTCACGAGGTCTCTTTGTGCATCAATTCATTAGCCGAATTGTCTCTGCTAATTCCTAAAGCAAACACGCAGATATTTAATGTATGAACTATGAACAGTTTGATTGAAGAATGAGTATCAGAAGCATTCAATCAGATCTTGCATGGCATGATGAGCTTCTGAGCTTGTATCAATTTAGCAAACTGGAAATTAAGAAATTAACATAAATAACAAATAAATAATTAAACCTAAACAGAAAAAGAAAACCTCAAGTACTGCCAAATAAAAATGCATAAAATTTTGTGTACTTATGAGAGGAGAGGTCAACAGAGCCATGCATTTATAAACAAGAGTTATGATTACCTTTAGCATATTATAAATTATACACACCATATAGAGTTCTTTTCCAGGATTTCGTTGCACATGCTGATGTCATCAGTCATCACCCCACATTTGATGGTATGGTGTAACAGTGGAAAATCCTCTCCGAACAATCCAGAGTTGCTGCAAATGGCACATGCAGGTCAACAAAGAGCCATGCATTTACAAACAAATGTTATGATTACCTTCAGCACATTATAAATTATACACACCATATAGAGTTTTTTTTTCCAGGATTTCATTCGACATGCTGATGTCATCACCCCACATCTGATGGTATGGTGTAACAGTGGAAAATCCTCCCCCAAAGGCCCGAACAATCCAGAGTTGCTGCAAATGGCACGGGCACCCACTGATCATACATTGGAAACAAACGGTGTACAGCAGTTAGTGCATTCTCTAAGAAGTCGATCCAAGCACAAAATTAAAGCAGCACAAAAATAAGCTTTGATCATTTTGTGCATGAGAATATAATTCTTTTATGGCAGATATAAACACAAGGTAATAAAAAGTTGAGTATATTCTTAAAATCCTTTTGAATTCCTATTCCAAGCTTCAATTTCAGGTGTAAATTGTCCAAGCATGTGTACCTAAAGCATAAAAACTGCAGCCTCTCTGAAAACTAAAAGGCCTACTTTAGTCTGTGAACATGATAATTTAATTAGAGTGGACCCACCAATGCGGAAAGCTTGCGCGGACCCAAACAGTACACAGCTACTGAAGACGGCAAATGCCCTTGGGGCTTCTTCCTCCAAGGCTCTGAGCATCACCAAAGTACGCGAGCAGGGCACCATGGTGAGGGTGGAGGCATTAAAGAATAGAGTAACAGATGAATGGCACGGTGCATTGGTTCAGTCAAGGGTATGGGCATTTGAGCCAGCGTATGATGGAATAAGTGAGCCCAAGTGTGCATGAACAGCACAACTCCCAAATCTACAAATCCCACACTCTCAGTTACCCCATCCCCCTACATGCCACCGTGTGCAAGCAATTCATTAATTTGGCAGCGTAGCGACTGACAGCCACAGGATGGCAAGGCATATCGCGCATGGCAGATGGTGGCAGGCTGCAGATAGAGCTCGCAGAAGGCATTGCGTAAAGGCACAAACTGTGGTGGATGATGTGGTTTAGCCGGTGATTCCACATGGCCCAAGGGTAGCAGCAGGTAGAAGCACACGGTACACAGCCTAGTGACCATGTGCGGCATGCAAGTGTCCAGTGAGTCCATACGGCCTGAGGGTGTTGGCTAGGCTGGCGGCTGCACCCTCCTGAGGCACACAATTGGTTAAGATTATAAAAAAGTGATGTTTAGAAGAAACATTTTGTATCCAAGTGTGACATTAAGCTAGTAGATTGGTAAACATTTTGAGAATTGAAACTGGAAACTAGGAATGGATAGTCTGGTAAGCTAGCAAATTAGTTAAAATTTGACAATTGAAATGGAGAAGTGGGAAATGAGGGAAAGAAATAGGAAATAGGAAATTGGGAATGCATTATCTTGTAAGCTAGTAACTTCACTGAAATGTGAAATGGGAAATTGGGAATGTATTTTCTGATGATCAATAGCATAAAACTCGACCATGGGGGGAGACATCCCCAATGCTTTGATTCTAAGGAGGTGCCATGCTTCGAACCTGGGTTGGACGGTAGTTTCAAGCACTCTAATCAGTCCACCGTGAGAAGATTGGCAATGATCGATAGCATAGTTTGTGTGATTCTTTATGACTCAATAAGTTATTGTATTTTCACTCTTGCGAGTCCACCACACCTAGAATTCAATTCTGGGTCTGCAACTAAATTTAGAACAATACATAGGAACATACATGGATAAGAAACCTAAATCATGTCCAGATAAAACAAATACAGAACTTCAAACTTTTTTGTATAGAATAGTTCAATTCCCTTTTAGAGGAAATGATCTAACAGAAAGATTTGTTTACATTATGAATTCCTACCTTAGCAAGCAACAATGAATGCTTAAAGTGTAAGTACATGTGATTAACCGCATAAAAATAGGGGGGTCTGCATAACATCTTCTGTAGACCCAAAAAAAGTAATTCTAAGAAAGGCATAATAACCTAAACAATTTTCAACAACAATATTAATGGGTAGCAGAATAAAGCAAGGTCAATCACCAAAAGTTCCCGCCACGAGTTCTTGTCCTCAATTCGTCATCCAGAAACTTACAGGCAGCAGAGGTGCATATCATCATCTACTGCAACAAAGTGACAGGGTATAATGTGGTTTATTTCAGAGGGGACAAACTAGAATTTTCATATACATGGTGTACAAGTACTAGCTTATTCAACTTACTGCCATTCCTCCTGGAAATTCTTCTAGAGTTCTAGTTACCATCATTCGTGGCAACATTTGAAAAGTTGTGGTTCTTTGCAAGGAATCTCAGGTTCTCCATCAGCTCAGATCGGGTTAAGAAGCGCATATCATCGTTCTTGGTCGACGTTGTTAATGTGCGAGGCAGTTCATCAGCCAAGTGAAGCTTTGTGAGTGACCTAAGATTGTCGGTCAGCATAGCTTTGCTGAAGTGATGCGGAATGCTGCTTACTGATGATCTTTCAAAAGGGCTGGGTGGCACGTCATTGATAGTCGGCTTATGCCGTGCCAGTGGGCTCTCGCCAGGGTCACTGTTAGCTTTCCGCTTCTTCTGGTGAATGGCCTTCGCCGCAATCGTGGCAGGCTTTTGGGTGGCTGTATGCGGTGTGATATCCTTGACTAACTTGAGCTGGGACAACTTCTGAGGGATCGCCACAGCCGTACGATAGTCAACTTTGACAGCAGCACTGCCAAGTCTCGAGGTGAGCATCTGCGGGGTGACATCCTTCACCAACTTGACCCAGGGCACCTGCCGAGAGATCGGCACAGCAGTACCATGGCTTGCACTGGTGGCAATGCTAGCTGGCTTCCCAGTGACCATCTGGAGGGTGGTGTCCCTCACTAACTGGAGCTGAGGCACCTTTGCAGAGATCATCGGATCGTTGCGATCACCTGTATTGGAAGTAGAGCCAACTAGCTTTTGGGTGTTCGTTTGTTGGCTGATGTCCTTAACAAGCTTCACCTGCGACACCTTCTGAGGGATCAGGGTACCAGTAGAAATGATTGCATTGGAAATATCACCAGCTGGTCTTGGGATGTCCTTCGTATGGGTGATAGCACTGCCGGACTCGAATTGTGTCGCCTTCACAGGAACCAAGACAGATGTACCCATGCCAGCACTGGCAGCAGTTCCAGCATTACTCAAGGTGTCATGTGGTGCAGAACCTTTTAATCTACCCTTTCTTTCAGTTGGTTGAAACATTTCAGAACCAGCATGGTTGAGGCCAGAGCCCACTGGAGGCTCTGGAGTGGCACTCCTGTCATTAGACAGTGAATTATGAGCAGTGTCTGGGGTCACTGGCATGGATGCTGCTATAAAACCTGACAACAAACATTTCAGGATCAATGCATGCATCAAACAGAAAATGTTCAAAACAGGATTTACTTAGTACTCCCTCCGCATTTTATAAGTTTGTAGAAAAATATAGCAACATTTCCAATACGAAACAAACATATTATCAAAATATATTAAATGTTAGTTTTAATGAAACTAATGAAAAATATAATTCAAGTACTAGCAAATTTGATCATAACTTGTGCTACATATTGGCAGAAACTTACCGAGAATAAATTTCCAATAGACATATAACAACTGCAATCTATTCAACAAATCAGAAAAGCCTAATATCATACAAATCATGTGGTTGAAAATTTCTAGTATGGTGATGGATCAATTTTTCACAGTTGAAAAATGTAGTTGCTGGTATTATTTTAGCAGTGGCGGATCTAACATGGGACACCCCCAAACTTTTTGGGAACCATCAAACTGTTATTAGTATCAAGGTCAAGGCAAATTTCTAGAACAGAAGCTAGGGTCAATGCAAATTCGAGAAAAAGTGTGTGGATAGAGAGAGATGGGAAAGATAATGTGCGTAATGGATGCGGATGAAGCAGCAGGACGAACGACACGACCCTGCTCACTCTCTCGCACGATGGATGGGGATCGGCGCAGGCGGCGCCGCGGCGGTGGCAGTGGCGGTGGCAGAGGATGTGGTCACCAGGATGGATGCGGCAGAAGCAGCAGGACGAACGACGGCGCCCTGCTCGCTCGCGGGATGGATGGGGATCCGCTGAGGCCAGAGGAGGAGGGCCCCATACGGCAGGGTGCACCTGCTGGCCGAGCTACCTGCCACCGGGACCCTACCCCCCAGTGTATGCTCTAGTAGCTTAGTTGCACGCCTCGATGCCTCAGCTACTTGCCTACCTGCAAGATAACCGAGTGATCGATTTTTTTCTGGTTTGTTGCATAGCTGCATCTTTGTGGTAGTTCAAGGAAATCCCATTAGTGGCACCAAATCTCAATGCTTTTCTCTCAATTACTGCTACTTAGTGCATGCCATCTCATCAGCTCCCATGAGTTTATTTTCAATCACTTGCTAAAACTATTGCTAATTACATTTTCAAAGTCGCATTTATGCTACTGCTACACACATACTCCAATATCTGAGAACAAGAAGGCTTTATTTTGTTCATTACGATTTAATCGTCAGAAAAAACTAGAAATATTCAGGTCTCCTAATTCCTGATGAACAACACATTACGTTAGATAACTTGATTTTGTCGTGTGATGCCGTCGGTGGCCCGCTGAGGTGACTATCTCAAGCGATCCAAACTTGAATAGCTCGACGAACACACATTACCACCAAGGCACTGACCGATGCAGTGAGGAATTTAACCCTAGCACTAGCTTCAGTAACAAACCTTTAACAAAACTTACAGAGGTTTTGGTACATACTAATACTCTAATTATTAAGCAATATTGTAATCTTCTTATGACTAACTACGTGAAAAATCTGCAATTTTCTGATTGTCACACTGATTTTCGTCCGTCCACGCGAATTTTCGGATTTTCATCCGTATCGGTGAGACCGCATACGCGTTTCCGTCTCCATAAGCCGTGGCCAACTCGGTGTCATACCCGGATTGAAAAACTTCCCCAAAAAACAGATAAGAAAAAATCCAAAATCTCCCTAGTTAGACCTACTCAAAAAATAGCATCGCAAATTGCATTTCGGCTCATTCATTTGCCCAAAACAACCACAGCATCTATATTCCGTATCAGATTCAGATCGGAGCATGTAGACGAAAAAAAAAAGGAAGAGTGATGCATCCACGAATCATGTGCAGTAAGCCCACTAGTTGCAGATCGATGCTAACCACATCCAGATTGAAGGAGTAGCGTGGGTAAGGAGGTCTTCTACCTGCCCGCCGTTGTCACGTCCTTCCTTCCCGAGCGCCGCCGAGCCGCCCGACGCCGCCCCTTCCTCCTTCCGGCTCCTGGACGCCAGGCGTGCGTCGAGCTCGCACCACGCCGTCGCCCGAAGCCGCCCCGAGCTGCGCCGCCGGCCCAAAGCCGCCGCGCTCCTATCGTGGCCGCGCCCGCCGAGCACGGCCGCTCTCGCCCCCTCCCCAACCGCGCCGGAGCCCCCTCCCTCTACCCGGCGCACCCCGGCACCCCGCCCTCCGGCGCCCTCCTGCCTGCGCCGCTCAGGCCGCGCTTCGTCGCTCCGCTGCCGGCGCTCTCCTGCTCCGAGGCAGCGGAGAGAGAGAAGAAATGAGCGAGAGAAGGAAGGGAAAGAGAGAGAAGAGAAGAAGAGAAAAAGGGAAGAGAGAAAAGCGGTGGGACTGGGACCTACCAATGCTGAAATTTTTACATTTCGATCTTTTTGAAAACTTATTTTACAAATAAACTCCTGGAAAAACTTAATCCAACAATGATCTTTTTTCACCAGAGTGGCTGGCGCCGTCAAAGTGACACCGTAGCAGTAAAGCATACGTAGAACGAGTGACGTGACAAAGGGGAAACCTCAAATATATATAGACAGCTAACGCATAAGCAAAGAGTGTAGGTTGCAATTTTAAGGCATTGCATAACCTGTTTGCTATGAACTTATATATCAGTTACTGGTGGCTCCCTGGACCTTCAGCACTAGCACAACTATGTGTCTTACCAACCCATGAAATCCTCCGCGTGCCACTGGACCTCTTAGTTGTGTGCACCTTCCATTTGCACCGTGCGTGTTCACATTTAACAGTATACCTCCTATTTGTAGTGGAATTTACAACACGGTATGGATGATGGTGCACGATGGTGTACTCCTAGAGCCATAGCTTCAATGCAATCATGGATGGGAATTCCAAACCCATCTTGAAACCGTCCACCTGGAATGGTTCTAGCAACTGATCTAAGTTGATGCCGCCATCTAGTATCGCACCATGGGCATGTGTTAGGTCCCTAAACTCAGGAATGTCCGACTTCCTTCCAAACACCTTCTCAAACGCATGACATTCCTCTAATGCTAACTCGCCATTGTTAGTTAGTGGAGGGAATGGACGGTTGTTGATGCGAAAACACACACTGGCCTGCGAGATCTGCTTAACTCCAGTGTAGGTCCTAAATCTTACTCTTGGGTTCAAAGGCGTGCCAGTTGATTTGATCCTACAATCAACAAGAAAGAAAGACAAGAAAACCGAGGTTAAATCCATAAACGATAGCCGATCAGCTAGAAGCCGATGACATATCGTCAATCATTAAGCCGATGCTATTGGCACTAGATCGGCAATGAAGAATAAAGCAATGTAAAACTAAATCTACTCGATCGGCTGTAGATATCAATGATATATAATCCTTTTCTCGATGTATATTTAAACTAAGTGATTGGGATAGATCAAACAGCAAGCCGAGACAGTATAAATCACTTAAGTCTAAAGATACATTAAGATAATGATTATATGTATGTTTATAGTATAGCCGATCAAATAGATCTAGCATGTATCAGCTAATACTCTGATACCACTCTATATTAAGATATCAAAACAGACAAAATATATCAATCAGCAAGCCTAATATACTTCAATGCTATAAGATCTTAATATAAAGGGCAGATTTAGCATGTCAAGCAAGCATACAAGGTATAAAATAGCTAAATCAGGTAAGATCGGCTGAAACCCCGATACTATCTCTATTAATAATCATAAAACAAGCTAGATATTGTAATTATGAATATTACTTAATAGGTCGAACTCAACCGATGCAGCATTAAGCATAAGAATAAATACAAAATCTAGGCAAGATGATGAAAATCTCTAAAAGATGGTAGATATGCTATGTAATCTAGATCAACAACGAAATCTAACTCTGTCGGCTATTACCCAGTAATGAATGTCAGCCGATTGCGGGTTAGACTATGAAACCGATGAAGATTATGAAGCATATATGATAACTCGACGATTTAAATAAACAAGATTAGAGTATCATAACGATGGAAGCACTAATCCCGAGAACGCAAGCCGCCATGACAAGTTTACCTCTTGTTGAAGATCGAAATCGATGCAGCTCAACTCGAAAGCAAGAACTTGTCGAAATAATGAAAGTAAAAAAGGGTGGCGATGCGCCAAAAGTGTTATTAAACTGTTGTTATCAAATTACATGGGGTCAGGTCGTATTTATACCCGAGATACATGATTGGTCCTTGCCAGACACGACTCCTATTTATAACAAACTTCTAAGATACGAAAGAGTTTTTACAGCAAACTCTTGCTGAAACATATCTCTAAAGAAACTATTTAAAATATCCTAATTAATAGATACAATTGCCTATCTGAGAGCTTATCTCCATCATGACAATCCTTGTGTAGCACGTTGATCGATTCCAGAAATGGTTTTATAACCATCTCAACGAAATCGGCTGTATCGGCTGTATCGGCTATCTTCTATCCGATCCATCTCAACCGATGCCCTCACAGCCGATGCGCAATTTGTTCTTTGAACACAATCCTTCACCGAATCCACTTTGATTCCAATGTCGAACTTGGTTCATGATTTACCAAATTTGGTCATTAACACATGCCCCCCAAGTCCGCTATATTGGTAATGTTGTGGACTTGCTCAATTTCCTTTTTCGAGTATATGTAGGGTTTCCTTCTTCGATTTCGTTTTGGCCGTTACCGCACTTTCTTTTAAATAGTAACTACCGCTTCACTCTTTTCACGGCGTTACCTCCGTTTTCACTGCTCTAACCAAAAAACTTTCCCCAATCTTCTCCGGCGACCCCCTCGAGCTTTCCAGCGATCCTGAAGGCGATTCCCTGCAACGACAACTTCCCCGCTGACAATGTCGACCTCCGTCGATCCTTCAAACGCGCCAAACGCCGAATATGCTGAGGTAAATATCATCGGCTAAATCTCCCTCTTTTTCGCACTAGATTGATTCTTCCTTTGCTCAATCTTCCCTTCTTTTTCTCTGTAGCATCTCACTCATCAAGTTGCAATTCCCAGCATAGTCCATGAGCATCAGTTTTTCCATGGTCCAATCGGCAATCTAGATCCTACTGAGTTCATTAATGCCGAAACCAATCGGATCCCCTTTAGATTAGCCAACCCAAACTTAGGCCTCTGGAAAAACACCTTCAAATCTTGGCCATCAGCCGAGAAAAGTTGGCCAACTTGGTACAAGCGGGTATCGGCTAGCAAGCAGACCCATTGGGATGAAATCGCATAGCCCATGCTCTAGCCCTGACTGCAGCAGATATGGCTAAGGATGAACCCATGATGTCAGCTGCAACCCACTTTTGGTCCACTCCTCTAAATTCTTTTCTCTTTTTCCTAAGGACCAATGACTCCCACTCTTCTGGATGTCACAATGATAACTGGTTTAGACATAACTTCATCGGCTAATCCAGTCAGCCTGAACACAAAACCCAATTTTGAGTTCAGAACCAGGAGCATAGGTGGTTGGTCAGGGTTTGTTGCAAAAAATATGGGCACTGGACCAGTTTCCCCAAAAGAGCATACAACCTTCCTTCTGATGTGGCTGGAGAAATTTTTGTTCTGTGGTCCAAGCTGTGGTCCCACTACCAACTGGCAGCACTTAGCCGAGAACCTAGTAGAGAAGAAACAATTCCCCCTTGGAAAATACTTACTAGGTTATCTATACCAGACTCTGAGCACTGCATCGGCTAAGATAGCCTCTGGACTGCAAATCGGCACAGGTGGCCCTTGGTGGCTCTTGCAAATTTGGCTCAATCTGCATACAATGAAAGTTGTTGATCGACTACCGCTATCCGATGCAGAATTTCCAAGACTTGAGCCAATCACCAATGAAGATGGGGGAAGAAATCACCAAATGCCGGTGCATGTCTGTTGGAGAGGCAGCATCAACCAATGCTGGATCCAAATTATCGGCTGAGCTCTTTAGGGACTTGTTCACAAATTTTTATGATGGCTTCCCAAGGAACACTAGTCTGATTTGCATATGAAGAGTTTGCCGACTTTGAGCTCCCAGCCGATTTCCGGTTTGATGAGATTAATTCTGATAAGTTTGATAAATCTAGAGATGTATTCTCAACAGCCATCACCCCTTGCATACTCCCTGTCAGCATTCATCAAGGCAGAAACATTCAAATTTCCTATGAATTCTATTATCCGACAAGTGTTGCAAGAATATTAGGAATGGGCCAACTGCCGATCAGTTTGTTCTTTGCCGACAAGATCCAAAGCGAGGGAGAGATCACATCGGCTCTCATGATGGATCGGCTGCTGAACATACCAGGACCCACTCTGGGAAGTATTGAGAACATCAAGCTAGCCGTATTGAGGAGTGCAGCATTTGACCGATGGTGGATAGAATGGAAGAAACACCTGTTCCATCAATCGGCTTCCATGTACTTGACAGATTTATTACCTGAAGCTATCCCTCAAGTAAGTATCTTTATCTTTGCTAATCTTATTAATTGTAAGCCGATGCATCAATCTCAACCATTTTGTCTCCCTTTTTGCAGACAACAGAATCATCCCCTCCTCATCAGAGTGAAAGTGGTCTGGCAATCCAATATGCTCTAGGGATCCTCCCCAATGGTGGTGGATTGGCTCCTTCAGTCATCGGCTACCAAGCCCCCAAGACTTCAACATTACTGCATGGTCAACCTCGTATGCCGATTGCCTCTGAAGCTAGCAAGAAAAAGAGACCGAAATCGGCTGTTGCTCCATCGGCTGCATAAAAGAAGTCCAAGAAACAGAAAACCGCCGTTGCCGATGACTTGCCTTCTATTGACCCAGATGTGGTGCAATTCTTGGATGATGAGGAATTAGAAGAAGTTGTGGATGAAGCGGCTGAGAACATTAGTGAAATAAGATAACAAACACCACCAGCCGACATTCCTGCTCCTCAAAGAACTCCATCACCTCCAGCACATCCCACTTACAAACCAAGGGTATACATTTATTCTCAATCCATTACTCAAGTTTTTATTTGTATGCCGATTCTTAACTTTGTATTTTGCAGAAAAAGAAGCTGGCTTCCAAGAAACCACAGGCACCAATTCCACCAGTTAAACCTTTATACTTCTTCAAATTTTCCTTTTCATCTTTCAAATAGCCGATGCTAACCCAAACTTGTCTTTTTTCAGCCTCCTCATTCTCCAACTCCTGTTCATGAATCAAGTGAGCATACTCCATCGGCTGCAGGTAGCCATCATGTGGAGGAAGAAGTAGCACCAGCCCCTGCCATCCCTGTAAGTGTTTCTTTTACATCCATGAACCATATCGGCTATCATGTTACTTCTACTAATCAATAATCTTAATATTTCCTATTTTCAGGTTTTAGCCGATATGTTTTCTTTTGACATCAGGCAGTTTATGGATGAAGAAGAAGAAACCTCAAGTAAAGCCTTGGTGCCTCTAACCGATAATGTGAAAACAACCTTGTTGGATATCTCAAAGCGGCTTGAGGGCTCCCTAGAAACTCTAGTGGTCAGCTGTGGATCTATTAGGGATAGATTCCATGAAATCCATGATCAAATCCCGGATGAGTTAGCCGATGCCATCACCCCAGCAGCATACCTCGAAAAACATCGGCTCAAACTTGAAAAGGCTAAACAAAGAATTGCCGATCATCGCGAGAGGAAAGATCTTGAGGCAACCATCCAAACCAGCAGAGCTTCTATCAATGAAGAAAAGGCAAAACTTGATGAGTTGGAAGCTGGTCCAAGTTCCACTCAAGCCAACATAGATTGGCTGAACGCTCGGAAGATTGAACTTCTAGCCAAGTTGGAGCAATGCAATGCACAGATTGCTATTGAAGAACGAAAGCTTGCCGATCTGCCTAAAGCCACCGAAGACCAGAGATCAAAGCTGAAATCCTCTGTCAAATACTTAGCCAAATTAACAAAATCCCTGAAAGTGATCTCTGGATCTGATGCAACCGAGGCCCAGATTATCGATGAAGTAGACCAAATTAGGCAAAAGGCTATATCGGCTATCCAAAAATATGTATCTGGATAAAACATGTAATCTGCTTTCAAATTTGCAAACTTTTGGGCTGTAATGAATTCGCAAACTTCTGTCATCTCCTTGCTTAATTTGCTTTTGAAATATGAAATCCATATTTTCATATATGTCTGCTCCCCTAATTTTGCAATGCTTAAGACATTGATAAAATTATAATTATACTAAGGGTGATATGACAAATATCGGCCATCATACATCGGCAAAGCACAACCGATTATGATAAGAAAAAATGCTAAGGGCGATATAACTTATATCGGCCATCATACATCGGCAAAGCACAACCGATTATGATAAGAAAAAAATGCTAAGGGCGATATAACTTATATCGGCCATCTAAAGGCGATGTCAACACATCAGCTAGCATGTATCGGCAAAAGTCAGATGATCATGAATTAATCCACACACTTGGATAATATATCTTTAAATACTTCCCATTAAGTGCTCGTCCAAAAACCTCACCATCAAGCCCTTGCAACATATAAGCTCCTTTGGATACAACTTTATATATTTGAAATGGTCCTTCCCAATTCGGCGACCACTTGCCGAATTTATTGTCACGAGTTCCTTTCGGTAGAATCAATTTCCAAACCAACTCTCCTTCCAAAAAGGACTTAGGCACCACCTTTTTGTTATAATGACGAGCAACTCGTTCCTTATCCCTAGTCACTTTTTCCAAAGCACGTAATCTGGACTGAACCAAATCTTCTGTTTCATCCACCATAAGATTATAATACTCATCGGCTGTCAACTTATCTTGTAAATCTATTCTCCTGGAGCCGATAGTACTTTCCCTGGCAAAACTGCTTCATGTCCATAAACAAGCTTATAAGGAGGAACTTGAATTGATCCATGACATGCCATCTGATACGACCATAAAGCTTCGGCTAATCTTGTATGCCATTGCCGAGGAAAATCAGAGATCTTTCTCTTAATCAACTTAATCAAACTCTTGTTAGATGCCATGACTTGTCCATTAGCTTGCGCATAATATGGCGAAGAATTCAACAACTTGATACCCATGCTATCGGCAAACTGAACAAACTCATCGGACACAAAGATTGACCCCTGATTGGTTGTGATGGTTTGCGGAACACCAAATCGGTAGACGATGTATTCTTTAACAAATTGTATTGCGTCTCCCAAATCAACCTTCTTCAAAGGAACTGCCTCCACCCATTTAGTGAAATAATCGGTTGCTACCAATATAAACTTATACCCCTTGCTCGAAGGTGGATTAATGTCGGGACCCCAACTAGGATCCCTCTGTGTATAATGTGCTAGTCCCAGATCAACGCTAGCACACACAGTAACAAAAGATAATATCACAACCACATCATGATTATATTAACAAATAGGAAACAAATATAATTTTTATATTGGTCTTATGACCAGATTTTACAATTTCTTTGCCACACAGGGCCAAACAAAGATAAGCAGCGGAAAAAGAAGCAAGAGGCACCAATGACACACCACAGGCAATCGACCGGGGCACGCAACCTATTCGACATCCTCAGCAACAGAACTTCTGGGAACAACTGCCCTTCTCTGAAATTTTGTGAGACAACAAGGGTGAGTACATAAAGTACACGCAAGTGTACGGGAATATGCAATATATGAAACAAGGCTTCAAAGGAAAGTTATGGTTCATTTGCATAAAGGCATTTGCGAATTTAAATACAATAAATAGATATTAATTTAATTTAAACAACATTTGCAATCACGATATTTTTAACCAACCAACCAACCAACCCAAAAAGGATACTGTGTCCACACAGGACCCCACAGCTATATTCATTAATTTATCCTGCACACAGATCTTTCCCAAAAGTAAAACTTTCACAAATCTACCCCTCATGTGAAATCACCGAGCATGTGCATAACCGAGGACGCGGCTATTCGAATAGATTGACACTCTACAGAGGTTGTACAACTTTACCCACAAGATACAATTCGGTGCCGTTAAACACCGAATAGTAACAAAGCGTTTCCTCTACCTCACCCTAACACAGGCTTTCCCCATGGGCGGTCCTCCCTTCACCACACAGGTGAAAGGTCCCGTGGTACAATCCAAAAACCTATTATCTAGCCACCTGGGCCGCCAGTGCCAGAGCTAAGCAGTGTACTAAGCTAGGTCCTTCCCATGAGAACATGTGGTTGCACGGTAAGGCTCAGTTCAATGGCGCACGAAGTGAAGTCCTTAACTGACCAGGGCGACTTGCCTAAACAAAGGACCTCAAGCACACAACAAAAATGGAGCACACAGCTCAATCGACCACAGAGGTCAACGGTAAGCACGCACACAGATGGCTTACCTCCTAGGTTCACACAGATCCACCATCGCCCCAGTATAAAACATTTTCCACCAGATCATTACTACACGGTGCAACACATGCCACCAAGAAGATAGCACACAACCACACAGTTTATATAAAAAAACAGTGATAAGTAGATCATTAGTCAATATTATATTTTGCTTTGTAAAAGTGTGAGCAGGGATAAGCAAATCTACTACCCTGAACCAATACCCCATGTTTGACTCTCATACAGTCTAGGTGACAAATAATCAAGGATAATCAACAATAATTCAAGGCATGGAATAATTAACAAGTAGGTTTTAACTACCTACAAGATAATTTGTAAAACAAAACAATGCATATAATTTAAAACAAGATAATTTTTAAAGTTGGGATCAACATGTTCAAGGGTATACTTGCCTTTACCCACAGCAACCTCCTCGGCAATGGCGTCTACACGATCGCAAAAAGGAGAAAACAAATAAACAAAAAGAAAAGGCAGAAAAAAAACAAATGAAATAACCAATTAAATCAGGAGGTAGAGCTCAATTTTAGAAGAATTTAGGAAAAAGAATGGGCCGAATCGGAGTTTGGATGGAAGAGATGTGACCTTCGGAAGATTGAATTATTCGGAAACTGTGAATAAAGAAAGAGAAATATTTATAAAATATTCTCTGAAGTTAAGGAAACACAGGAATTATTTTTGGTGGACTGATGGGCGTGGTCCACCTGTCATTGTGATGATCAACGGTTAATTTGTTACAAGGATGAGAGTTGTGGACTGATTATATGGAGGCTGAGATTTATTTGTGAAAATCAATGACTTGGATTGGTTTTGGGTTTTAGGGGACCGGCTTGTCCAGGACGTGTGCGACATGGTGCCACACAACATGGATATCATAGGAGAAACACCGGATTGAAAAAAGAGAGAAGCAAGAACTCGTGAAATAGAGAGGTGATGCTTGTCGAGGACCGAGATATGACTGACAAAATATTAAATTGGAAGAAAATTCAAAGGAAAAGAATAAGAAATATTCTCCGGCATTTTTGAATTTTATTGGAATAAATTTTATGGCCGAAGGATTGAGTCTACTGATCGGCGGGTGTGAGACAGTGGAAATGCACGCACACGGTAACGGTACGATAACCGTGGCGACAAAATGTGACATGGATGCTGGCCCAAAGCAGCGAGAGGCAGCGTTAGATGGTAGAGGTGAAGACGAAGGGGCTTTGCGGAGTCGATTCGGCACCTGGGACAGCTGGTGGAGCTCTGTGCCGGGACACCCAATGACGGCTCACGATAGAGTGGCGCCGGGAACACGATGGTAGCAGTGGTGCCAATGACGACACGGTTTGGGAACGATGAAGAGGCAGCGATAGCGAGTAATTTATGACGAGACAGTGGCACCGGAGGTCAGCGATGACATGATAAGTGACCGCACCAATGGCAGGGGAAGTTGATGAAGTGGAGGAGAACAGAAGCAACGCTGTTGGAACATTGGAACTTATCGACTGCAATGGCATTTTAGGAACATGATGGCGATATTGACAGCATATGGAAGGGCACCAGGAATTCACCACCAATGACAATATTGAGATGGTGGCTGCCACAGAAACAGGACAATGATAGAGGTTATGGAAGCAGAGTGAGCATGATGATGTAAAGCTCGACATCCCGACGATGATAGCTTTGATTTGCTGGTTGGTCAGGTTCCTTGGGCGCAACAGTGTGGAGCAGAGAGGCGATGATCCCAACGTGCATGAGCAACAGAAAAATATGGGACGTTGGTATATGCAAAGGAGGTGAACAACCAGCCGAGAATTGGAGGGACAATGAAAACGGGGCTAACTGATGATTAGTGATTTAAATTTTGATCTTGAATGGAGGAAACAAAACAGTACATGGATGGAGTGCAGGGGATTACCAGCCATGGCAGAGAAGATGAAGCAACAAAGCTCCAGCAAAGGAGAAGACGGCATCAATGGCGCGGGCTTCCGAAGTTGATGGCGAGAGGGCGGCTCTGGTTCCACGACGGCAGCAGCGCCTCTGCGTGCAGGCGACAGCGACCGATCATGAAGGAGCAACGCTGGTTCACCACCGATGATGGCATTTAGTTGGTGGCTGTTTGGAAACAGGACAACGATGACGTGCTTTGTGATATGCACATGGAATCACGATCACGTGCACACACAGGACGATAAATTGGGAAGAAAAAAAATGATGAAGGAGGTGGATGTAGGGCAGGTATTTACCGCAAAGGACAAGTTGCAGCAGTAGCAGGTGGTTGACAGAGAATCGTCGGCGCTGGTGGACAGCTTGATAAAAGGTAGCACAGGAGGCGGTAGATGGGCAAAACAACGTTGCACCAATCTCCGGCAATTGAGGGACCTCTTGATGATGGTAGCAGTGATTGAAACAAGAAGACGATGGCAACGGCTTGACCTCCCGGCAGCAAGCAGAGAGGCGGCTTGCAGGCGTGATGGCAGCCGTCCTCCCTCGGGCTGCGACAATGGCACCGGCTCGAGGTACCGAGGCAGTGGTCTGTTCCCTCCACAATAGCGAGCAGCAACAACAGCAGGACAATGGCGTACAAGCGAAGTGGGAGAGCTTCAATGCTGCAGCACGGCGTGGCTGGGGCGGTGGTGTGGTGGTTAAACAAAGAGGAGGGGAAGAGGGGTGCTGCAGCTATTAGAGAAATAGTCTAGCAATTGAGGAGGATTCAACGTTTGGCCTTGAAGATGAGAAACTGAAGGAGGAGATGAAGGGATCCGCAGGGAATTGGAAATTGTGGCGCTGTTTTCATGGCGAGAAGTGGAAGAAGCGGCTGAAGCACGGTTACGGAGAGGTGAACAAACAGAAGATGGAGAGGTGACTGGGGAATTGGAAAAAACAGATCAAGCTCAATAGGTTGATTCAATTTTTGTCATTCAAGTGGAGAAATTAATTAGGAAGGGGAAGAGATTGATTAGTGGAAGAGGGATGGAAAGAGATGGCAGAGATAGGGAGAGAGATATATACAGAACCAAGAGTTAAATAAAATGAATGTCTCATCATGTTTGATTCATTTTTTTAATATTAGTGGAGGATATTGATTGGGGATTGAAAAAGGTGAAACTAATGGGAGAGAGAGAGACAGAAGATCAGAGGGAGATAGAGATATGGAGATCGTTACAGAGAAAAAAAAAGAGGCATCTGCCTAGATCAGGGAGGAAAGGAAAAAGGAAAAGAAAAGGAAGGAAAAGGAAAAGGAAAATGTTGAGATTTTTCTTGGACTTGGGATTTTTTTTTAAGAATTTGGGAGAATTCATCAAATTGAGCTCCACTTCCAAAACTCAAATAAAAATTAAATAACTCCAATTAACAAACGATAAAATAAAAGGGTGGCGTAATTAAATTATTTAGTCAAATTAAACCCTTTTTCATTTATGAAATTTTCATTAAGCTATTTTAGGCGAATAAACATGAACGTTAATTTTCAAAATTGAGCAAAATAGAAGACACGAAAAATGGAACGTGACAATTAATCTGACCGATCATATCAATGCCCCATCCTCTGAACGGCCATGGCTTGATAATAGGATTCATAGCCGACGCAGATGCTCTTTGGATCGCTCCAAACTTCTGACAATCTTGACATCCCTTGTAGTATCGGAAGCAATCTTCTAACATTGTCGGCCAAAAATACCCCGTGCACCGAAGCAACCACTTCATCTTATGAGCCGTTTGATGAATACCACATATACCTTCATGTACCTCGCCCATTACAATTTTAGCTTGATCGGCACTCAAACACTTAAGCAATACCCATCAATTGACCGATAATATAACTCATCATCCAATAAGGCATATTTCAAAGCTTTATAGTGCAATTTTCGTGAAGCCGACTGAGAAGGATTCTGCAAATACTGATAAACATCATACCTCTAATCATCGGCTACAATCGTAGCAACTTCGACTTCAATATCTTTCACCATCGGCTTGTATCCTGATGCCCACTGAGCCAAATCGTTAGCTTCAACATTCTACTCCCGAGAGATATGCTTCAAAGTTACCAACCTAAAAATATTCATTAATTCTCGGTATTTCTCGTTGTAGATCATCAACACATCATTCTTGCACTCATATTCTCCTGCTAATTGACTGATCAGCAACAAAGAATCTCCCATGATTTCCACAGCATCGGCTTCAACTTCTTTTAATAATTGCAATCCCTTGAGAACTGCCTCATATTCAACTTGATTATTAGTAGCATAAGGTTTAATAGTGTAAGCAAATTCAAAACTTGCTCCCCGAGGGGAAATTATAACCAAGCCGATGCCATTACCATGAGTGCAAACCGACCCATCAAAAAACAATGTCCAAGGTACTATCTCAACCGAGCCGATCGAATCATCACGATGCTCAACAATGAAATCGGCTATGCCTGCCCCTTGACTGCCTTGGGCGATTTGTACCTAAGATCAAATTCTGTCAAAGCATATATCCACTTTCCAACTCTCCCTTTCAAAATTGGAGCCGATAACATATATTTGATCACATCGCCTTAACTTTGTGCAAGAGAAATATAAACATAAGCACAGCTTCTCCACCGGGGAATACCTTGTTTCTGCATCCAAGAGTCTGCGACTTAAGTAAAAAAAAATAGCTCTTTCCTTGCCTTATAACTCCCGGATTAAGACCGAGCCGATCGACTTCTCATCGGCTGATAAGTACAACCTGAAAGGCACTCCCTTTTGTGAAGGAATTAAAACTGAAGGGGAACTTAGATATTCCTTAATATTATCCAAAGCCTTCTGCTTCTCTGCCCCCAAGTGAATTCTTGATCGGCTTTCATTCTGAGTAAAAGTGTAAAAGTCTCTAATCTCCCAGATAATTTAGAAATGAACCTTATAACAAAATTAACCTTGCCGATCAACGACTGTAACTGTTTCTTGTACTCCGAAGGTTGAATCTTCTTGATTGCATTAATGCTTCTCTGAGTTACTTCAATTCCCCTCTCATGAACAAGAAAGCCTAAGAATTGTCCAGCTGATACACCAAAAGCACATTTTGTGGGATTCATCTTCAAGCCATATTTCCTTGTCCTTTCAAAAACTTTCCTCAAATCGGCTATATGATCCTCTACCTCCTTTGATTTTACAACCACATCATCAATATAAACTTCAACCAACAATCCGATCAGATCATGGAATATATAATTCATGGCTCTCTGATATGTAGCTCCAGCACTTTTCAAACCGAAAGTCATTACAACCTACTCATACAAGTCGATTGCACCAGGACACCTGAAAGCAGTCTTATGAATATCTTCTTCTGCCATAAAAATCTGATTGTAACCAGCATTGCCATCCATAAAACTTATAATCTTATGCCCTGAAGCAGCATCAACTAACTGATCAGCAATCGGCATTGGATACTCATCCTTAGGGGTGGCCTTGTTTAAATCCCGAAAATCAATACAAACCCTAAGCTTGCCATTCTTCTTGATGACTAGAACTATATTAGAAACCCACTCAACATATCAGCACGACCGAATAAAACCAGCATCATACAAACAAGTGATTTCAGCTTTGATAGCATCATACATATCAGCTTTGCATCTCCTAGGTGGTTGTTGATGTGGCTTATATCCTGGTTTGATAAGAAGTCGATGTTCCACAATCGATCGGCTAAGTCCTGTCATTTCATAATATTCTCAAGCAAAGCAATCTCTGTATTCTTTCAAAAGCTCTATCAACTTGGTTTTGAATTCTGGAGATAAAATCTTACTGATAAATGTCGGCCTTGGTCTATCCCCTAGACCTATATCAACTTCTTCCAAATCATCGGCCGACATGAAATCCTGTCCTAATTTGCCATCGAGATCATCTACCATGTCCTTGGTGTACAAATATGAACCCTCCACAACACCCTCAAAGTAACAACTTGGGGTCTCCATCTTCAACTGGCTGTATATCACAATCGAACATTTTTAGATAACCTCCTTCCCAAACTTTTGCAAATAGGCAATCAATTCCATCCATCTCCCAAATAGTTAAATCGGCACTAGCAACATTAACTGACCTGTCGGCTGGCACCATCTCTATCTTGTCACCTTGCCATTGAATTAAACACTGGTGCATGGTTGAAGGAATACAACAATTCGCATGAATCCAATCCCTTCCAAGCAACAAGCTATAGGAACCCTTCCCATCGATGACAAAAAAACGTGGTAGGAACAGTCTTGCTGTCGATTGTCAACTCCACATTTAATACAACTTTGCCTCCGACGAATTGCCACCAAAATCTTTAAGAATCATATTAGTTTTGATGAGGTCATCCGTATTCTTATCCAATTTCCTAAATGTAGGCATCAGATTTACAGCAGCCCCACCATCAACCATCATCTTGGACATCGGCCTCCCATTGACAAATCCATTATCAAACAATGGCTTGAGATGCCAATTTTCTGTCCCTTCTAGTTTCTCAAAAATTGCTTGTTCTGGTGACAAAATCAACCTAGCAGAAGCTTCTTCTACATCATCAACATCGGCTTGATTAGCTTCATATACCGTGGGTAACACAAAGACCATGTTTACTGATGAAGATGCAACTGTTTTGCCCTTGATCAACCTTTTTGCCTTGTTGGCTTCAACTTCATCGGTTGTCATGACTTTACTCTTAACGCGCCATTCTTGTTTTGTCTTCTTCAGCCGATGGTTGATTTCCTGCTACACTTCCTGAAAACTTTCCCTGTTCCTCATCCTCTGAACCCTTCTCTTCTGATTCTTAGTGAAAAATACCATAAGGGCACCATTGTGAACTCCTGCCTTCATCCTCATCCTGAAGGTGATCCTAGTGTACTGGGCCCAATCTCTGATGAACAGGCAACCTTTTCTGGCCCAGCCGATTTCCCCTATTGTAAGATCGGCTCAAGCTCCCTGCAGTATCACTGCATCCAGGGCAATCTTCTATCTATGGTAGTCTCATCCCTTCATTCCAACAAAACCTGAAAAATTCACAGTCCCAATGTGGATCAAAACCACAATCATCTTCAAGATATCTCTCCTCCTACTTATCATACCTCCTTTGGTACTTGTTAATGATCTTAACCGAGTTAAGCTGTGAACTCCGATGATTTTCCCCATCGGCTGCTCTCCCTGATGTATGGACCATGTTAACAGGAAAAGGATGGCCATCCACCTTCATCGACCTTTTTGAATCACCAAATTTTATCTTGCCTTGCTCAATAGCCAATTGGATTTGCTGCCTAAAAACCTTGCAATCATTAGTAGCATGAGATCTGGTGTTATGCCACTTGCAATATTTCCTTTTTCCTAGGGCCTCAGCCAATGGAATTATATGACCAGCAGGAAGTTGAATTTGCTTATCCCGAAGTAGTAGATCAAATATCTTGTCGACTTTGGTGATATCAAAATCATATCTCTCATCTTTTCCAGCATTCTTTACACACTGACATGTCACATATTTTTGTTCCTTGCCCATTCAGCTGCTGCTACCTCAAGATCATCATCTTCTTCGGACTCAGCAATATAAGGATACATATGATTGACCTTCTTGAAATTCTTCTTGGCTTCAGCAAACCTTTGTTCATGCAAAGTCACCTTTTGAGCAAGGTGAGACAAACTCTCAAAATCTTCGGCCGAAAACTTTTCCTTAATTGGGGCTATTAAACCTTGGAACGCAAGATCGGCTAATTGAGAATATGTCAAAGCCAAGCTATAACATCTATTCCTCATATCCTTGAATCGCTGAACGTAATCTTGTACAGTTTCATCATGCCTTTGCCTGACTGCTGTTAAATCAGAGAGCTTCATCTCATGATTTCCACTGTAAAAATAGCTATGAAATTGTTTCTCTAGATCGGCCCAACTCTGAACAGAATTATAAGGTAGTGAAGAAAACCATGTAAATACCGATCTAGACAAAGACAAGAGAAATAATCTAACTCTTAAAGCATCCACAGCCGATGCCTCACCACACTGGGCCAAAAATCGGCTGACATGCTCATAAGTGGACACATTATCCCGTCATGAGAATTTTGAAAAGTCTGGAACCTTGTATCGGTTTGGCAATGGAACCCTCTCAAACCACTCCGGGTATGGGTGCCGATACAAGTTTCCAGTATTGTCGAGGAGTGATCCTCTCTAGCGGGAGGACGTGAGGCCCCCCTTTGTGAGTTCGGCCAGGGGATAGGGCACGATGATCAAGAGCGTGTCTTCGCCGTAGATTAGGCTAGTGAGGAGGACGGCAATCAAGTGGGAGACAAGGGATTATCAAGGTTCGGGCCGCTGGAAAGCGTAATACCCTACTCCTGTATGGATTTGTGTTTATGCTATTACAAGAGATCCCAAACCCTACATAGACGGTTAGCTGGTCTTCTCCTAAGGTTCAAGCTTTCAAGAGTCATCCCTCTGCTCGGTAGGCAAGGTCCTCCTTTTAAGTCCAAGGGGATACCAAATGCACCGTCTCTACACATCTTATCCTTGGAGAGGGGCCCACATCAACCCAGGTCAAGCTGCCACCCATGCCTTAGGCCAGAAGTAAGTTGGCCGCTCGCCCTCAGGTGGGTCCCAACGCCGTCCTTCGCCTGACATGGGGGACATCCCCTGTCATTCCCTCATAAATTCCTAGAGACTTTTGTGGGTTCATGCACAGGGGATGCACCAGTCGTACATTGATCTCCGGCCGTTGATGGGTCGAGGCATACCTGCCCCCACGCCGCCTGACACAGGGCGGGGCGTGGGTGCGCTGCCGCCCGTCCCATCTGCCTGTGACCGGTCACAGGCCGGTCAAAGTGATTGACGCACGTCAATCACTTGGGCGTCGCACGACCAGCCACGCCACATTAAATGCGGCGGGGGTGGTTGGGGCGCCGCCCAAAAATGCTCCAGGCAGCGGCCCTGTCTCCACCCACTCAGCTGCAATGTGGCGGCCGAGTAAGGGCCTCGGGAGGACGCAGCCCCTCGGGCCCGAGGGGCGCGACAGGATACCCCAAGGCCCCTAGGCAATTACGGGCGCCTCTTGGCTACTTATTACCCGCGCGCCCGACCCCCCCCCCCCCCCCGAGGGGGGCCTAGGCCGCACTGCCACGTGGCTAAGGGAAAGGACCCTTTCCCCTCAGTGTGGGTACCCCCGAGCCCATATCACCGACAAGTATCTTTTGGCTTAAGTCCAAACTGCTCATTCATCACATCTGCAATCAAAATCAACCCAGGGCTTTTGCTGAGGCGCTCCTTGCATCTGCTGCTGGATTGGGTCGAATTGATTGAATTGTGGTAAAAACTGAGGCTGAGGTGATCCTCCTGGTTGGTATTGAACCTGAGGTGAATGAGGCTGATATTGAAAATTCAGGTTGCCACCAGGATAATTCTGAAGAGGCTGTTGTACATTATACATTTGCTGTTCAGGAATGAACTGAGCTCCAACAGGCTGGTGTTGCTGGTTGATAGGTGTTCGCTGCCCAGTTGGTATCGGCTGGATTGGCTCGACAACCGGTTGAGGTGGCTTGAACATCGCTGCAATCTGCTCCTGAGTTGGCCGATTGATGTTGTGACCTGCATGCTGAGGCTGTTGTCTGCTCAAAAGATAAGGGTCAACCGGCTGCCTTTGTGCCGATGATGACATGCCCGGTCTAGAAGCCGAAGCCGATGCCATCGGCTGTCCTAGGGGTACATTAGAAACATGCTGCTGGTTGCCGGTCACCAAATTTCTATAATGTGGGAACACACCCTCAGGGAGGAAGATTGGCCCCTTAGCTTGATGTTCAGCAATTGTCCCTTCAACCATAGACTTGATCATATTAGTCAAAGTATTGAGAAGCATCTCCTGATTGGTTGATCAAAGCATGATGAACGGCATAGACAATCTGATCTTTCAGATTCTTGATCTCTTGAGAGTCTTCTCCTTCTGACTTGTCATCCTTAGGCTCATCATCTTTACCTTTATCACCTTTAGCTTTGCCATCTTTAGATGTGCTCGTCTCTTATTCATTATTGGGAACTACTTTTAGCTTATACCTCTAGATAAATGTTCCTGAACGGGTTTTCTTGAATGAATGCAGGCACTGAGTCTTCAAATTATTCATCATCTGCTCATACTCTGCCATCTGTTCTGGTGTCAGCTTATCTAGTGTTATTGGGATGATGTGATCAGGGATAACATCAGACGGTGGCTTGGTTGACTGCTTGTTGTCTACCATGATGAAAAGTCGTTACAACTCGTGTCCCACCGGGTGTGCCAAAAGCGTATTGATGCGAAAAACATACACTGGCCTGGGAGATATGCTTAACTCCAGTGCAGGTCCTAAATCTTGCTCTTGGGTTCAAAGGTGTGCCAGTTGATTTGATCCTGCAATCAACAAGAAAGAAAGACAAGAAAACCGAGGTTAAATAAACTTTGGGTCTCTAAACTTTAGGTGTATAGAAATACTATATATATATATATATATATATATTAAAAAAATTGAATTCAAATTCAAATTTAAATAGAATATATAAACTTTTGACTTATAAACTTTGGATCTCTAAACTTTACGTGTATAAACTTTAGATGTGTAAACTTGAGGTATACCAACTTTAGATGCATAAATTTACTAAAATAGGAAAGTAATGCGGTGCCAAAAAAGAAAACCACGTGGAGGAGGAGGGGTCGATCGCCCATTAGCTTTTCCGGTAGAGATAGAGATATAGAGGTGGGATGGTAAAAACACTACGAATATTTTAAGTAGGTAAAGATAAAAGATTTTATTTAAAGGGTATATAGTGGCATGCATCTAAAAACTATAGAATTGTAATAGTGTGTTGGCAAATAGATGAATAGTAATGGCATATTTTAAAATTGTTAAAGTTATATTGGCATAAATCTAATTAACCCTTTGGTTTACTACCTCCATATCCACGCTCGCTCATGCCGTGTAGAGATCCTAACCATCTCTCTGATACTTTTTTGTTAGTGCTAAGGCTATTTTGGTCATTAATGCAAGAAAAACTAATAGTTGACCGAAGCCTAATGTTAATTGATGCAAGGTGGAGTGATGAAAGTGGCACGAGAGAGTATGTAAATTTGAGACAATGGCATATTAGAAAAGAGCCAATTACAAGTGGTATATAAGAAAACGATAATTTTTAGTGGCATATAAGGAATTCTCTTAAATAATATCCATTAACCCTAATCCCATTATTCAAATAGAACCCCTGGGGCTGGAATTTTGAGATGGCGGATTTATTTTACATATAGGCTGTGTTCGGAGTCCAGTGATAGGAGCTAATCCCTCCCACACGGAAAACGAAGCGGTCCATTAGCGCGTGATTAATTAAGTATTAGCTAATTTTTTAAAAAAAATGAATTAATTTGATTTTTTAAGCAACTTTCGTATAGAAACTTTTTGCAAAAAACGCATCGTTTAGTACTTTGAAAAACGTGCGCGCGGAAAACGAGGGAGATGGGTTGGGAACATGGGGATGCAAACACAGCCATAGTATAGTGTTAATGGTGGATAAATAATAGGTATTTGGGCACTGCCCAGTTAAGCACGATTTATTGAACGGCGCGTGCCATGTCGGGCCACGTGTTAAGACCGGAGCTTAGGCATGGCCTAGTGCGATATCAGATCATGTCTTGTTGGCCTAGCACGATTAGGTTATGTGGGCAATGTGAAGAGCGGTTAGCCCAAATTTGATGTATAGCAAGAAATAAAATATGAACAGAGTCCATTGCATTCTGTTGCACAAACTCTGAGGAAGCTCTAGAGAGGTCCTCCACTCACCGTTGTTGGTAGTTCTTAACGTCATAGATAAAATTTGCAAGCGCACGGAAGATACCCGGGAGTATTCCAAGGTATCAATTTCCTCAGGGAACGTTTGTGTTTAGCTCCTCTTCATGTTCATCCAAGGACATGAAGCAAAAGTAGGCAAAAGAGGAACGTGTGTGTTCAGCTCCTCTTCAGGTTCATCCAAGGACATGAAGCAAAAGTAGGCAAAGGACAAAGAGGATTTCCTAGTGCGAAACAATGTAGACGGAAAGCTCAGTTTAATCCTAACGCGATACTTCAGGCACGGGCTGGCCCGCTTGCAACGACCCTCGTATTTCACTTCCGAGGTAGAATACCGATCTACGGGTCATTCCTTAGTAAGAACCAACTTACCACGAAATGGACACACCAGAGTAGCATAGCAAAAACAATTGTAGCGAAACCCATTAAATAAAAACCATAAG
Organism: Oryza glaberrima; assembly: GCF_000147395.1. NCBI lineage: Eukaryota > Viridiplantae > Streptophyta > Magnoliopsida > Poales > Poaceae > Oryza > Oryza glaberrima. The sequence continues at coordinate 11,289,388 of NC_068337.1, read as the reverse complement.
AAATTAGTTTTTACCAAACTAATAGCACTAACAGTACCTTGCTCTTCTAGATCTTCATCACCTTCAACATTAAGTTGATGTAGAAATATGCAACACTTGATCAATTTTATAGAATCTTCTCTTCACCTAATTGTTAGCTCAACTCTACAAGGAATAATATATATATAAGGGATGAGTACGAATGGTACTCAACAAGTCTAACTATAACAATCCAACAAATACATGCCCATAATCCACCTGCATAATACATATATCTCCAAATCCCATAATCCAGCAATGAATTTTATGCAAGTTTATAAAACAGTGTAGTAAAAGCTCATATTAAGTAATTATAAAATCTACTGCATATAAGGCACCACAGGTATTAGAACCTCCGATAGGTTCCTTTCCTGTCGCGTTCGCAGTTTCTACCCGAAATAGGGAGTGACATATCACAATTCATACACTCTGCAGAGGTGTGTCGCTGTACCCACAGATGCCTTAAACCTTTTAATGCCCACGCCCATCGGCGCTTGAAGCACAATTCATGGTGTATGCCGACAAGGCTAAGGTCACAAGCTTTTCATCAATCCCATCTGTCAATTATCTCTGCGGGTGATTCTCGCAGTAACGGCGGATCATTGGATCCCGCAACAACAGCGATCCACATCATCTAATCGGATTCCGCAACAACGGCAATCCTCATCGCTAGGCCACGCTCACCGGATTCACGGAAGTCCTTAAGCCCGTAGGATAAAGCCATTAAGAAAGAACTACTAAGCTAGCATGTCCCATTCCAGGTCATATGGTCGACACGATCGCTATGGCGCTTGAATGCCATATAATAGTTGTTGTTTAACCTTATGATGATAAATATATGCAACTGAACCCCCACCACCATGGCAAGTTCAGAATACACCTATAATATGATCGACTGCTCCACCAGTCAATCTAATCCATCAGCATATTTATTTAATTATAGAAAGTATAATGTAATGCAATGTGATACATATAGATTGCAATTATGAAAATATAACAAGAGTTGGTCAAAGGTGTTGGACTTGCCTGAGATACCCGCAATCGAAGAACGAATAAATTAATGAAGAATCCCGAGAAATCCAAGATAAACGCCAAACTAAAAGAAACAATAAAACACAACTAAATACGAGAATGTTTATATGAATGCGATGCACATGATATGTCTAACCCGAATGCATATGCAGGACCTATAAAGGTTATGGTCTTGCTTTTGTTAAACTTTTATTTTATAAGAAAGAGTAATTATTTCACTTAGAAGAAATTTGATTCACTGTATAGATTTTATTCAACAACAGTCCCAAGATATATCGCTTTCATAGAAATAATAATTATATGTGTTTGCTTAGAAAAATAGTTTATAAGATATATTTCACGGAATACTTTTATTTAGATTTCTAATATGAAAGATTTGGTGGGACATATATTTACTTCAAAAAGACACTTTAATTTAATTTAAAAATCATATGGAGTGAATTAAAATAGTAGCTGCAATAATACATTAGAATATGCAAGACCTAAGATTGAATTTAAAGAGTTTAAATGTCATATACTAATTTTCTTTATTTTCTAACTCTACTACTAAATTCTATTAGCCCAACTACTAAAGCCCACAACAGCACAATCCACCTAGCCCACCTTTCTCTCCTCTCCTTTTCTTTTCTTCTGTTCTCCTCTTCCCGTTTTCCCCTTTCTCTTTCTCGCTCTCTTCTCTCCCTGGCGCTGTGGCGCACAAGGGCTGCGCCCCCAATTGTAGGGTGTGTCGCCGCCGCCTCTGCCTGGCTGGCCGGCAAGGTGCCGCCGCCGCCGCTTCTTCCTCCTCTCCCCTTCCTTCAATCCTCTCTTCCCCTGTTTCCCTCTCTAAATCTCTCTATATAGCTCATCTTCCCTTTTCTCCTCTACTGCCCTAGTTAGTATTATCCTCAATCTCTTCAACTTCTGCTCTATGCTAGTGTTTATCTCTCCTTGGTGATGTCTGTGATAGCGGTGGACTAGTGATGCTGGTTGTATATAAATGATCCTAGTGGTCACTTGATTTTTTTTCTATACTCAGGGTTGTGCTTACTGATTTCAGGGTTCTTACGTTTGACTTGGTTTGGTGAATAATGTCTATATGCTCATGATAAATGAATGCTGACATGCATAAACCTATGAATTGCATTACTGAAATTAAAATCACACTAATATCACTGGTCCTTATATATGCATACATGTTGAATTAACTGAATCTTCTAAAATTGGTGACATACAAGCAGGATCAGATCTTTGACTAAAGTCTTATTAATTTACATGGTTCTACACTTTGATAATCATGGCAATTTCTATCTATACATATTGAATTATTGGACTGAAGATCCCTAAAACTTGAATCTTGAAGTTAATAAATGATAATTTGTTTCTCTAAATAATTTACTACTAGTCTATATGTCCAGAATTTCATCTCTATATAATTTATTAGATTAGAGTTATTGATAGATTATATTACTTACATTTGTTTTATTATGAGACTATGCTCTAAACATTTACTCTCCTGCACATAATAATCTGGTAAAGAAACTTGCATGTTCTGTTAAGTCTTTACGATTTAGTACAACTATTATTACTTTAACACTATACAGGCTTAAATGTACATCAAGATTCATCCTATGACGTCTTTTCTGAATTTTGTAGTAAAGAACTAGATACATATGCAAACCCAGATTCATAACCTACTAATTTCACATGCTATCCTTCAAATCAAACTATTAATAATTTATGATGTTTTCTCTATTAAATCAGGGTTGAGCTTCATTACTTTTAAATGAAATCAGATTCATAGACACAGGTCCTAACCCTTCCAGGAATATGCACATGTCAAGGTTATGCCCTGTTTGCATGACTAGAATATGAAAACTTACAAATTCTCATGCATGATCAGTTTCTTCTATACATGCTCTATTCCTAAATAATTTATATCATGAACACTAGTTGATTTATACAAGAATTACAGCTACACATGCTTATTGATGCTATCAAGATTTCATATATTATAATTGATATACGTCTATATTAAGATTTAAAGACATACATTTATCTTAAACTATAGCCTCCTAATTTTTGTCACTTATATTCATTTGGAATTTCTAAGGTTTTGGTCAGTATGGATGGTGCATATATCTGTATGAAACTCTAGCTCTAACAAATGCTGTTACTATGAATGCAGGATCTACTCTCCTTCCCTATTTTAATTTTTGGTTACCTCTGATGATTCTACAGTGATTGAAAAATATGTGGTTCAGCTCCTCCTTCAAAAATCCAAGTCTTATCTTCTACTGCTGCTCTTCTGGATCTAAAGGTGATTTTGCTAGAACTAAGCTTCTCCACCTTGAGCTTGGTTGATTGTTCCCCCTCTTGAACTGAACCCCCTGTTCTACTTGGAACTCAGGTAATTCTCCTCCTTGGCCCTTCCTCTACTGGTAATACTTGACTGCTTCCTGACATCTTTCTTGATCTGCTACTGGTGATTCTCTTCCTCCTCTTGAGACTGATCCTCTTGCTTGATTATTGCTGCTCTATCTTGCTTCCTAACCTTGGTAACATCTTCTCCAAGAGCTGAAACCCCTGTTCATCCAAGAACAGAACACCCTGCTTCTCCTTTTACTCCTCTGACCTCCCTCTCTCTCTCTTCCTGATTGTTTTTACTATGGATACTATGCAGCTATGGTTAATTGATGTATTGGTTTGTGCTGGATTTCACTGAGCTGCTCCTCTCTCGAATGAACTACTCCCTCCTTCCCAAAAAAAGACAAACCCTGGTTTCCGTGTCCAACGTTTGACCGTCCATCTTATTTAAAAAAATTATGAAAAAAACTAAAAAATTATCATCTAACAACAATGAAAATACTAATTATAAAAAATTTTCATATAAGACGGACAGACAAACGTTGTCACGGAAATCTAGGGTTTGTCTTTTTTTGGGACAGAGGGAGTAATTTTTTTTTGGACGGAGGGAGTAAGAGCTAAGCTACTTGCTACTACAGCTGTTGTTGCTCTTCTTAGCTGAGCCATACTACTCTACTACTGTTGCAACTGCTGATAATGCTGTTCCTCGAGGTCGTCTCCCCAGCCAAAGCAACATGATGGCTAGTCTACTAGCTTGGCTAATATTTGTATGTAATTTGTGAGGGCATGGTGATGCAGCTGCCTGCATGTCGGTTTGGAAAAGGACTTGCTGCCACCTCATTTTTCACCTAATCAATTTGGGGTGAAAAAAGTAATTTCCTCTTTGATGTCATTTTGGTGATTGCATGGAACCTAAAGTCAGTAAATTAGAAACTATTAAGAGCGGCGTTATAATTACAGCAGGAAGTTGGTTTAACACGTGTACTTATGGAATTCTTACATTCTAGTCCTTAAGGTTTTATAATATTTAAGATTTTACTAGAGCTCGAGGACTGATTTGTAATTGCTCTATGACTGAAGAGTTTTTCTGAAAAATAAATAATTATTGAATCTTTGACTGAGATGTTTCAGTTTATGATATGGTATCTATAAGCACCTTGTAAATGCACAATATATGTGATGCATACTGTATAAGATTTCTAGAGTACAATTATATGCATGTATGTATGCAGACCTATAGTGGTAAATTGTAAATAAAGAGATGTGGTTTCTACTGTGCACATGTGTACCTCGCTTCGTGACGACTAATCTATGCTATAATTTAACCAAAACTAAATTATCCCATTCCTCACCAGGTTTACTCTAACTAAAAATAATGATGCATATGGATATGACTTGATAAATAAATGATAAGGAAACGATCGAAAAATCATTTAAGATCTATAATAGAACAACAATCAACATATTTATAGGTCCTAGCCAGCATCGTGGCTCAATCGACACCGCTCTCAGCCAGTGTGACCAAGTCATTAGTGTGACTAAGACTATAGCTAAAACCCGGGATATTATACCGCTGCTCTCAGATGTCGCTCCATTGCGTACCCGGACAAGGAGGACTTTAGTGTATTTGAGGGCTGTCACACCTCTACACCCACCTCAAACCTAACGTGGGATACGAAACAATCACAAGAAATTAATTACCCAGACATCGCGTCTACGCAATTAATAACTACTTTAGCGCTAACTAAACACTAAAGCAATCGTTATAGATTAATGGACTATAGTGAACAATGATCTGCACGCTGATTAGGATCTAATCAAAGAATAATTCTCACGAAGTAAATATTAATTACTCAGAATGATATTTCTATTAAAGTAGAGTAATTAATAAAGTACAAGAAATAAAAGAGGATTACTGACAACTCCGGAATTCCTCCGAGTTCTTCTACATTACTCTTCCTAATTCTAGTATACAATATAGTACAATAAAACATCTTATAATTCAGCTCAAGCTTGGAGTGTGTGTGAGAAGTGAAGGAGTGAAGTCCTTAAATAGGCAGATATGACGGTGTAACTATGCAAATTGTCGAAAATGCCCCGCAACCGCCATCAAGAGAGCATCTGGAGCATCCATACCAAAACCTAGATCCAACGGTGATCACCAGGGTTCGTAACCAGGGCTAGGCCAGAAGGCCCCCAGATTCGGTCTGGGCCTCCTCCTCACTCTGCCTTATCCATTTCTCCGGTAGTTGGGTCCATTTACTGGTGTTTTGATGGAGTTTAGGAGCCCAACTCTTGTATGGATAGAATTCTTCTTCACTTTAGTCTAAAATTCCTCCCAACTTCAGTGGTTTATTGCTTGCATTCAAATATACACCAATACTCGTGGAATATATTAGAATTGAATCCTATCACTATGTTGGATGTTGTATTATCTGTAATTTATGTAGGTATTGGCGGCGTAAAATTGGCATTTAATAACCGCCAACAACCTTCGTGGCCCTTCACTTCCTACTGTTGATGGATGTTAAGTACCAGTTTTGACCACTAGCTAGCAAAATTAATAAAGGGAAAATTATCATTTCTTACATGCATACCAATAATAAATAATGTAGTTGTATTACAATTGGAGAATTAAATTGGATGTAGGAATAAACACAAAAGTGAAGGAGATAAGGCCGACGTGTAAAGAAACACACTTCCAGCAAATCACGTGCGAGCACATGGATTGAGGGGCCCACAAGTCAGGCCAAACCGATGTGAAGCGGGGCCAAACCACCAGGAACCATCATAGGGGCCCACCTGTGTCACGCCCAAAAATTCACGAGCCAGAATTTCCAAGCTGAATGTGCATCAAAACCCCTGTCCAGGACCGGCTAGTGTACACAAATGACAAAGTTGACATACAGATCCACATCTTACAAATATAATAAAAGTTTTATAAATGCAGCGGAAAGGTAAAAGCGAGCTTAAACTAAAGACTTGACTCTTGCAGCGTGGCGTCTCCACTCCACAGGCATCCTTGACGGCAGTGATGTAGCCTACTTCTCCGAGAAACCTCCAACCAAGAAGTACTCCATCTCTAGTGTGGGGAAGAAAGAGTAAGACTGAGTACTACCTACTGTACTCAGCAAGTCATACCAGAAGAGGAGGTATGATGCAAGTAATTCAAAAGGAGGCCAAGGGTTCATTTGCATAAAGCAAGCATTTAAAGCAGTAGTTGAAAGCAGTAAAAATTGTTAATGTAAATTAAGCAATATTAATCATCATTGTTCAACGCTACACCACGTTACAACAGGCCCAACCCTCCACCTAAACTATGCTAGTTTCATTAAGTCAAATTATTAATAAATGAGACTAAGCACGATGAATCTGGTTGATCGTCCATAACTGCGGGCACGGCTATACGAATGGTTTTACTCTAATCAAAGTTATACAACTATACCCACAAGACACGATTCCACATATGTTGCCATGCCATGAATAGGGTTGGCCGTGCCACCACGCTACCGTGTAGGCCTACATCGACGAGCGTCTACCATCGCTTCCTCTGCCCCAAGCCCATGGCTTTCTCGATTCTTGCGTTCTCCTTTCCTCCTAGCCCCTGGTACTTGTTCGCCAATCGTTGGTCATCATCATGCCGCAGAGGTCAGACCGTGTCGTGCTATTCATGGCCCATGTCATGCTCGCTCACTATATGCACTAGTCATGTTGGCATGCCAGGTCAAATAGCAACACAAGCATGACGTGGGTAGACAAGCCATGCCAACACGAACTACGGCCAAACGGATTGCGTTGTTCCTAGTCTATCAATTTCACATGCGTGCCAAGTGGACACGAAAAGACCCAACCCATTTAACAACTTATAGGAGGATTTGGCAAACTCATAGCCATTCTTACGTTTCTTCGAATGAGATCAATTAAGACACCTTAGTCGCTCTAAATTAATTTGATTAGTGTCGAATTAAAGGGAAACTATTTTTTAAAGGTGTTCCCTTTCATAATAGCGATTACCCTCCAGCCAACACTAAAATAAAACACACACTTTTCCCAAAATAACATGCAAGCACAATAAAATTTAGAAAACATATTCATTTTCTTCTTGGTTTTATTAGATCAATTTCAAACATAGTAGAAAACATATTCATTTTATTCTTGTTTTTATTAGATCAATTTCAAACATAGACTGGAATAGTATATATTTCAATATGCCGAATAAGGATACACCGATCTCATAGGGATATACACACTTGTTTTGCTTATCTCATTAGTGAAAAATAAAATATTTTCTCACTAAATCAACTCTTGTTAAGAGAGTGAGAGTTAAATAGGAGAAACTAATCTCAGTCGATCACGAGAATCATGTGTGACAGGTCCATGTTACTTTTCTCCATTCATTCACACGCTCCAGCCTCGAGCCATTTCGTGCTAAACGACGGGCAAAACCTTCACCGACCGCCTGACCGACGGGGCCCACATCTGCGGGTGCCTACGCACGCTAGGTGAGACCGCAAGACACGTCCCGTAGAACACAGCACAACTCCGCGACGAGACGACACGAAAACGGAAAGGAGAGGAATCGGTCATCCTCGGTCACTTCGCTAGGGTTTCGTCAACCTGCTTCTCTCGTCGAACTAATAAAGGAACAAAAAAAAAAAGGAAACATACGGAATAATCAACGGCTGAGAGCTGCAGCAGATGCACGCACTACACGAATCTCGAGGCACAAAACCCTCGAGCACCGCCCGCCGCTATATAAGAACGGACAGTGGCGGCGCAAGCCCAAACCCAGCCCAAGCCTACCCGAGGCTCCCCTCTCCACTCCCCTTCCCTCACCCGCGCCGCATCGCAGCCGCTATCCGCGTGGGCATTCCGCCGAGCACCTGGCGCGCATGGCGATGGCTTCGCACCACCTCGCCCAGCCGCCCACGCGCGCGGCTCTCTCCTCGCGCCCCACCTACCCGCTCTCCAGCCATCACCACTCCTCCCGTCTCCAGCTCCCGCTCGTCAGCGGGGCGCGGCGCAGCAGGCTGTCCCCCGTGGTGGCGACGTCCCCGGTCGCCGCCCCAGCGATGGACGCCGTGGCCGACTGGGGGCTGACCACGCTGGAGGAGGCTGACCCGGAGGTGTACGACCTCGTCGAGCGCGAGAAGCGGCGGCAGCGCGCGGGCGTCGAGCTCATCGCGTCGGAGAACTTCACCTCGCTCGCCGTCATGGAGGCGCTGGGCTCGCCGCTCACCAACAAGTACTCCGAGGGCATGCCGGGGTCCCGCTACTACGGAGGCAACGAGGTCATCGACGAGGTGGAGGAGCTCTGCCGCGCCCGCGCGCTCGCCGCCTTCCACCTCGACCCCGAGGCCTGGGGCGTCAACGTGCAGCCCTACTCCGGCTCGCCGGCGAACTTCGCCGCCTACACCGGGCTGCTCCAACCCCACGAGCGGATCATGGGGCTCGATTTGCCGTCCGGCGGCCACCTCACGCACGGCTACTACACCGCCGGCGGCAAAAAGATCTCCGCCACGTCCATCTACTTCGAGAGCCTGCCGTACAAGGTGAGCTCCGAGACAGGATACGTCGATTATGATAAGCTGGAGGAGAAGGCCATGGATTTTCGGCCCAAGCTCATCATCTGCGGCGGGAGCGCGTACCCGCGGGATTGGGATTACGCCAGGTTCAGGGCCATCGCGGATAAGTGCGGCGCCATGTTGCTCTGCGACATGGCTCACATCAGTGGCCTAGTTGCCGCGCAGGTATGGAATTGTTTGTGTTCCTGTGTCCTTATGTAATTGTGCTCTAAATTGCATTTGCCTAGTTGGTCGGGTTCTCGATTTATTGGTATTAAATTTTAGTTCATCGCGATTACCTGGATAATTCTTACTAGGTAGCATCGGCTCCTAATTGCCACATGCCATGATGCCACTATTGTCGATGGCTTTGTTCTGCGAGTTTAGTTGCTGGGTTTGACAATGTTACGAAATAGTCCCTCCAGTCAAACTTATTAGACATTAGGAGAACTAGGATTAGTACTCTGAAGTCCCAACGTCAAATAAATTTGACTAGAGACTCCCTCTGATTTCCTTGTTTCGTCCTACATAGTTGATGCAACATTTGTGCGTGCGGACATGCCCTTCTTTTCTGTATCTAGGTCAGTATTTCATTTCAAGTCCCTTTGCTATTGTGAGGAAGAGATTGGTTGATGCCTGGGAATTAGTTGTGATATCACAAATAAGGGAAATGCTTGACTCAGATAGATATTTTAAAATTACAACCCGGAATGACGGGTTGTTTCCCTGTGAGGTTGTGACTAGTATGTACCCTCGTGGTACATTCTTTTGTCTGCGTTTGTGTATACCACTGTCTGAATGTGACAACTGACATGTGTTTGTTGCAACTAGCAATTGTTATAAACCATATCATTTTGGCAATTACCCATCTTCCCTATTTGTACAATGATCTAAATTAAGCTGTCATTAAGAATTTCCTGGGCTTCCAAGAATTGCTTTCACTAAACTGCTTGTGATCTCTAAGTGTTGAAATACAGTAATTGATGGAGTCATTGTATTAGCAGTTAATTTTGAACCTATTAACATACAAATGGAATAGGGAATCCATTCAATCTCAACATGAGATGTTATCATGCAATGAATCCTATGATACTCCTGTATTCAGTCAGGGCCTTAAATCTTTTGAAACATCTCTTTGCTATAATTATTACTATTGACTTTTGTAGGAGGCTGCAAATCCTTTTCAATATTCTGATGTGGTTACCACCACCACCCACAAGAGTCTCCGAGGGCCAAGATCTGGTATGATCTTCTACAGGAAGGGCCCGAAGCCTCCCAAGAAAGGCCAGCCTGAGGGCGCTCTGTATGACTACGAGGACAGGATCAACTTCGCAGTGTTTCCGTCGCTCCAAGGGGGCCCTCACAACCACCAAATTGCTGCGCTAGCGGTTGGTTTGAAGCAGACTATGTCACCTGGATTCAAGTCTTATATTAAGCAGGTCAAGGCCAATGCTGTTGCCCTTGGTAACCATTTGATGAGTAAGGGCTACAAATTGGTTACTGACGGAACAGAGAACCATCTTGTTCTCTGGGATCTGCGCCCTCTTGGCTTGACTGGTATGCTGAGCAAGTTTAATGGCATCTTATGTTGTTTTCTCTGAGTCCATGTGAACTAACTCAAATGTTGGTCTGCCTTAGGTAACAAAGTTGAGAAGGTCTGTGATTTGTGCAGCATTACACTGAACAAAAATGCTGTCCTTGGGGATAGCAGTGCAATGTCACCTGGTGGTGTCCGCATTGGTCAGTATCTGCTCCTTGCTCAACAAATTATATAATGTTCTGTTACTTTTTTTTGCCCACATGCTTTGGGGTGGTTAATGGTCACAGGCAAGGATCTATCATTCAAAGCGGTACCTGAGAAAGTGGGATGATGGGCTAACACAACCTATTATCCCAGTAATACTTCCCAATATGATGCTTGTTCATTGAAGAAAGACCTGAGTCTCAATTGATATTTTTTTGGTCCAAACATAATACTATTAGATCCTAAGTGCTATTTCTGTTCAATTAAATAAACCATTAGTGCTATACCTTGTACAAAATTAAGTTTAGTGTCCAATTCACCGGACACATCAATATTATTATTCATATTTATGAATCACTTGTAACTTACAGCTAAAAATTATAATTTCTAACCAGTACAATTCAAAGGGGCTACAGTGGTAATATTGAAAACTAACCCTTGTTCTTTCAAGGCTCATTATTCTAGTCCTTGTATTGGAGCAACTGTTCTTCCGTAGTGTGTACTACCGAAGAACATAATAAACCTGCAGATTGTGATCTTGCATTTGTACATTCCACACATACCCTAAAAGAGATCTGTCAGCTTGCGACGTGCTTTTGTACATTTCACACATAACCTAAAAGAAAGCTGTTAGTTTGTGACATGCTTATCAAAGTTTATATGTCCTAGATTTTTTATGGCTTAAAGACATTTTTCTAAGTCTAAGCATCTGTTCTGTACCCTTCTGTCCTGAGAACTTTGACTTGATTGGAAAGGCTTCACTGAACTCTAAACATCTTACTTTACTTTATCTAGTAACTTGCCATGTTGCCCATTATTATTTATCTCCGAATGCTGGTTCCAGGTACACCTGCCATGACATCAAGGGGTTTGGTAGAGGAGGACTTTGTACAGATCGCCGAGTTCCTTCACCAGGCAGTGACCATCTGCTTGGATGTTCAGAAGGAGCGTGGCAAGCTTCTCAAGTACTTCAACGAGGGCCTGGAGAACAACAAGGACATTGAGGACCTCAGGGCGGAGGTGGAGAAGTTTGCCACTTCATTCGAGATGCCTGGCTTCAGGGTATCCGACATGAAGTACAAGGATTAGGCGGCATCGTGCACATCGTCCTCTTTCTCTTGCCCTGAACGTTGGCGCCCTTGAAACCTGATTACTGTGGCGTGAATCGTGGTGTATGGATTTTGCTGAACTCTGGGTAGTCTCTAACCGCTTTCGTCTACCTGAGCTGGTTGTGCCATTCAGTCGTTAAATGCTGGAATTGTAATGATGTGGTATAATAATAATAATCATTGAGAGCATTCGACAAAGTGTGACAAAATTTCCTCTCTTCTTTCTCCATCGGACAATCTGCGTGATCCCAGATTTACCACGGGGCAATTTGTGCAATCGTGGATTTGCCTTTGATGTGTGGATGAGGATGACCGTAAGCCTTACCCATGTCAACGAATTGAGTGAAAATTTGCGGATAACTTTTTTTCTGCCAGATAATTTGTCAAGGACCTAACCGTAAATTGCTTAATTGTGACCATCCTTCCTATGGATGGATATTCTGGGAAAGCTGGCTTAATTTCCTTTTCTTTTTGATTACATGAAATAAGATTGATCTATTTGAAGGACCAAATTTTCTCATTTACTTTCTATCTAGGTGCCTCGGATTCTCAATATTTAATCGAGCTTTTTATCGCCTGATGAGCTCTCCCTGCTTTTGCTGTTTTCATTTGAATGCATCGATGTAAACATATTCACGGTTCGCTCAGTTTTCATTGTAGCTTTGGCAATAAGTTTTCAGTGTAGGTTTTTGTGACTTGTGTTATGAGTAGAACAAAAAATATCTTACATAACAGTACTTCATGTTCTTTTATACACCCACTAGTTAAAAAAAAACATTAACGTTGAAATAAGTAAACTTTCTCCGGGGTTAAAAATTTGACTGAATATCCGACAGAATATAGACATTTTTAAATTTGACTGAATATCCTCGAATAATGACTGAATATAGACATTTTTAATTGCAGATGAATGTATCCTAGTTTAGAACTTTGGGTGGCTTAAGCCTAAGTAACAGTGGACTCCTTAAGCCTAAGACCATGTTTAGATGGGACAAACTTTTAAGTCCCTATCACATCGGATGTTTGGAAACTAATTATAAATATTAAACATAGACTATTAATAAAACCCATCTATAATCTTGGACTAATTCGCGAGACGAATCTATTGAGCCTAATTAATCCATGATTAGCCTATGTGATGTTATAGCAAACATTCTCTAATTATAGATTAATTAGGCTTAAAAAATTTGTCTCGCAAATTAGCTTTCATTTATGTAATTAGTTTTGTAGGTAGTCTATATTTAATACTCTAAATTAGTGTCTAAATATAGAGATTAAAGTTAAGTCCCTAGATCCAAACACCACCTAAGTCTTTGTACTCATCACCGGGACAACGCCACTTACATCTCCCTCTCCTCTTCATAGCGTCGCTGCCACCTGATCTCCCTCTCCCCTCCCTATCCACCTATCTCACCACCTCCACCTTCCGCTGGTTGACAAATGGGAAGAGACTCGGGATAGCGATGGTCCCTAGTCATGGAAGAGGCGGCGACAACTTACATTTGATTTAACATTTGAACCGGACGACCTGGTGTTGGACAGCTAGACCGGTGAATCAGGAGCTCACTCAGTTCCATACCCGGTTCAGTTTTCTCAACTATGTGGCGGCGGAGGGGCTTGGCAACCATGATCTTGAAGGAACTATGATGGAACAGGAAGAAGGGGTCCTAACTCCTAAAGCCCCATCATGCAACCACCCTCAGCTCCCTGGATACATCCAACGCAAGTTCTGGACGACAGGAACCGGTTCTCCATTATAGCACATAGTCTCCGGCGCTACTACAACTCCAAGTGCCTCACTATGAGAATGACGCTTTGCTAACGCTCGACTAAGAGACATTGAGAAGTGGCAAGTAGCTGGCGACAATGAGAGAGTATAGCTACATTGTATATTTTAATCTAAACCCTAAAATCGAAAACTTTTCGCCTGTTTACTATTAAAATTAAGTTATGTGGACTAATAGTTATATCTCAAATCAGTTTGCCCGAATCGGTTCATCGCCAAACCACGAGATACAAGGCATCGTCAGATGCAACCACGCCGTCGAGCTTCCGAAATGTTTTAACTTCCAGCTCTTACTGCGCGTCTAACTTGTGAGAACACACTTATAAACTATAAAGGCACAGTGTGCAGTTCTTTTGGTGCTGTCAAATTATAAATTATAATGGTACAGCTCAAATGGATGTTGTAAAGAGTGCTCTGTCAGCTAATGAACTGGATGCACCGGTCAGCGACTGATACCCTAGCACGCATATCATAGCAATAAACATATGGAGGCAAGAACCAAAAGTATTTCTAGTTCTCTATTGACTAAATGCACCCCTTATATTACTAATGAAAACACAAACTTCATCAACCAATAAGGCAAAAAGAAAAGCATTCAGTCAAGAAAAAATGAAGGAAAAAAAAAGCAGATAGATGATCAACATGGAAACAAGGTGTTTAGTCACTGAAACATATTTTCCCTTGATCCACATGAGGACAAGAAAGGCATAATTAAGCGTATATAGGTTTCTTTTCGACAAAGGTTTTGCGCAGTTGACAGCGTCTCAAACATAAGATAGCTTTACCATCAACCTGGTCATTGCACTAACTACCAAAAGTTCACCCCTCTCAGGGGCTTGTGTTTGTGTGGTTGACATGTGGTTCTTGGGTGTGTGCTTTGGTGTGCATGGCCAACGTTGACAGCCTTCTGTCGATGTAAAATTTCTCTTGTAACTAATTTTTCCCTCAATCTTATTGGATGGCCTCTGTAGACCCCCGATTTTTGGAAATCGGAAATCTTCTGTGTTTATCCGTACCAATCCCTGGATCAGTAGTTGGTACACACATACATAGTTGGATCACAACATATCACGAATGAATTCAGGCTAAAAGAGTTAAATACTTACATTAGGGCCAGGTAGGCCAACAACTATCAGAGAACAACAGCGGAAGACAAAATAATATAAGGGCCCGGTTAACATGCCACAGGCAGTCGACTGGGGAGCGAGACCTAGAACAAGACCGCACTCCGATCATCTTGTTGGATACGCGAGCGTACCGACAAGGGCTTCTTTTCAACACTCCCCTAAAAGGTATATAAATAGCAAGGGTGAGTACCAACCGTACTCAGCAAGCCACCACAACAACAATGCATATGATAGAGAGTATTCAAGGAATGGCTTCAGGTTCTTTTGCATAAAGCTGCGTTTTGCAAATATTTTCACAAGCCTAAGACCTATCATAGACTGATCAAATTTTAGTTCCAGTGTTCACATTAAACAACGACGGTTCTGTCCACCATCCATTGTGATCCCAAGGATAGCTTCCCGCCATTGAGTCGTCATGGTTTTCTGAGAACGTCCACCTTCCCTCCTCTCGGGAAGTGGCTCCATCAGCATAAAAATCATCATGCAATATCCCATCCCACACAAGTTAAGAATTTAGAGTCTAGCCAAGTGTAATACATGTCCCGGTGCTCATTAACCGCGAGCACGGCTATTCGAATAGATTTGGTTTACTCACACTGCAGTGGATGTACACTTTACCCGCACTCCGCAACTGCCCAACACATGAGCCTCGTCCCAACACATGAGACGCGTCACGGCAAAGCTTTTCGATAACCTCGCATTGGCAGTACCCGCTCCATGAACTTAAATCCTCTTGCACTCTAGGCGTCCATGTTTCTAGCAGTGAGAGGAGTTCTGGCGCTCCCGGGAAAGAGAAGTCTCACACACATATTAAATTAGGGTTCAAGTTAAGTTCTCTCTCTCACACACTCATGGCAGTCCTACCAATGGCGACACCGATGTAGGGCACGCCTCTCGGCCCTACCTCAACGGCTGTCCCATCGTAGCACACCTGCCTCACTCAGGGGTGAACCATCTATGCAGGGATACTGCCTCCGCTCGGCTATCTAATCCGCTAGGTCTATACCCATTCGAGAAGTACGGTTGTACGGGGGTCGTTTCATGCTTAACTTCATGGCTCGGTCCTTAATTGACCGGGGACGGTACTAGCCTTTTCCAGATACCACCCAAATCCTCCGTCCGCCCCAGTCAAAAATAGTTGTTTAGTTTTATTTTTTCCTTTCACAAATCATGTCATCAATATCATGGCAATGTGGCGCTCATGTCTCCACATGCCGCATCTCAATTACCTTCCCAAAGGTAATTGCCCAGGCATATAGCATTTGATAAATATGAGTATGCATAATTCTAGAATAGCATTTCTAAGCAATTGTCATAATTGACTAGGGACTCATACGTAAACATGGTTACGAAGGAATAAGGGCAAACAATAATCAAGGCATGGTATAATCACAAGTAGGATGTTCATCATTGCATGCAATTTTATTTGTAAACAAAATAATTTCGCAATTGGGATCAACATGTTCAAGGAATAGTGATGACTTGCCTTGCTCAGAGTAGTCCTTATTCTTAATATAATCTTGATCAACCTTCACCTCCTGGAAGCTGCATACGTTGCCTCACGACTAATCGATACACAGTCTAGAATACGCGAGAAAAACCAATATTCAAGCAACAGTCAAATATGCACAAACAAAATATATTTGTTGAGGTCGAACCTAAGGTTGCTCATATTATTCGCGCTTGCTAATGGACTCTAATCAAGCTAAGAGCTAAGGTTTCTTAGTCTTTCTGTTGTCATGGTGGTTCAGTCTAGCTAATGGCTAAGGAAGGATTATGGTTACACATGCATCTATCTAAATAGAACGATTATACACTAGAGGTTCTGTTGCCGGATGGATTTTGGATTGGTCAAATAATTACTGTGAATCATTTGTATTATTATTTTATTAATGGAGGCTTTATTTTAATTATGTACATATTTTACTTGTCAAAATAAATTATAAAAGGTTAACAATTACCCATGCGTGTATGTTAGAATTGTTTAGGTTAATCATATTATGGTTACGGATTATCCCATCACATAATTTTACAATGACTATTCCAAATTTACACTTGATCTGTAATTATACGAGGACAAGATGTATAACTAGTATTTATCTAATATTCATGTTTGTCATATACTCCCTCTAAATTAATATATGCAACAAGTAAATTAATACGATACCATATATCTATAATGGGATGTACAATATATGTGTGTGCACAATATCTTAATATATATTGAATCATTTATTTGAATAGTTGCTATGTACTGCTTGGTTAACTAAGGGTAGCTCACCTCTCCTACTATATGCTATTATATGGGATATGTCGTTGATTAATTTCATATAGGTGATTTAATCACACTAGCTCTGTTATTATTTGCCATAAACAAGCTTAGGACCGATCTATGTGTATCCATACTTTACTTACCTAATAATTATAAGGCTAACTTTATTTAAATAACTAATAAGTCATGGGTTTTAATTATATTTGGACATAGTTTAATAAATGGCGCTAATATTTTCCTATATATCCATTAATTTCAAACAGTGATTATAATTAATTTATGTGGTTGCTACAATGACAAAACATATTAAAGGTAATTATTCTACTGTACAATATCCATTTTTATTTATTGGCACATTTTTAAGTTAACTATTATGCATCATCTTGATATTAATTATTTAATATTTATAAATATATTTTATTATCATAAGTTTTTAATTTAATCTACCCGAGCATTATATCCATATAATAGGTTAGAAATTTCTATCGCGAACTAAATATCGGACGGAATCTTAAAATTATCTTATAATGTTATACGATTTAGTTTAGTCTATGAATAAACGAGTAAATATAATATACGTCTAAAATTCCTAGTGATTAAATCCGAATTTCTACCGTGAATCGATTACTTATAGAGGTTACCCAAAAATAATCTATAATAGTATATAAAAATTCATCTAATTGTTTAGTTGTTAATTACATCTAAATTACTACCGCGGATTGGTTTCTTGTAGAAATTATCAAGAATAATCCATAATTTATATTAAATTTCGCAATTCTACGACTATAATTAATCTATAACTAAATTCTAATTATTTTAAATTTTCTAAACTCCCCTAATCTCCCTCTAATTTCCTATTTATTTCCCTTTTCTTTTTCTCCCCCTCTTCTTCTTTTTTTCCTTCCTTTTTCTTTTCTTTTTCTTTCTCTCTCTCTTTTCCTTTTTTTTTTCCTTTCTCTCTTTCTTCCTTCCGGTTTCTCTCCTCCTTCCTTCTTCTTTCTCTCCCTCGGCCTCTCCCTCGGGCGGTGACGGCGGTGGGCGCGAGGTGGAGGGGGGGGGGGAAAGACGGCTCACCGGCGGCGGCGGTGGCGGCGATGACGGCGACGGCGGCGCAGTCGCGGCACGGCGCGGCGGCGCGGCGGCTTCGCGGCGGCGGCGCGGTGACTTCGCAGCGGCGGCGCGGCGGCTCCGAAGGCGGCGGCGCGGCGGCACGACGACGGCGGCGCGGTGGAGAGGGAGGGGAATGGAGGAGTGGTGTGGGGTGGAGGAGGGGGAAGGGGCCGGGGTTTTTATAGGGGAGAGAGGGGGAAAAAGGGAGAGAAGGAGGGGGGGAGGGGTGGAGCGTCGGCGGCGCGAGGCGGCGCGGCACGGGGCGCGACGCGGGGCGACGGGTGACGCGACGGCGACGCGGCGTGGCAGCGGCGCGGGGCGCGAGGTGGCGGGCACGCGGCGCGAGGCGACGGGACGGCGCGCGGCGCGGCAGTGGCAATGGGACGGCGAGCGGCGCGGCTCGGCGAGGGGACGGGTGAGCGGCGCGCGCGGGCGCGGGGCGCGAGGCGGCGCGACGGCGCGCGGCGGCAGCGGCGGAGCGGGGCGATGGCGACAGGCGAGCGGCGACGGGACGGCAGACGGCGACGGCGCGACAACGGCGACGCGACAGACGGGCGTCTAGGGCTAGGGGACGTGATCGAACACCTAGGAGGCAATGAACAGTGACTTTTCCTATTTATCCCGATTTTAGTGTATTTCCCATATAAATTTGATTCCATAATTCCTAATTTTTGCATAAATGAAGTTTACCCAATATTTGTGTTATTCCAACCAATGGATTTATTCTAGATTGATATTACTCATATTTTATTTATATAATTTATTTGAATTTTTAATTAGGGTTAATTCTTATTATTATTATATATATTTCAAAGTTTTCCTATTTTTCTTCTTTTAGGGTTTTTGTTGATTTATAAATTGAGAAAAGTTGCAAATTAAATTTGTATTTACTCCTAAGCATTTGGGTGACCGTATTAAGTGTTCAAATGTGAATTTGCCCAAAATTTAATATTGTCCAATATTTAAGGTTCATTAAAGATTCTATAATTTTCTAATGAGACCGTTATTAACACAATAGCACATTAGCTCAATTTATTTATATGTTAGTTTATTTTATATGGAGGGGTTTAATATATCAAATTTCAATCCCTAAATGCAATTAGGAACTTGGTGCAATATCGATCTACATATCGAATTAAATACTCCCGTAATTCTATTATATATACAGAGAGCTCAGTTTATTTGAATGATCATCATTTCATGTGTACTCATATTATGGCACCCACCTACATTATTCAAATATTTTAATATTTGATAAAATAGGTTAATAATAACTTTTCTTTTATTTGATTTTAATATCTTGTGCATAATTATTTGTAGGATTAAATATATTCCCGTAAATCATATCTATTGCTTAAATGTAGTTCTTCTCTTTACTTTCTTGGTGATCATTTACGGTTTGGCAAGCAATAGCAATCATAACAACCAGCATGATGCAGAAGTTTTAAAAAGTTCGAAATTTTCGTGATTTTCATTGTCTTGAATTTTCAGGATGTTACAGCCTCTTATTAGACCATTCCAGCAAAATATAAGATATATAATTTATTTACAGCTGCCAATGGCAAAGCAAATTCACATAACCATCATCATGCTTGGGTCTTGGGGCAGCGTGTTACAAGCACTCCACCTAAATCAACCCAAGAATGCCCAGAGCTGAATTCATCAACTGTGAGATATCTGAACTTTTTCTTGAGCAAGTCATGGTAATGCACGTGATAATGATGATTTTTCTCAATATCTTCTCCATCCCATTGTGGTTTATATGCAAAGTTATAAACTCTATGGCCCTTGATCCTTGCACGGAATGATTGGACTGGACCCAGAAACCAAGACTTGTTACTCAGCTCAGAGTCATCCAGCTCCACTAGAGCAGCTCGGTTTTCACCAACTGTCAACTCCCCCGACGAAGAACTTCCCACCACCATCAGGTTCAAAGGGTTTTGGAGCACAGACAGACAACACCCTCCCTTCAAATTCCACAAGATACGGACCACGCAAGTAAACACTGTTGGATGACCAATACTGCCCATCCAAATGAAACACCATCAGCCTGTAGCCACTGTCAAACACACAATACAACTTCCGAGCGCACAAGAGAGAATCGTACAGGCCAATGTGTTGTGACAAGACGCTTGCAGTATGAACCTGCCACTCGTCATCACCTGGGCGAGCCAGCAATGCCTGAATGTCTCTTCTGCCAACCCAGCAAGAATATATCACAAGGTCTGGCCTCCCTTCACGGCTTCACGTACTGTGAATGAAGCTTTTGGCCTACCACAACGCAAGCCGAGCGGTGCTGGAGGCATGGTAAACGTTTCACCACTGAATGGGTTCATCAAAACCATTTGACAATAGCGTTTCTTTTCACCTGGCAGTGACAGGAACAACAGCCACCCATCCCTGGAATAGACCAACGAAGCAGCATGGGACATGTCCCCATTGGTTGCACACAAGCTTCTCTTGTCCATGAAGTTTGCAAAGATAGCCCCATCAGCAGTAGGGCCGAAAATCCAAGGCACACGGCTTCTAGCAACAGGTGGTAAGAGGCTGCCTGTTTAGTACTCAGTTGACATCAACCGCCAATTTTGATACAGAACCGCAACTGAAGTGGATTTCATCTTTGCTAGCTCATACAGAAATTCTATGCTTTCTGACCCGTCAGGTTTTACACCAATGCTGTTTATTATGCAAGTATGTGTAGGCTTCTTCGCTTGTGGAGTAATCGCTTTTGAACAGACGTCTACACTCTGCTGAAATTTTCCTCTCCATACTTCCGGTGACGCACACTCAATTTTCTTCTCCATACTTCCGTTAGAGCCTGACATCAATTGAGTGTGGTCCTATGGTAAAAGTAAAGCATGAAAGGTGCAAATGATAAGTAAAGAATGACAATTAAGCAGCTACGACCCCATAATATGATTGCATTGCTAAGTAGAAATAATATAAATTGTCCTCACCCCAACACCCCAAAAAGATCCTAAGTAGACCACTTCACCAGAAGTAGGACTTTTTGGCATAAAGCTAGCCAGGGCAAACATATATTCCAAATTCAGAGAAATCCTGCTATATAAAGGGCTAATCCTGAGTCAAATCTGTGTTTTGTACATGTAGAGATTGCACTTCACAATGGGTATAATTGATAATTCTAGAGCATAGAAGCAAGAAATTGCATTCAGATTTTTAGATAGAAGATCTCCTGGAGGTCCTTCGTCATTTCGGATTTGGGAGTTGGATCTCTAATCTGTTTTCCACCTCCTCGTCCCAAGTGCTCCTAAATGGTTCCCCAGGGATGAGAATTAATCATGCTAGGGGACTCAGTCAGGGAGATCCCCTGTCCCCAATGCTGTTTATTTTAGCTATGGAGCCTTTTCACCGGATCATTAAAGCAGCGAAGAGTGCCAATGTGTTAAGCCCCGATTGGAGTGAGAAATGGCAGATTTAGATGTTCTTTCTATGCGGATGTTGTCGCAGTTTTTGCTCTCCCAAATCCCGATGACCTGAATGCTCTTTCTCGCATCCTTTCGTGTTTTGCACAAATTTCTGGTTTACATTCTAACATCAACAAAACTGAGATTTTCCCCACGAGTTGTAATGGAATCGACATGCAACAGCTTCTTGCCGGCTGGCCAGGGCAGATCAAGAATTTCCCTTGCCGCTACCTAGGCCTCCCGCTCCACTTCAGGAAATTAAGGAAAATTGATTTCCTTCCTCTTATAGACAAGATCGGGGCCAGACTACCAGCTTGGAAAGGTCGCTTCTTTACCTCTGCAGGTCATCAAACCCTAGTTAACTCGGTTCTGAGTGCTATGCCGATGCATCATCTTACAATCCTTCATGTGCCAAAATGGGTCTTCAAAAGAATCGACCGTTTCAGAAGATCTTTTCTGTGGAAGGGCGAAGACCCTGATCATTCAAATCCAAGTGATAGTCTAGTCAATTGGCAAACTGTTTGCAAACCGAAAAGCTTAGGAGGGTTAGGTCTACCGGATCTGGACAGGTTCTCTAGAGCACTCCGACTCCGCTGGCTCTGGTTCAAGTGGAAAGAAGTTGATAAACCCTGGGTAGGCATGAATGTGCCTTGCGATGAGATGGACACAAGACTCTTTCAAGCGGCAACGACAATAACGATTGGTGACGGAGCAAAAACTAGCTTCTGGCATGATAATTGGATCCAAAACCGTTGTTTAAAAGATATTGTGCCCAGTTGTTTTAGCCTGGCAAAGAGAAAGCAAAGAACAGTTCAGATGGAAATGCGAGATAATAGATGGCTCACTTCCTTCAGACAATTCACTTCCGTGGAACAAATTCATGATTTGGTACAGCTTGGTGGCTTACTCCAATTGGTCTCGCTTTCCCAGGATCCTGATGACATCACCTGGAATTGGACCGAGTCTGGCGTCTACACAACAAAGAGTGCTTACCTTTTCCAGTTCGAAGGCTCATTTGCCACCAATGAGTTTGATTCTCTATGGAAATCCCCGACTGAACCAAAAATAAAATTCTTTGGTTGGCTAGTTCTCCATCAAAAAACTTTGACTGCCCAAAATCTGCTCCGCTTGGATATGTTGCCTTTGTGGTTGTGCCTTTGAAGATACAAATCATTTGTTCAGTGACTGTGTGTTTGTCAGACAAGTGTGGACCCTAATTTGTCAATTCCAAAACTTGTCTTCGGTCGGAATAAATCCTGTCCTGGATGTGTCAACATGGTGGTCTGGAACCAAATTTGCAGGCTCTAAGAAGGTTGTGCAGCTGGTCAGGGGAACTCTTCTAACTACTTGGTGGAATATTTGGTTGGAAAGAAATAGAAGAATTTTCCAAAACTCTTCCTGTTCAGATATTGAAGTAGCTTATTTTATCAAGAAAGCTATTGACATGCGCTGCTTGGCCTTTAAACCCCCATGAATTTTTTTAGTTTTTCTTGCAGCTATAATTCTCTTTTCATTCCTTGGCTTGTAACCTCTGAACCTCTGTGCTACTTTGAATTTTTTTTCTCTTCTAATGTTAAATTCCGGCAGATCTCCTGCCGTCGTTCTCTAAAAAAAAATAGATAGAAGGCAGCTGCCTCCTTTAATTGAAAGAATAAGGAGTTCTTACATCACTATTAGGGTTTTCTAACATTACAAGAACATAAAAGAACCAAGACCTAACAACTAGACTAACAACCTAAGAGCAACAGAAGGATAAAAAAAATAACAGCCGCAACAGCTAGAAATTATATATGTCGAGAACTCGAGATCACTGGAGGAAACCTGTGGTAGCCCTAACCTGGCACAACTCTAGCTAATGCTAGTAGCTAGTAGAAATCAAACCACAGGGAAGGAGAAAACCTTTGCACGCCACACCGCGGAGGTGGAGCTAGTGGCCGAGAGAAACAGTAGATAATTTATATAAGCGCGGATCGATGATGCAAGAACAGAGTATATATTATTAAGATAATGAGATTGAGATTACCTCCTATTCGAATTCGTGCCGAGTAAAATCCGATCTAGGGTAAACCAGGACTCTTTCCGATCCCTCTTCCCTCTGATCGGATCCGACGCAAGAAGCAGGAGAGATCGAGGCTCTCGCACTGCTACTTCATCCTGCGTGATACTTTTTTTCTCTTGGCTTGGTATAATTACACCCAAACCCAATCTTTGTTCGGCATCACGACCATATGTATTGTTCTGGAACGTAATTTGAGCATTGTGCATTCTGTAAGCATCAAAACGGAATCGCTATGCTACAATAAACTTGCTACATTTTTGTTACCGTCCTGTCTTGCGTGATTAACGGTTGGGCCATGGAAACATGATGGGCTGAGACTAGGGGTGAGCAGAAAAAGACCGAACCGAAAAATCGAATCCAAAAGACCAGGACCAAGACCAAAAGACCGAGACTGGGAAATTCGGTCACTAGTTTGGTCTCAGGTGTTAAAAGACCAAATTTTGTCCGAACAATGGCCAAACAATCCAATTAAATCGAATTTTGACCCAATTTTAGCCTCCAACATGCTTTGATTTGTGACCCATAATAGTGAAGAGAGTCTATTTGTGATTTTTTTTATGTATTAGAGCCTTGGCTGATTATTTTGAACCTTCTGAAATTTTGGCCATGACCAAGACCAAGCCGAATTAACCGAGACCTAATTTCTCGGTCTTCATTATTTTTCAACACCGATCTGTTCCTAATTTTTTATGACTGAAATTTCTAGAAGACCGAAAACCGAGATTGAATTTTTTGGTCTGACCGAACGCCCAACCCTACCAGAGACTGAGAGCATCCTACACTGATCGTAACATTTTATAGTATGTATAGCAGTGATCATTCAAAAGAACGAGCTTTGAGGAAGAGAAGTAACGGAGGATTGAAGAGGAGACTAATGTGATGGGAAGAAGGAGAGAGCATGCCAGCAAAGTCCTTCATATGGGCTAGGACTGCCGTCGTGTGTAATTTTCGAAAGAAATTTGAAAATATACTTTATTTTTTCATATTTTGCGTTTATATACCTGGCTGTGATTAATTTGTAAAAATATACCCAATCCACTGAACGGAAGCGCGGGAGCAAGGACGAACTGTGGACTGGGGATCGAAAGCGGAACCCGAGCCGGTCACGCGGAATTGGGATGCACGACCGAGCCGGTAACGCACAACTGGACTGCGGGACCGAGTCGAATGTGGC
This sequence comes from Oryza glaberrima, assembly GCF_000147395.1. Lineage (NCBI taxonomy): Eukaryota > Viridiplantae > Streptophyta > Magnoliopsida > Poales > Poaceae > Oryza > Oryza glaberrima. The sequence continues at coordinate 11,264,619 of NC_068337.1, read as the reverse complement.
GGTGCCACAGAACGGTGGCACGGGAACGACGCTGTCCCGCGGTTCCAACGCGCGGAACCGAGCAGGCGCGTATTCTCTGAGATGTGTTCTTCTCCTAATTTTTCCAACTCATCCGCGCGCACGCTTTTCAAACTTCTAAACGGTGTAATTTTTGTAAAAAGTTTCTATACGAAAGTTGTTTAAAAAAATCATATTAATCCATTTTTGAAAAAAATTAACTAATACTTAATTAACTATGTGCTAATGGCCTACTCTGTTTTCCGTGCATAGGAGATCGGATCCAATTCGGGAACCGAGATGGGGGCGGCATGTGGAAGCGCCGGTCCCGCACATCGGCATGCGGGAGCTTTGCCGCGCTCTCCCGGCCCTCGGGACCGGCGCGGTACCACATCCCCGGCCTGCGGGACTAGCTGGTTCGTCCTCGCTCCCGCGCAACCGTTCCGCGGATTGGGTATATTTTTGCAAATTAATCACAGCCAGGTATATAAACGCAAAATATGAAAAAATAAAGTATATTTTCAAATTTATTTCTATAATTTTTTTCTACCCTATAGTTCAACAAATACTTTCACTCATTTTTTCGTTCTTTTATTCATCACTCAAGGTTCAGATTACCTCGCTCCGATCCAACGCTCCGAATTCACCCCACCCTGACCCGCGCGCCCCTCCCCACCCCGATGGCCGGATGGCCCGACCTGCGCCTCCTCCCCAAACCCTAATCCCTCCTCTTCCCCTCTCACGCGCCGCCGCCGATAATCCGCCATCGCCGCCCATGCTGATAATCGCCATCGCTGCCCACGCTGCACCTCGCCCTTCGCCTCCCCCGCGGCACCACCCTCGGCACCGTCGATTAATCCCTCTATCCCCCTCACGCGCCGCCGCCGATCTTCACCGTCGCGCCGCCGACGCCCTTCACCTCTCCGCCGACACCGCCCACTCCTCCGCCCCGACGCAGCCCGCGCCTCCGCGCATCGCCCTTCGCCTCGCCATCACCGCCGCCGTCGATTGCCTCCACCCTCTTTGACGCCCTATCCCCGCCACACGCAGCTGCCTCGCCGGGGATGACCTCGCGTCGGTGACAGTGGTCCAGTGCCCAATCTGCTTCTCGGTCTGTGTTGACACTACTGAGGTCTACGGCGAGGCTACTCCCCTCAGGTCTTATTTCAATCCCCTGCCTACGGTGGTGTACTGTTCGCATGCATTGTAGTGTTCTGTTGAACTTCGAGTCATTTTTCTCACTAAGAAATGGTAGGTGATAAGATATCAGGTACTTAGGTTTTATTGTCTCTCAAACATCAGGTAGTTCGGTTGTGTGTTTAACGAAATGAAGCATAATATAATGTATAATCTTGTGACAATGTATTAGATCTAACAATGGTTTTTTTAGGAGTATTAATTTAGCACTGTTATTAGATCGAACAATGGTTTTTTTAGGAGTATTCAATTTCAATGTAATCTGGTTCTTGATCTACAAAGGGTTCACGTGTACTGTGTTGGCTTGGGGTCCAGTCTCCTTCTCCTGCACGTGATGTGTGCTGTATACAGCGGAGAAATAATGGACTGCCAACATGATCGGACAATTCATTGCTTCCTTTAGTTTAACTTGCAGTGTGAATGATTTTCCTATTAAGAACGCATTAATTCAGAATTAACTGAAAGAAAGATATTGCGTGTTTAATTAAACTATCCACAGAATCTGAGTAATTCAATTCATTTTCTTCACGTTCTTTTCAAGAATAGTCTCTGATATTTCGTATTAGAATTGCATGCATATATACAACCCTGTCTAATTATATCTGTTCAAAATAATTTTAGCCAGCTTGACAAGCAAAAATTTCTCAGTAGCCTCAATTGGTAATATCACCACACTTCTAGGAGGAGGAAAGGCTGCTCCGCGGGCTTCGTAGGGATCCCGGCGAGCTCGCCCCCGTGACTCCTGCTTCCTCTGGTATGGCGAAATCAGTTATGCCTCCTCTGGGGCTTAGCTTGTGCCTTCTGTTTTGATTAGGTTAGGACAAATTTGTGAGGGCTTTGTGGTCTAACATTTGCTCTGTGCGGGCGAATTTTTCGTCGGCCCTATAATAATTGAGTTCAACTAATCTACCCTTTAGAGCAACTCAAATATCGATCTGTCTTTTGTTAATCCAAGCAACACATATGCTGCAATGGATAAGAACAAAGGATATGATGCTGTTATAATTTACATGTTTAGAAAAAAAAACTAATGCAGTAAACACCATTATTCATGGAATAAAATAAACAAATGGCGACGATTGCCATCTATGAATCAATGATAATTTACCCTTGCTATGGATATAATGTCCTGTATATTTCAGAATATGTATATAACAAAGTTAAAACCTCTGAATGTACACGAAGTGAAGTCGTCTAATTGCCGCCCACACTGCCAGCTTCTTATCCCAACCTGAATTTCAGAGATAGCTCCATTTCATAAATTGTCTGAACTTTGACTGTGACCACAAATGATTGAATCATTATTTCCTTCTTTTTTTGTCCAGTCACTTGAATCAGGACCTAGCATACATATTCAGACAGGAGGTCTACGGCGAGGCAGCGGTGCGGTCACAAGTTCCACCACTGTGAGTGCCTTTCTGCGTTCATATCACCCTGTACTGATTTGATCTTGACTAGCATAATTATATGCCTGTTTGCATAAAAATGGTGTGTGTTTTTATCATGTTCTTGGCTCAACGTGCAGCTTCCAATTATGTTCCCTTTTTCTGTGACAGCAACGTTTAGTTAAATAAATATCCATACTCCATATATGACTATGCATGATTTGATCTGGACTAGCATAATGCAGTTTTTGCAAATATTGGCCAGTAGGTGGTTGTCATCTGGTTGTTAGCGATTGTAGAGTTTTATTGAGTAGTTCAGCTACTAGCTTGGTGGTGTCAGTGATTAGTAGCTTTTTTAGAGTTTTATTAAGTTCGTTTCTGAACCATGTTGATGAAATAACAGAATTGGAACTTGTTTAGTCAAGTATATCAGTTATTAATTCTATGACACCAGAAAATTACATTGTTTCATCGCATTTAAAGGCTACAGGTATTTTTCTTTTTTACGGAATGATCAAACCGAATCAGGGGATACACTGCAAATTATATCTTCTCGCCCTGGAGGGCTTCTATATGGAGTGAACTATATCAAATGTTTTGCTTTTGATGCTACCTAGGGAAATGAAGGAAATTTTGGATTCTAGCTGTAGATTTGTGCTACATGTATGATGTTTTCTCTCGCGTTGATTGCTTCATAGTCCCTTTGCCTTGTTGGGTATTATAGGAACGGGCTAACTGAGGCCATGGAATGATCATGTCATTTTGAAGGTACTTCTAAATTTATAATTCTACCTTTTAGAAGTTTTGTTTCAGACTTTCTTAATTTTTGTAACAGCAGTGTATGCATATGAAAAAGAATAATCCATACCTCTTTGTTTCTTGGATGATCTGCCCCTTGTCTGTTTGTTTGTCTGTCGCTGAACTTGGGGAGGTTTTGGTTTCTCGATGATTCGGGGCTGTAATCATGGAGAATCTGGTTGCATATGATATGTTAAAGTTATTTTTTCCATGATTTTGGTTTCTATGTTTTAATCTGGTGATAGGTGATAAAGATTTCATGACTCTGCAGGATCGGCAATGGTTGTAAGCATCGGCAGATTCGATTCACCGAGAAGTTCTTCCTCGGTGACACTGTTGTCCACAAGGTTGGTAGGTTCCTCTTCTTGCTTTCCTCATTGATGTGTGATTCCATTTAGTATGCTATACAATAAAACACTGAACCATGTTGTCTGAATAGCCAGATGCAGTTTGTATTGCAAAGAGTAGGCTGTAAATTCACTGAATCATGTGTCTCATGTTTTACCGGTTTATATTTACTGATAGGATGATTCTATTTTTAGTTAGTGGTTTTCTCAACAAACAAAAGTTTTACATGAAGTATTGATACTTTCACATATAATAGTTTACTGATGGGAGGATTTTATTCTTAGTTTCTGGTTTTGAGAAGACAACAAGTTCTCAGCTTTTTTCTGAAGTTCTGATGGATGGCACAGTTAGTACTATGGCATTGCAATGGGATTATTGAAGCACTGTAATGAGCTGGTAATAGTTTTTTTTCCATCTTTGCAAGAGGAGGCAACCTATGGAGATGGTGGGACATTTGTACTTATCTTTTAGCCTTAATATGGACCTGAGTTCTCACTGTAGGGAGTGCAACAATTCCCTGTAACCAAAAGTATGAAGTGGACACAGTACAGTTCAAGAACAGGTTCTTCTCCATGAAAATAAATTGGCAAGGTAAGGATGCATAGGATGCAACAACACAGTTTGTTGTAGTCAATTTGTAAGCTTGTTGTAGCACCACAAATGATATTTTAGTTGTTTAGAGAGGATAATTGTAATCTTTTGTATGTTTAGGCTACCTTAGAGTTGGAAAAAAAATCTGGGATTGCAAGAGCATTGCAAGGGAGAACTTCTGAAAAGGAATTGTGAGTACAAAGAAGAGCTCACAACGAGTACAGACTTCTTGCATTGCATTAACATATGATTTTTTTAAAAAAAATCCTGCAAAAGGCTCCAGTTTTCCTCATATTTGTTGTATTCTATAGTTCAGACTTTTTGTGACCACGTTTTGAGGATGGGTTAAGTTCCCAAGCACCTCAATCTGATGTTGTACAACCCTTGACACAACATAAGCACCAGCTGTCTATTTCTTTGGACAACACTGTGTCCAGCGAGTGGAGATATGGTAATCACGGTGTGTGCATGAAAGCCTCTTAGGTGAATTCTCTCAATATTGTTAGAGCTGTACTCATTTTTTATTTATCAGAGTTGTTTCTCAGCTACTATACCGCTTGATTGGAATATTTACCATGTGCATGTAGGTTATCGATATCTTTAGTGCCCATATTATTTGGCTTGGGCAACTATAAGAAACTAATCAGGAAAGGTAAGCAGCTTATTCTGCACGGTCTTAACGAGGTTATCCCGAGGTGGGCTTGCAACAGGAGAGAGGATGGTGCTATTTCTTCCCACTCATAGGATCTGTCATCTTTATTTGTCTAGCGAAGGCTTTTTTTTTATCTACAGAAAGTACTACATAACATCCATTTTTGTTGGTCCTGCCTTTGTTTGTTTCATCTGTATGAAATTTGACTTATAAAGCATAGCATATTGTGGTATTGCCTATGATTTTACTTGCAAGGAATAAAATGTGCTCCGACAATAGTATCAAATATCAAATATTGTCTTTTGGTTGAAGGATGAATTATATCAAATATTACCGTAACGTTAGTACAGGCATATTACTAGTCTACCTAAAGCGACAGTGGAAACAGCGAAATATAATTCAAATATTACCGTAACGCTAGTACAGCCATATATTACTAGTCTACCTAAAGCGACAGTGGAAACAGCGAAATAACGGATTCTTGAAATTGCCAATAGAGAACTTGGACTGTTCGTGTTTTCAACCCGGTCCGGAAAGCCCGGATTTCGTAAAATTCGGTTTTCATCAATCCCGTAAACATTAAGCTGCAATAGCATCGTTGCCAGCACTGCCAATATAGACAGTTGCGTTGCATTATTAGTGTCGTGAATATCAGATTTGTGTCCATCTCATTATTCACTCAAATGAATCTCGTGGATGTTTTCTGAATTCACAACTATTTTTGCGAATATAGTGTACCTTTTACTTTGATTTGAAAGTTTTGATTCCAACTACAAAAATTTGTCTTATGCTTCAGAAAATTTATGGATCTCTCTTATATTCAGGAAAGTGAAGCCGTTAGGTTAATTAAACGAAGATTGTTGTACCTTGGCCCTGAAACAATTGAAGAGGGCTCTCTACTTGTGTTGAAAGTTTCACCGCATTCAGTGAGCAAAGAGGATCATTTTGAGCCTCACACTACTGTTGGTAACCTTTTTTTTTTTGGCAAGAAGACAATCACGATCGCAGTCACCAACCACATGTTGATGAAAAAAAACACACTGGCCTAGAAGATCTGCTTAACTCTTGTGCATGTCCAAAATCTTGCTTTTAGGTTCGTGAGCGTGCCAGTTGTTTTGATCCTGCAATCAACAAGAATAAAAGACAAGAAAACCGAGGTTAAATCCATAAACGATAGCTGATCGGCTAGGAGCCGATGGTATATCGTCAATCGTCAAGCCGATGTTATTGACATTAGATCGGCAACGATGAATAAAGCAATATAAAACTAAATCTACTCGATCGGCTATAGATATTAACGATATATAATCTTTCTCTCGATGTATATTTAAACTAAGTGATTGGGATAGATCGACCAACATGTCGAGACAGTATAAATCACTTAGGTCTAAAGATACATCAAGATCATGATTATATAAATGTTTATAGCATAGCTGATCAGATAGATCTAGCATGTATCGGCTAATACTCCAATACCACTCTATATTAAGATATCAAAACAAGTAAAATATATTAAACAAGAAGCCTAATATACCTTAATATGATAAGATCTTAATATAAAGGGCGGATCTAGCATATCAATCAAGCATACGAGATATAAAGTAGCTAAATCAGGTAAGATCGGCTAAAACTCCGATACTATCTCTATTAATGATCATGAAACAGGATAGATATCACAATTATAGATAGAACTTAATAGATCGAACTCAACCGATGCATCATTAAGAATAACGATAACTGTAAGATCTAAGCAAGATAATGAAAACCTATGAGAGATGGTAGATACACGATATAATCTATATTAATAACGAGACATAACTCTATCGACTACTTTCTAACAGTAAAACCAGCCGATCACAAGTTATATAGCGCAACTAATACATATTATGAGGTATATATGATAACTCGACGAATTACATAAACAAGATTAGAGTGTCATAAAGATGGAAACATTAATCCCGAAAACGCAAGCCGTCATGACAAGTATACCTCTAGTTGAAGATCGGAATCGATGCAGCTCAACCCGAAAGCAAGAACTCGTCAAAATAGAATGAAAGTAAAAAGGCTGGCGATGTGCCGAAAGTGTTATTGAACTATGGTTGTAAATTATATGGGTTCAGGTTATATTTATACCCGAGATACATGATATGTCCTTGCCGGACACGACTCTTATCTCTAACAAACTCTAAGATACACATAAATACCGAACCTGGTTCATATCTTACCAAATTTGGTTGTTAACACATGCCCCCCAAGTCCGCTATATTGGTAATGTTGCGGATTTGCTCAATCTCCTTTTCAGAGTATAACTAGGGTTTCCTACTTTGATTCCGTTTTGGTCATTACCGCGCTCTCTTTTAAATAGTAACCACCGCTTTGCACTTTTCATGGCGTCAGCTTCCGTTTTAACCGCTCTAGCCAAAACTTTCCCCAATCTCTTCCTCGAGCTCTCCGACGACATTTTCGAGCTTTCTGGCCATCTCGCAAGCAATTCCTTGCAGCACCAACCTCCGTCACCGACAATGTCGACCTCCACCGACCCCTCGAGCGCACCAACCGCCAACTACGTTGAGGTAAGTACCATCGGCTAAATCCCCTCTTTTTCGCACAAGATTGGTCATCCCTTCACTCAATGTTTGATTTTCTTCCTCTGTAGCATCTTTCTCATCAAATTGCAGTTCCCAGCATAACCGATGAGCATCAGTTTATCCTTGGCCCAATCGGCAATCTAGACCCCCACTGAGTTCATCAATGGCGAAACCAATCGGATCCCCTTTAGATTTTCTAACCCCAACTTAAGCCTCTGGAAGAACACCTTCAAATCCTGGCCATCAGCCGAAAAAAGTTGGCCAACCTGGTATATGAGAGTATCGGCTAACAAACTAACCCACTAGGAAGAAATTGGCAGATATGGCTAAGGATGAACCTATGATGACAGCTGCAACTTACTTTTGGTCCACCGCTATGAATACTTTCCTTTTCTCCCAAGGACCAATGACCCCCGCCCTCCTGGATGTTACAATAATAACTGGTTTGGATATTACCTCATCGGCTAACCCAGTCAGCTTGAATACAGCACCCACCTTTGAGTTCAAGACCAGGAGCATATGTGGCTGGTCAGGCTTTGTTGCGGAGAACATGGGCACTAGGCTAGTAAGCCCAAGGGAACATGCAGCTTTCCTCCTGATGTGGCTAGAAAAATTTATGTTTTGTGGCCCAAGCTGTGGTCCTACTGCCAACTGGCAACACATAGCCGAAAATCTGGTGGAGAAGAAACAATTCCCTCTTGGAAAGTATCTCTTAGGCTATTTGTATCAGACTCTGAGTACTGCAGTAACCAAAATAGCCTTTGGACTATCAATCGACACAGGAGGTCCCTGGTGGCTGCTTCAGATCTGGCTGAACTTGCACACTAGGAAGGTTGTTGATCGGCCATCCCTACCAGATGCAAAATTCCCAAGGTTTGAGCCGACCATTGATGATGATGGAGAAGAAATCACCACACGCCGATGTATGTGTCCTTTGGAGAAGCAGCATCCACCAACACCGCATCCAAGCTGTCGGTTGAACCTTTCAGAGAATGGTTCAATAATTTCTATGATGGATTTCCAAAGAATACTAGAATCTGGTTTGCATATGAAGGATTTGGCACCTTTGAACTGCTGAGTGATTTTCGGTTTGATGAGATCAATTCCGAAAAATATGATAAATCCAGAGAAGTGTTTTCAACAGCCATCAGCCCTTTCATACTTCCTGTCGGCATCTATCAAGGCAAGAATATCCATATATCTTATGAGTTCTACCATCCGACAAGTGCTGCAAGGCAACTAGGCATGGGCCAACTACCAATCCGTTTGTTTTTTGCCGACAAGATCCAAAGCAGGGGAGAAATATCATTGGCACTTATGATGGATCGGCTATTGAACATTCTAGGACCACCCTTAGGCAGTATCAACAATATTAAGCTGAGGATGTTGAGGAGTGCAGCTTTTGACCGATGGTGGATAGAGTGGAAGAAACATTTGTTCCATCAATCGGCTTCAATGTATTTGTCAGATCTATTCCCTAAAGCTTTCCCTCAAGTAAGAATTTTTTCTCTTTGTCAATTCTGTCAATTTTAAGCCGATTGATCAATCTTAATCTTTAAATTTTTCTTTTTGCAGACAATAGAATCGTCCCCTTCCCATCACAGCGAAAGTTGCGTAGAAATCCAATATGCTCCAGGACTCCTTCCCAACGGTGGTGGTCTAGCTCCCCCAGTCATCGGCTATCATGCCCCCAAGACCTCAGCGCTGCTGCACGGTTTGCCTCGTGTGCCGATAGCCCCTAACATTGGCAAGAAGAAAAGAACAAAATCGGCTGCTGCTCCATCGGCTGCAAGAAAGAAACCTAAGAAGCAAAAGACTGCTGCCGATGACATACCAACCATAGATCCAGATGTAGAAGAATTCCTGGAGAATGAAGAAGTAGCAGAAGCCATGGATGATGCTGCTAACATCATTAGCGAAACAAGGGAGCAAACACATCTAGCCGATCCTCCTGCTCCTCAAAGAACTCCATCACCTGCAGTACGTCCCACTTACAAACCAAGGGTATGTATTTGCTCTCTTTCATCTGTTGCTTTAATATTTAATTCCAATTCCTAATCTTGTTCTTTGCAGAAAATGAAGTTGGCTTCTAAAAAACCACAAGCACCGACTCCACCGGTTAAATCTCTAAGTCCCATCAAATTTTCTTATCAACTTTTAACTAACTGATGGTAACTTAAATTGGTTCTTCTCAGGCTCGTCATTCTCCAACTCCTGTTCTCGAATCAAGTGAGCACACTCAATCGGCTGCAGGAAGCCATCACATAGAGGAAGAAGAAGAAATAGTAGCACCAGCCCCAGCTATCCTCGTGAGTTCCTGTTTTCAATTTGTAAATCATATCGGCTGCCATGTGACTCTAACTAATCAGATATGCTCATACCCTTTTTCAGGTCTTAGCCGATATGTTCTCCTTTGGCATCAGGCAGTTCATGGACGAAGAAGAAGAAACCACAAGCAAAGCCTTGGTACCTCTAGCCGATGATGTAAAAGCAACCCCATTGGACATTTCAAAACGGCTGGAAGGCTCTTTGGAAACTCTGGTAACCAGCTGTGGATCCATTAGAGATAGATTTCATGAAGTCCATGATAAAACTCCAGACGAGTTAGCCGATGCCATTACCCCAGCGGCATACCTTGAGCAACATCGGCTCAAACTCGAGAAAGCCAAATAGAGGATTGCCGATCATCGTGAGAGAAGGGACCTTTAGGCGACCATCCAAGTTAGCAGGGATTCTATCAACAAATAGAAAGCCAAACTTGATGAATTAGAGGCCGGTCCGAGTTCTACTCAAACTAACATCAATCGGCTGAATGCCCGGAGGATAGAGCTCTTGGCTGAGTTAGAGCAATGCAGTGCATAGATTGCTCTTGAAGAACAAAAGCTTGCCGACTTGTCAAAAGCCATTGAAGATCAGAAGTCAAAATTGAAAGCATCTGTCAAGCACTTGACCGACCTGTCCAAATCTCTGAAGGTGATCTCAAGCACTGATGCAACCGATGCCCAAATAATAGATGAAGTAGATCAGATTAGGCAAAAGGCAATATCAGCTATCAAAAATATGTGTCTGGACGAGCTAAATCTTGTAACTTCAATTTTAAATTTGCAAACTTTTGGGATGTAATGCATTCCAAGTTTAGAACTTTTGCCTTTTGTTTTTGTTTTTGAAATCCATGTTTCATATATATATATATGCCCCCCTAATTTTGCAATGTTGAAGACATTGATAAAATTATAATTTAGACTAAGGGCGATATATCAAATATCGGCCATCATACATCGGCAAAGCACAGCCGATTATGACAAGAAAAAACCACTAAGGGCGATATAATCTATATCGGCCATCTGAAGGCGATGTCACCACATCGGCTAACATGTATCGGCAAACATCATCCGATCATGAATTAATCCATACACTTGGGTAATATTTCTCCAAGTACTTGCCATTAAGCGCTCGTCCATAAACTTCGCCATCAAGTCCTTGCAACATATAAGCCCCTTTGGATACAACTTTGTAGATCTGAAACGGTCCTTCTCAATTCGGTGACCACTTGCCGAATTTATTGTCATGATTCCCTATTGGCAAGATCAATTTCCAAACCAACTCCCCTTCTGAAAAAGACTTGGGCACCACTTTTTTATTATAATGGCGGGCAATTCGTTCCTTATCCTTGGTCACCTTTACAAGAGCTCTTAATCTGGACTGAACTACATCTTCTGTTTCATCTACCATAAGATTATAATACTCATCGGCTGTCAACTCATCCTGTAAATCTATTCTTCCTGAGCTAATTGTAGTTTCCCATGGCAGAACTGCTTCATGTCCATAAACAAGCTTATAAGGAGGAACTTGAATCGATCCATGGCAAGCCATCCGATAAGACCATAATGCTTCAGCTAATCTTGTATGCCATTGCCGAGGAAAATCAGAAATCTTTCTCTTAATCAGTTTGATCAAACTTTTATTAGATGCCTTGGCTTGCCCATTAGCTTGCGCATAATATGGCGAAGAATTCAACAACTTGATACCCATACTATCGGCAAACTGAACAAATTCATATGATACAAAAATCGATCCCTGGTCGGTTGTGATAGTCTGTGGAATACCAAATCGGTAGATAATATGTTCCTTGACAAACTGTATAGCATCCCATGAATCAACTTTATTCAACGGAATCGCCTCTACCCACTTGGTGAAATAATCGGTTGCCACCAATATGAACTTATGTCCTTTGCTTGAAAGTGGATTGATTTGACCGATCATATCCATACCCCATCCTCCGAATGGCCATGGCTTGATGATAGGATACATAGCCGATGCTGGCGCTCTCTGAATTGCTCCAAACTTCTGACAATCTTCACACCCTTTGTAATATCGGAAGCAATCCTCTAACATTGTTGGCCAAAAATACCCTGCACGCCGAAGCAACCACTTCATCTTATGAGCCGATTGATAAGTACCACATATACCTTCATGCACTTCTCCCATCACAACTTTAGCTTGATCGACACTTAAACATTTAAGCAACACCCCATAAATCGTCCGACAATATAGCTCATCATCCAACAAGGTATATTTTAAAGCCTTATAGCGCAATTTTTGTGAAGCCGATTGAGACGGATTCTACAAATACTGATACACATCATACCTCCAATCATCGGCTGTAATCATAGCGACCTCTACGTCAATATCCTTCGCCATCGGCTTGTATCCTGATGCCCCCTGAGCCAAATCATTAGCTTCAACATTCTGCTCCCGAGAGACATGACTCAAGGTTACCAGCCGAAAACTGTCCATTAATTCTCGGCACTTCTCGTTGTAGACCATCAACACATTATTCTTGCATTCATATTCTCCTGCCAATTGACTGATCACCAACAAGGAATCCCCCATGATTTCAACAGCATCGGCTTCGACCTCCTTTAGCAACTGCAACCCCTTGAGAACTGGTTCATACTCAGCATGATTGTTAGATGCATAGGGTTTGATAGTATAAGCAAACTCAAAACTTGCCCCCCGAGGAGAAATTATAACTAAGCCGATACCACAACCATGAGTGCAAACCGATCCATTGAATAAAGTCCAAGGTACAATATCAACCGAGCCGATTCAATCATCACGATGCTCCACAATAAAATCGGCTATAGCCTGTCCCTTCACTGCCTTAGGTGATTCGTACTGAAGATCAAACTCCGTCAAAGCATATATCAACTTCACAACTCTTCCTTTCAAAACCAGAGCCGACAACTTGTATTTGATAGCATCGGCTTTGCATACTATAGTGCATTCGTTGGATAATAAATAATGCCTTAACTTTGTGCAAGAGAAGTATAAACACAAGCATAACTTCTCCACCGGAGAATACCTTGTTTCTGCATCCAAGAGCCTGCGACTTAAATAGAAAATAGCCCTTCCCTCGCCTTCGAGCTCCTGAATCAAAACTGAGCCGATTGACTTCTCATCGGCTGATAAATACAACCTGAAAGGCACTCCCTTCTGTGGAGGAATTAAAACTGGAGGGGAACTAAGATATTCCTTAATATTGTCTAAAGCCTTCTATTGCTTTGCCCCCCAAGTGAATTCTTGATCGGCTTTCAATCTTAGCAAAGGTGTAAAAGTTCCCAATCTCCCAGATAAATTAGAAATAAACATTCTAACAAAATTTACCTTGCCGATCAACGACTGTAGCTGCTTCTTGTCCTCTGGGGTTTAGTCTTCTTGATTGCATTAATGCTCCTCTGAGTTACTTCAATTCCCCTCTCATGAACAAGAAAACCCAAAAATTGCCCAGCCGATACGCCAAAAGCACACTTCGTGGGATTCACGAGTGGACTTACCTCCCCTCATTGTGATTGCCTTAACATTTTCAATGGAGGAGTCGGGCTGCCCCGGAATCCTCCTAGATTCATTTGCAGGTACTAATGAAGCCAATTGAGCTAGCTGGGTTTCTATCATTTTATTGAAGCTCAGCTGGTTTTGAAAAGCAGAAGCAAAGCCATCTAGCTTAACATTAATGTTCTCTAGGACCTTGTCATTCGCAGCTAGCTTTTTGCTTAAAGCATCAGTGGTTTTAGCTTGCGCAAAGGTGAGATCCTTCAAGGAGGGCTGGTTAGAAAATTTACCGTTATTGTTACCTCCTTGATAGTATGGGCGTGGCTAGTTCCACCCCTGACCTCCTTGTGGACAATACCCGTTGTTGTTGTTGCCCATGTACATCGCCTCACGGGTTTCCGGGCAGTCATTCTCAGAATGACCCGTGCCGCCGCAGACCTCACACGAGACATGTGAGTCCAAGGCCTTGACGGTGCCTTGTGGCCGTTTGTCATGGTTGTCCAATCACTTCATGAGGATGATGAACCCTGAGGTCCTCTTAGCACTCAAGGCTGTTGTTGGCCCGATATTTTGGTGAGTTGATGTTAACTACGATTTGGGAGAAACGTGGACGACCCGACTACAACCGTACTAGACGTTGTTGTGTTGTGCCTTAGCGATCGTTACACATTTCCGTGGGTTGTTGATCTTGTCGGTGCAGATCAACCTTATTCCTACAAGCAAATCGAAGGAACAAGCAAGAACAAGATAAAAGCAATCTGAATTGTAGATAGGAATTGAATACAAATGATAGGTTGGGGTTCCATAATGAGAAAACCGGCGATCTAACCGATCACGGGATTACCCGGCAAAGTAGCAAAGCTAAACTTTCATCTAAACAAAACCCAAGAAACCCTAAAGAGGTACCTAGCTACTTATAGGGGTGGGAGAACGACCAAGAGGGTCCTAGGGTCGTGCTCCACCTGGTTGGGGCGCACCCCACATGGGCCCCACTTGGGCCGGGGTCCCAAACGAAGTTACAAGTCCAAAGGCCCATGACAGGTGATGTAGCACCTTGTTTCTTCATCTGCGGATGACTTGGATGGAATTTGGCGATGAGGCTGGATCCGTTGGAAAAAGGACTCCGAGAGCTTTCCATCAAGTACTCATGGGCTGAAAATGAAGGTCGTATGCAGATTCGGCGGTCCTTTGAAATCAGCAGTATAGCAGGTGGCCGAATCAGATTCCAACACTTGGAGGACTTGATCTTGATAAGATATTGTTAATCCATGATGTGAGCTATGGTTGCATCGATAGTAGCCACAGTCACATCATCCTCCCCGTGTTCACGGAAAACCGTCCTTGGTTTTTCTATATGGTGCTCATCGTGTGGTCCATTTAAAACAACCTGTTTCATCCAATGAAAAGTAGACAAACTCGAGATAATATGATTAGCAATAGCATGTATCTCTAGCTTGCATATGTTATCCACATTGACAGGAGGTTCTAAATCTGAACAGATGTAAACTCTATGCACCAAATATATTCCTCTATCATCAGATTCGCCAAATATATGAAAAATAGCACTAGTTGGACATGGCAAATCAGACTTGGCAAATAATTTCTCCTTCAAATTATTGAGCTCACAAAAATCATCAAACTGAATATAGCCCAAAGTGTTTAAAGAAGATGTCAATTCTTGTTCCTCTATTTCATTAGCAATGTGAACAACATGCTTAAAATCGGCACACAAAGAAACACTAGAAACAACATGTTCATTCACTAGTTGTGGCATGGATATAAGTGAAGCATTATTACACAACTCTTCTTTATCACAATGAACAGCAAGTAAATCAACTTGTGATAAAGGCATCTCAGCAATTGGTTCCACTAATGGCTGCTCTACTGTAGCATGAACAGTGGACATGTGTAGCTCACCTTGAGTATACTCACCTTCATTTATTTCGGCACCATTTAATTTACCTTGAAAACTATCTTCATATATCGCGGGTGCTTCATGCTTCTCCTCTTTCTTCTCAGTGACATCATTCTCCTCCTTTTGTTGAATGTTCTGAACTCCCTGTAAAACGTTAGCAACACGAGACACAAAAGATTGCTCCTTGCATGTTTGCATATCATCATTGCACAAGGATATAGGAGATTCAAAAACAGGAGATAAATCACATTGTTCATACTTCCTCGCATTTGATTTGATCTGACTCTCAATGCTACAAGCAAGCATGAATAGGTGTCCAATATGATTATATTTCACATTAGCAAGCAAAACCTGAATTTTAGAATTAAGCCCCTTGAAAAATCTGCGCATTGTGTTTTCATTGCACTCTTTTATATCACTGTAGATGATACAAATTTTAAATTCATGAATGTACTCCCTAACAGTTCTATCACTTTGTTTCAGATGTTCAAATTTCTCACGAAGAGTACATTTGTAATAAGAACTCACAAAGCGCTTTCTCATCATGTTTTTGCATTCATCCCAAGTTTCGGGTTTGTTACTAACATAAGTCCACCAAAATAATGTAGAAGAGGTAAACTTATTACTAGCAGCCTTGATCATATGAGCATCAGAAAAATCATATTTGTCAGATTTATTATCTACTGCTAGCTCCCAATCA
Source organism: Oryza glaberrima (assembly GCF_000147395.1). NCBI lineage: Eukaryota > Viridiplantae > Streptophyta > Magnoliopsida > Poales > Poaceae > Oryza > Oryza glaberrima. The sequence goes on along the minus strand of NC_068337.1, from coordinate 11,248,616 downwards.
ATATATGCGACAGAATCATACTCACCATCATAGAATGGTAACTTAGATTCAACTCGCGCAAAATTATAGTCATGTACCTCATATGCATCACGTGGAGAATTTGTCATATCTTTTCGACGGTGAAGAAGTCGATGTTCTCGTATTCCCTTGCGCAATCCTGCCATTGTTAGTAGCAAACAAGATACACACACAAGAATATACACGCTCCTATCAACTACTAGGTAGTGGCAGCTCAAATATCACACACTCAAGCTTTTAACCAAGCTCTTACAAGTTCTTACCAAAACAAACGGAATGGTGACGTACACCGACTCAACCAAGCACCCCAATGGAGGTTGGATGTATTGATGCCTTGGCAAACACTTCCTGTATGGCTGCAATCAAATCTGTGGAGCTCTGGGTAGACTTAAGTATGTAGCAAAGGAATAGCAAATGCTCAAATCAGAGAATGCAAAGTTGAATAATCGTTCAAAGTCAGTACCGTGCTGGTCCTGGGCTAGAACATACTAGAGACGCGAGCCTTGACACAAACGATACCACAAGATAGCACAACTAAAGCACAACTCTGATATATCAAAGCGACCTCAATGATAACAACTGATTTTCTCACCTTTTATGTTCCTTCTTTCTTTCTCTTTCTTTTTTTTTCTTTCTTTCCTTTATTTTTTTTCGGTGCGGCTTTTTTTTCACTTTTTGTATGCACCTTTCTGCATTTTTTTTCTGTTTTTTTTAACAAAAACACGGACTCAAGGACCTCAATGTAAGATCACGAGGACTCAACTATAAATATAAAAATTACAGGGACTCAACTGTAAAAGTACAAACCCAAAATTAGAACTATAAAAAATAAAATGCTCTCGTCCCATAGGTTCCGTTTTTGCAAACGGATCTCCAATATGATACTCCAAAAAATTTTCACCAAGCTCTCTAGCAACTCACGATATAGATTGAACCGAGAGGAGAGGGAGGGAGTCGGACTCAGCGTGGTGGTGGACGGCAGCGGAAGGATACTGCGAGAGGAGAGGGAGGGAGTCGGACTCAGCGTGGTGGTGGGCTGCAGCGGAAGGATACTGGACGTGTCCGGATTTGCTGAGATAAAAAAAAATGGAAACTGATCCAATCTACTATTTTCTTTCCAAGCACAACAAATACTAATCTAATCTAATCTCCTCCTTTCATCTTTCTCAGGCATCTTCTTTATGCGCAACAACACGGACATGACCACGGCACAGGGCATAACCACATGGCACATGACAGAAACCTAGGTGCAACTCCAAAATTGACCAACAAAAACTTTTGAAAACTAGAAAAACGAAACCCCGACAACACGACGATTCCGTTTTCATAGGTCCCGACGACAACAAGGACACGGCGGCGGCGGCGGCGACAGTGGTACTAAACGTGACCAGAACTCGAAACTCTAAACGGACTAAATGCTAAGACCAGCAGACGATGCAACGTCAACAAAGCAAAAACTAAAATGAACAATGCAATGGCACAAATATGGCTAGGTAAATGATGCGAATTTTTTTGTATAGCTATTTTCTGGTTATATGAAGATAAAAACTCAGCGAGCAACGAAAGCTCTGATACCACATGATGAACCCTGAGGTCCTCTTGGCACTCAAGGCTGTTGTTGGCCCGATCTTTTGGTGAGTTGATGATAACTACGATTTGGGAGAAACGTTGACGACCCGACTACAACCATACTAGATGTTGTTGTGTTGTGCCTTAGTGATCGATACACCTCTCCGTGGGTTGTTGATCTTGTCGGTGCAGATCAACCTTATTCCTACAAGCAAATCGAAGGAACAAGCAATAACAAGATAAAAGCAATCTGAATTGTAGATAGGAATTGAATACAAATGATAGGTTGGGGTTCCGTAACGAGAAAACCAGCGAACTAACCGATCACGGGATTACCCAGCAAAGTAGCAAAGCTAAACTTTCATCTAAACAAAACCCAAGAAACCCTGAAGGGGTACCTAGCTACTTCTAGGGTTGGGAGAACGACCAAGAGGGTCCTAGGGTCATGCTCCACCTGGTTGGGGCACACCCCACAAGGGCCCCACTTGGGCCGGGGTCCCAAACGAAGTTACAAGCCCAAAGGCCCATGACAGGTGACGCAGCACCTTGTTTCTTCATCTGCGGATGACTTGGATGGAATTTGGCGATGAGGCTGGATCCGGTGGAAAGAGGACTCCGAGAGCTTTCTATCAAGTACTCACGGGCCGAACACGAAGGTCGTATGCAGATTCGGCGGCTCTTTGAAGTCAGCAGTGTAGCAGGTGGCCGAATCAGATTCCAGCACTTGGAGGACTTGATCTTGATAAGATATTGTTCATCCATGATGTGAGCTATGGTTGCATCCATAGTAGCCATGGTCACATCAAGGTCCAGCTTGGCAGCAAGCATTTCCGTCTCCTTGATGGTATGCATGCCTCGCTAACAGGTTTGGAGTCGTTCCTCGCTCCAACCCATATTGGAGACCATCTTCTCTATTAGATCAACGGCTCCCCGAACCGTCTTAGAGAAGAAAGCTCCTCCAACTGCCGCGTCCAGGTGGTCACGGGATATGAGAGTGAGCCCATTATAAAAGTTCTGCAGGATCAGCCAGTTGTCCATCCCATGATGAGGACAGGCGACCACGTATTCCTGAAGTCGTTCCCATGCTTCAGGAATGGACTCGTCCCTTGTCTGCTGGAAGCTGGAAATTCTCCCCCGAAGAGCGTTAGTTTTGCCCATCGGGAAGAACTTTGAGAGGAATGCCAAGGACCATTTGTCCCAGGTGTTGATCGTAGCACGGTTGGCATAAAACCACTACTTCGCTTTCCCGAGGAGGGAAAACTTGAACAGCCGCAGCCTGACGGCGTCTGGACTGACACCCTTTATGGTGTACGTGCTGCAAATCTCCAGGAACTGCTATAGATGAGCATTGGCATCCTCGTTAGGCTTGCCACAGAACGGGCTAGCCTGTGCCATCGTGATGAGGCTGGACCTCAGATCGAAATCCACGTCTCCCATGTTGATCTGCGGCCCAAGGCCACATTGTCAGTAGAGGGTGAATTCACGGAGAGTCTTGTCAGCCATAGTCTTGAAAGTCGGTGGTGCTGGTATGGCTGGTTTCTTTCTCGGGAGAGTTTTCTACGGAGCGGCGACTCGTGGTTTGACGCTCCGGAAGAAAGCTTCTGGATTTTCCTTAAAGTTTTCCGGCAAGTTGAAACCAGTCATGCACTACCCTGTTTCCACAACAAAAGTGAAAACAACTAAGGTTAGCCTACAAAGGGCAGTGATTATACAGAGGTAAATATAAAGTATTAGTTTTGGTAATCTCTATTATGAATCTTCCCCAGCAACGGCGCCAGAAATGCTTGTTGGTATTTTTTAACGACATTACTAGAAATATTATTCCCAGCAATGGTGCAGAAATACTCCTGGTATATTCTGGTTACAGAGTTCATCCGCAAGCGCACGGATATATCATTGTAGCATTTCACCCAAGAGTATTCCAAGGGTATCGTATTTATTTAATCCCGTGGAAAGATCATGGTACAGAGAACCTGACTAATAATTTATATGTTACTTGTAATAATAATAATCTAAGCAGGGGTTAAGATAATTCAAGGATAGAGTGACACACAAGCAGGAAGCTACTCATTCTCATACTAAAATATCTAAGCTAAGTGGAAAGAAAAGAGAAAGAGAATCTATTCTTATACTTCTAGTATACATAGTACATACATCCCAGTTATCTGATATACTAGCTAATACCCTCTATCCGATGCCCTCCTGGTACTTCGAGAAGCCACCCCTGACTACCGAGTTCCTTATGACAACCCGTATGACCATACAACCGGGGCTAAATATGGAGGAGTACCCTCCACAGGAAATTAACTTAGGACTATATACACACTCGGAAGAATACCCGTACTGAGTTGTCACCATCAGCGGCCCACCTCTCATCCGCAGCAAATAACCCTAAATAATGATATCCCGTAATCTAGACACCACGACTAAACTACCAAATACTACTCTAATATCATCGTTATGACAGAGTAATTGCATGTGCAAACATTATATCCGCACCAAAGCATCCCCCAGATAAGCTAGCAGTATAATCAGTATAACATGAACATAATGTAAAGTTGTCATTCATATACTCGGAAAGTATTTCAATACCCTAAATGTATAAAGAAGAATATTCTAATAATAGTACAAAGCTTACAAAAGAGAAGAGAAGGGCTACTAGAGCCATACCCGAACTCTTCCGAAGGCTTCCGGACTCCGATTTCTACTCTATTCCTATTCCACTAGCTAGATAACACTAAACTAAACTTGAGAGAATATGAGAGAGCTTTGCTTAAGGTGTGTATTGAAATGGAGAGAGTGAGGGGTTTATATAGCCTCCCAATGACGGTTGTGATGGTTGGAATGGTCGGAAATACCCTCCAACCATCATTGGGAGACAATCTAAACCGTCCAGAAGAAGCCCTGTATCAATGGCGACGAGGGGGGTTCGGCCGAACCAGGGGCCGGCCCAACCAGCCCATAATTTGGCTGGTGGCCTCCTGGACTTCTCTACTCCATAGACTTCTGAATTTTAGCCCAATTAGTCATGTCATTTCTGAGTTCTTGGCCTATTCATTGATAAGTCTGATTCTCGACATCGTCCGATTGATCGATCGTCTGATTGGATATCGATTCTCCTTCATTTAATGATTATTCTCTGCAAAAGGTTAGTGAACCAAAGACTAGTGAAATATTATTATTCTAACATAAATAGCATTGCAAGCATAACTAGTTCTCCTCTATTTTGGTAATATTGACGGTCAAAACTGATCGCTAACGACCGTCAACAGTCTTGTCCCTTAAATAGGGGTTGGTCTTATCCTCTACAGGCCCTCCTCGACGTCCAATTCGGGATAGAGAACAATGAAAACCCAAAACATGCCTTCCTAAGCAAGTAAACCCGAGACCCGACGAAATAGACTCGGACTCTACATGGCCGGTCTGACCGGCCCTCAGGCTACGGTCTGACCGGCCCATACACGGCGGTCAGACCGGCCCTCTAGAGGAAACCGGCAGATTTTCTAAATCTTGACGTTTTTTCCTATCTTAATCATAAGTGTCAAATTTAGGTGTAAACAACTACCTTTACCGATGGCGGACAAATTATCTATGGCCATTCTGTACATACGTGAAGGTAGATAACAGGATGCCTTTGCATGAATACTGTATGTCCATCGATGGAATCTCGGATTAATTATCTCATGAATTTCATGAGGTATGTTTGCATGTTCATCGATGGAATCTCAGCACACTTAATTATCTAGATTTTGTCTTAAAATGCCCTCTCTTTTTTCTTGTTCTGTGTAGAGGGCATTAGAGCACGGCTCGTGAACAAGGACATGGCTCCATGGGTAAATTACTTTGCTGGTTGTACATTTGTTTTTCTATTAACTAGCAAAACAACGTTCTCCCATGTTTACTAAAAATATTTTCTTGCAGTGGGATCCTCCTGCAGTCGAGTATACATATCAGCAGACACTGAAATGGTCGATTTTTACTTCGCTCACCTGGATAAATTTGAGCATGAATTGAAGCACTTTCAGGGCCCATTTGAATCGCATAATACAAAAATAAAGGAATAGGAAAACACAGGATTATAATAGAAATTTAAGTACAAAACGAAGAACGGCAAAATACAGAGAAAAAACATAGGGATGACCATTTGATTGGACCGCAAGAAAACACAGGAATCAGATGAGAGATATAGTCATAGGAAAATTTTCAAGAGATTGAAGTTCTTGTTAAATTTCCTTCAAAATCTCTGTAGGATTGTACATTCTATAGTAATTTCAAAGGATAATATATGATTCAATTTTTTGTTTCAAAGGCCTGTACATGAAATTTTTCTATAGGATGGAAATTCTCTAAAACTTTTTATGTTTTTCCTCCAAGTCAAAGGGGTAGCATACCCAACAGCTTACCAATAATTTATCTCTAAAATTTAATTTTTGGTTTCTTAAACTGAAATAGAAAGTGAAAAAACTCCCCCCTCCAAAAGAAGGCCTAAATTCAATTCCCAAAATCTAAAAGTGTGTCCTTCTGTTAAAATTTTTAATTCTGCTTGTACTCCAGTACAAGCAGCAACAGCAGCTATTTAAGCAGCAAAAGTACGACCACCCTCATTTATCAAGTTTGTAAAATACCCACTTCCATCCATTTTTCCTGTTCATGCCAAATAAATGATTGAATGAAAGACAGACTTGAAACCATTATATTTGCTTGCAGCACATAAACAACAAGCTTCTCTACACAACCGAGGCAGTGTACAGCAATGAAATTTAGTTCATATATGTCTCATTTCTTCAAAATGGATGCAATGTATCTAGATTAACACTGGACAAAGTAAATAACTGCTACATATATATATCGGAGGAATTAGTCCCTCCGTTTCACAATGTAAGTCATTCTAGCATTTCCCACGTTCATATTGATGTTAATGAATCTAGACTATAGATTCATTAACATCAATATGAACGTGGGAAATGCTAGAATGACTTACATTGTGAAACGAAGGAAGTAGCACTGATAGGAGCGACCGCTCGGTGGCGCGCTCCGCCGCGCCACACCGCGCCGACTCAGCGACGTTGAACAGCATCTCGGAGGCCTGGATGGGCGTGGCGGGGATCTTGGGCGTGGGGATGCGCTCCACACCGTGGGACCTGTTGGCGACGCACCAGTCCTGGATGACGTGGCGGATGGCGTGGTTGGGGACAAGGTCCTCGAGCCAGAGCGGCGCGTGGGTGACGGGGCACACCGCGCGCCCCGTGTCCAGCCACGCCTCGATCCCCTCCCTGTCGTACGTGATCCCCATCGTTGCCATCACCAGGTCGCGCATCAGGTCCAGCGAGATCGGGCACCGGAAGTGTGCCGGGATCGCCAGCTCCGCCATCGCGCCACCCCTCTTCTGCAGCAGCGACGCCTGCGCCTTCACCATCACCGCCTTCCGCGACCTTCGTGCCAGCAGCAACATCCCAAACTCTCGATCGATCACCCGAGACCGAGTCGCCGGCGCCGCTGCGGAGGAAGAGGCCGCCGCAGCCACAGCCGCCGCCGCCGCCGTTGAGGAAGATGTCACCGCCGTCGCTGCCGCCGCAGCCACCGTGGAAGAGCCCGTCGCTGATGGCGCTGCCGCGGAGGAACGAGGTCGCGAGGAGGAAGAGGATGCGAACATTTTCGCCGTGCGCGCGCGAGAGGGAAAGATGACTGAGATTGGGAATAAAATTCGCTCCCCAGAAGTAAGGTACGATATATCTGGAGTTGGAAACCAGATCTATTGGGAGATAGGATAAAGATTCTGTTGGAGACGATTTTTAACCAAAATTTCTTAAATCTGAGGATAGGGAATCAAGAAAGGAAGCTGTTGGGCATGCTTTTAGTATGGCTATTTTTGCTTCTTGCTCTTTCATCATGACAGTAACCATGGGTAAATTTGAGCATCAATTGAAGCACCTGTTATTTTTGCTTCGTGCTTCGTCATGACAGTTCCATGTACAGTATATGTAATATGACTGTATGTATAAATTATGTATTGCAATGTCCATAAAAAATAAAAATAAATAGTTCACGCACATGTACAAAATGAGTGATCAGATCATGTCTAGTGGGAAATTCATAGCTTGTCCCGACTCCCAAGTTTTTAGTGGTTATGATCCCATATTTCAAAACCACGAAAGTTATAATGGTATGGATCCAATTAACCCTTAAAAAAAGTGCAATCTTTTCCCCAGCCAAGGAAAGAATACATCACACAACCAAGTAACCAACCAACCAACCATGGAGGAATCACAAGAACATTTACCCGAGTTCCTCCGAACAAACACAAAGATATAAAGGAGGTCCCACCATTTCAGGTACCTGGACCTTGTTTAGATCAAAAAAATTTTGGCCAAAAACATCGCATCAAATGTTTAGACACATGTATGAGGCATTAAATGTGGGAAAAAATAATTGCACAGTTTGCATGTAAATTGAGAGACGAATCTTTAAGCCTAATTACGCTATAGTAAACATTTGCTAATGACACATTAATTAGGCTTAATAAATTTGTCTCGCAATTTACAGGCGGAATCTGTAATTTGTTTTGTTATTAGTCTATGTTTAATACTTTAAATGTATGTCCGTATACTTTAAAATTTACACCCAAAAAACTAAACACACCTCTAGTGCAGATATCTCGGTAAAACATTGCACAAAAGAAAAAGGTAGAAACAACTCGCTCGAGTAGTACGGCATTAAACGACATTAGGATTAGTGCACCATTGCCTTATGATCAAAAAAAGGATTAGCCACATAACCACCTGGATTAATTTTTTTCATGTTATTACTGCTTGCAAGAAGAACATTAGGAACACGACGAGCAGGGAAAAGCAGAGCACAAGAAAGCAGAGGAGGTGGATGGGAGTGAGAAATGAGTGCAACTTACCATTTTCGATTATTTGTAAAAAAAAATACTATTAAAAAATTACTTTTAAGCTCTAAAAATTCCACAAAACTTTCAGAGAGTATTTTAGAATAAGGAGAATTTAATAACAATATGTCTGACCATAATTTATTTAGGACATTTTATTTCCCATTTTTACTTCACGTGTTGAATGATTTGCTTACTAATATAAATTCTAGAGATAAATTATTAAATAATTTATAAATCCATAAAAATAGTCATAGTCAGGTTGTGACACCTCCATCCACCCGTCACAAGTAAAGTGGTTGTGCCATTACATCCTACTTTACTAGGACTATTAATCAATGTCGCAACTAGCCGGCAGATTATTGACAGATATGTACTTCTAGTGGTTGTGCCATCACATCCTACTTACTCCCTCCGTCCCACAAAAAGCCCATTCCTAGCATCCCAACGAGAGATTCCTAGCATCCCAATAAGAGTTTAGTAAAGAGTAAAAATGACCAAAATGCTCCTCATTATTAGAAAATGTAGTAATATTGATAGGTAGGTAAAAGGTATTTAAGAGATAAAACTTCTCGTTTTATGTGCTAAGGTTAGATAAGATGATAGAAGTTGGTTTTTTGTGGGATAAAATTTAAACTCACAGAAGTTGAGTTTTTTAGGACGGAGGGAGTGCTGTTTGATTAAGCTGGCATGGCCACCTTTCAAATGCATGGCCCCGATCCAGATGAGATTTTGATTGAACTGAAGCTCATGTTAACGGATGCATATACTATGGTTACTCCCTGCCGTACGATCCAAACAATAACAAAAAGAAAATTACCATTTGGATTTGGTCATGCTGGCATGGCCACCTTTCGAGCAGAACTGCATACACACACAGGTTCCATTAATTTTGACAATTTGAACATTTGCAAAAACTATTTTTACAAATAAACCGCTGCTAAAACTTATTTCAAATCTGACCCTTTTGTTCAACGCCAAATCGTGTGGCGCTGAACTTAGGCACCTCAGCGCCAAATAGCATAGTGCTGAATGTACGTTGGCACGCTGACTTAGTCTACCATCCGCCGTGGCACGGCATTCAGCGCCAGCTGACGTGGCGCTGAGGTGTCTAAGTTCAGCGTCACATGATTTGGCGTTGAGTAAAAAGGTCATTTTTGAAATAAGTTTTGGCAGCGGTTCATTTATAAAAATAGTTTTTGCACAAGGTTAAATTGTCAAAATTGGTGTGGTAGAAATGAGATAGCTCTAGGCTATAGCTACTTCATACACCATACTACTCCCTCCGTCCAAAAAATATCTATTCCTGGATTCCCTTGGTAAGTTTAGAACTGAAGTGAAACCAAAATAACCTCATTAACTACGTTCATCCGTCAATATTGTCGCTATCTATATCCATTAATTAATACTACTAGTACAGCACGTACAGGGAACATCTACGAGAGAAAAGAAAAAGGCAAGATAAATTAAATTTTTGCACTGCCGAAAGAAGAACATCTCAGCAATCTGAAAAAACACATACAGGAGACATCTATGACAAAAAAAAAGAAAAAATAAATTGAATTTTTGCACTGCCGAAAGAAGAGACATCTCAGCAATCTGAAAAAAAAAAAGAATTGCTCTGAATTCAGATGCAAGAACTAATTTTTACACTTGCCAAAGAAAAGATAGCATCCCTCCAATCAGGAAAAAAATTAATGATTTTAATTCACATACATGAACTAGCAAGTACCAAGAACATAGAAGAACCAAAAATAAAGAAAAAAAGAAATCTGCATAAGATCTCCATGAAAACAGCATGCCACTGCCTTTGTCGCCGCTGCATCCATCCGACGCCACCGTCGCCTTCATTGGATCTGCCTCCCCGCAAGCCTCTGCCTCAACCACCACATCCCAGCCGCCGCATCAGACGCAGAAAATCGCGGCTAGAGGAGAGTGAGGGGTGGAGCAGGACTGCGGAAGGGAAGGGGAGAGGGGTGGAAGGGGTAGGAGGATCGGTGAGGTTCCGCATCTAGACGCCGCCATGAGAGAACGAGAGAGATGCGAGAGGCTTGGGAAGAGATAAGGTTGGCACGTGTGAACGCGAGATCGTTGCCCTCCGTATCCACTACTACTACACTCCGTATTCACTAGTATGGCCCACAAACGATTGGATGGAGTTAACATTTCTCGTTTTTTATGGGACAAACCCCTCCCTCCAGAATTCGATTTATTGTGGGACGGAGGGAGTATACATCTAGCATCATATCGTCCTAGCTAGCTCAGCACCTCAGCTAGCTCAGCATCATATCGTCCTAGCTAGCTCTAGCTCAAGCAGTTGGCCCTTCAACTATGTCCCGCTTCCTGCCATACATGCATTTTGGTCCTAGTAATCAACTACAGGCCGCTAGCCATGGTATGTATTGTTCGTTCTGTACCTGTTTGGATCTGCATCATGCATGCCGGCAATTATATTCAAGTGTGAAATGTGAAATGATGATCTGCATTGCATTGGTCAGTGATGCAGCCGAGAGAAATCGCCCGGCTGCTGCTGGGCTTTTGGAGCGAATGGGCAACCCAGATCATTGTAGTCCTCAGCCTCATCCAGCAGTTCTTCCCGCTCTTCTTCTCCGGCATCCGGCGGCGCCAAGGCAGAAACAAACGGAGGGCTGTCCTCTGGCTGGCGTACCAGTTCGCCAACATCACCGCGACGTACGCCCTCGGCAGGCTCTCCCTCAGCGCCGCGCAGCGCAGCCACCGGCTCGTCCCCTTCTGGGCTCCCTTCTTGCTGCTGCATCTCGCTGGTCCGGACAACATCACTGCCTACTCGCTCAAGGACAGCAAGATCGCAGGGCGCCATGCCCTGACTCTCTTTGTGCAGGGCCTAGGTGCTGTGTTTGTCCTCGTCAAGCATGTCGGTAGCAGCAGGACCTTGCTGTTGCCGGGTGCCATCATGGTCACCACCGTGGCCGTGTTCAAGATGTTTGAGAAGACTTGGGCTCTCTGGATCGCCAACTTTAAGGTCATCCTGTCGTCGGTGGAACGAGAAGACGGTGAGGAGGAACCGCGGCAATTGTACCGGGTTTACCTTGAGGAAGACGAACTACCTCGGGGGGGATTCAAGGGGAAGGAAGTCGACGAGGAGGAATTCCTCATGCGGCGTGCCCACGCCGTGTTCCTCGTCTGCAAGTCTGCCATGGTTGATTCTTCAATGTATGATCCAGATAGATACTTTCTCAGAATACTTGCGTACCTTAGGGAGAACAGGGTGGATTTGTGGACGCTGATGGAGATGGAGCTCTCCCTCATGTATGACATTCTCTACACCAAGGCAGCCGTCATCCACACCTGGACCGGCTACTGCATCCGCATCGTCTCATCGCTCACCGTGGCTGCCTCCTTCCTGCTGTTCCAATTATATGGTAAGGAGGGGCAAAGTAGCAGAGCTGACATTACCATCACCTATGTTTTACTGAGTTCTTCCTTGCTCATGGAGATGGCATCACTTTTGAGCGCGCTCTGGTCCACCTGGACGTTCTCCTTCCTATGTGCAACGCGGTGGACCAGCCTTCGACATGCAGCCTTGTGCTCTAAGAAGTGGCACTGCCTTCGCAATATGGTCCTCTCCTTTCGCCGGCTTGCCTACAGCACAGGGATTTGGAGTTACTTGAGCTTGTCAAGGAGGTGGTCAGGTACCCTGGGGCAATACAACATGTTGGATGCCTGCACTGCCAGGCCTCCTCTACTTGGCAAACTGGTAGTGAGGCTAGTCTTCAGCAGACTGTCCAAGAAGCTAGGCTTCAGCAGATTGGCAGAGATGTTGGGCTTCGGAAGACTGGCAGAAGAATTGAGCTACAACGTGGTGACAGCTGACATTCCAAAGGGACTCAAGGACATGGTAATTGAGTATATAAAATTCATGATCAAGGACAGGACCGTGAATACACTAGGAATTTTTAGGGAGCAATGGGGAAAGGTGGCAATAAAGCGTTGGTTGGAAGATAAACAAGTTGATGACGAGTACAAGGAATACCTCGAGAAGAGGCTTGGTGCTGAGCTCCACAAGGGTATTATCGTCTGGCACATCGCCACTGACATCTTTATTGCTCAGCGCAAGGCTTGGTGCGTGAAGGAAGCTGTCAAAGCATTATCAAACTACATGATGTTCCTCCTTGTCAAACAACCAGGCATGCTACCTGGCCTTGCTCAAAACAAGATGTACCAATGGACCAAAGAAAGTCTGGCCAAAGAGTGGGAGGAAGCTGGTGTACCCGCATATGTTTCTGGGCTCCATCCAAGTCAGAAACTTGCCAACATGCTACATGACAAGGAGGTCACACAAGATCTGATATCTAACCGTTTATTTTTCGCCACCCAGCTAGCAAAACGACTGCTTGAAAGAGATGACACGATGAAGCTGGTCTATGGGGTCTGGGTAGATTTTCTTATATATGCGTCCAACCGATGCAGCAGGGAGTCCCATGCCAAGAGGCTCAACAACGATGGTGAGTTTACAACCATCGTATGGCTTACAGCAGAGCACCTTTACCAACTTCAAATCTATGATGCACAGGAAAAGCATCATTAATTCTATCACTCGTTTCATCTGCAGTGACAACATATGTGAATATTTACATCGATCATGTTTGTTATTTTTTATATTTTCCAATTCAACTAACCTACATGCTAGGTTAACTTCTATACTTTTCTGTGTTTTAATTGTACTTTTGATCAATTTCTTTACCATTTAACCATCTCTTTATCTGTAGAAGACAATAGTATTATCTATTATTGAAAATTGGCCCATATGTGGGGCCACCGGCTCACCACCTAGCCGTCCATATGATTCTTTGTTGTCCGCTGATTAATCACTTTCAAACGTCTAAGGTAAAGCAATTCATAACTCAAGCAGCCAAGCCAGCACAGTAGAATCTAAATGCACATGGTTATATGCTAATGAAATTCGTTATAAAAAAGATAGTGTCCAGAGAGTAGTTGAATTCTGCATTATGTATTCCTTGAGCTTTTCTATAGTACATGATACTTCATGGTACATAATATCGTCACATTAGACCACAAACAAAATAAGGAAGCACAATCACTAAACAGATCAAGGGCTAAAAATATAAGATACCATTTAAATAAGGGAATGTATCCTACACACACAAGCCTTCACGTATACACACCGTGCACACCAACTAAAAAATATCACTAAAAATTCTTGGAAAATATGTATATGTACTTTTAATAGTATCACATCTACGTGTAAAGTCTGATCTTCAAATTCATCCTACATAAAGAGCAACAAAAAAGATAAAATTCTGACAGACTTATAGTCTTAAAACTGTCAAAAATAAGTTTTTTTTTGTTACTGCTAAAATATAATGAATTTGAGGTTAAGATTTTACACGTAGGTGTAATACTATTGAAAGTATATGAACATTTTTTTCTAGATGTTTCGGTGAAATTTGTTTGTTGGTGTGTACGGAGTGTGCACACGAAGCTTGTGTGCACATAATATGTTCCCTTTAAATGAATGGTCAGATTTAATTTGGTAGCTCAAACAGATTAAAGTATGAACTGTTACCTTAGAACGACTCAATGATGAGAAGTCCTATACACTCAGCAAGCATCCTCTTGCTAAATAACACCTGGAGTACTAAGAATATGATCTACACAGGGTATTAGCACTAACACAATGGGGATTCAAAATCCGAACATAATTTGTTTAACTATCAATATAAAATAAAACAAATCAGACAGGCATGGCATAGAGCGCATTTGAGATCTAGAGCCTTATGATTCTTGTTACACACCTTGATGGAGTGAAATGATAAATGTTTGCAAGAGATGTTCTTGTTGCTTGCATCCTCTTCTCATTTCTAGCTCCCCTTGTTCTTCACCTTCAACCAAACCTGTAGCTAATCTGATTAGCTGCTGTCAGCTAGGAAGAAGAAACAAAAGCAGAAGAGAGGGTGGGTAGAGCAGAAATTCCTGCTGCTGCATGCCGATCGATAGTGCTGTGCTGCTACCTTCTATACTCTGTTAATCACTAAGTTCTCTGTTAATTCGATTATGATAACATCTTGGAGTAACTTGTATTCTGAACAATTTATTTAAACTCCCTTCTGGACTATGTACATTGAAAAAGTCTACAAGTCATAAAACTAGTTTAGTATTGAACATAAAACGTTTCTACCTTTCTCTATTTATTTTTCTGCAAGTCCATGAATGTACAGGAAACTGACTAACGAACTAGCATTGCTAGAAATTGGACCTAAGACAAATGAAATAGCAGTTCAGTAGTTGATGAGGATAGCAAGTTTACTCCACATATGAAGATCAAGTATGACGCAGCGTTTGCTAGTTGCCTGGAAAAACAAGGGTATATGTCATTTACTCATTTTTGTATCAGATAATTCACTATTGGTTTCTAAGACAACAGAATACTTGAACAGAATCAAGTATACCTGAAGGGTATTTGTCTGGGATAGCATTTATATACAAATTTTCATAATCTTGGTTCTGGGAGATCCATGTTGGTTTATCAATCTCATTGGCTTCAGGCTTTTCACAGCTAAGAGCACTTTTTAGAAGTTATACAAATATTTCAATTCATCCTGCTGTTTCTAACGCTGCACCCTATAAACATTGAAGGGCAAGTATGTCGATGAAGGACACAAGACTCTTTTTTCTTGAATAAGCAAGAGAATTGCGTTTCATTTCATTAAGAAGAGAAAAAAGGAGGAACTGGGAGGGGAGCCTCTCCCCTCACCAAGACTCCACAGGACTAGGCCTTTACAAACTCAAGAACCTGAAACTGATCTCATCCCGACGGAGCTAGCGACTTATCTTAGACCTTCAAAGCGAAGAACACAATACTTCAAACTCAAAGCGAGGTTTGATTTCCCAACAGTAAATGTGCATTTCAGTAACAAATCATACTGCTGTAAGGATCCGTAAGAAAATATTTAGATGTTAAAATAAAAAAAGAGAATCTTGTTCGCATCATAATTCATACCTGATCTACTGTATGAACTGCAAACTGCCATCCACTTTGACCATACTTCTTCTATATCACTCTCTTGATAGTGGAGCAGAAAATCATCGTCATGGATTGTGGTTGGTGTCCCACAAATACTAACTTCAAGTCAACCACACAATTACAACAAACAGTTGCATCTCGGATCGTGTCACTGTGTGACGGATATGAAACTGCTAGCTGCTGGAAGGACATATCTGACATCACAGTTTAATGGGCCTATTGCAATGGATAAGAAGAAGCAAACCTGCAATCAAGATATTAACTAATCACTTATGTGTCATGAATCGAGTAAATAATTTTCATGTGCAGAGTGACTCCTTTAAAAGATCAGATCGTTTGAGAATTGAAACAGCTGGGCACTAACCAACAAAAAACAGTTGCACTTTAAAAACAAACGAATTGATCACTAAATCATATAAATACCAAATGATAATAATAAACTTATGAGAACTGGTAAGGAAGTGCATATGGGATCATACAAAAGAACACCTAAGGTAGCAGAACTGTGTAAAGTTCCATTTGCAATTAAAAGAAGATGGCATCTCCCCTATGGTTTCAAAAGGCAAACATTTTATAGTCAGACTGTCAGAGCCTTCAGTGCAAACAAATACTACCTACATTCTTTTTGCTTGTCATTTTGGATATCACCAGTCTCCAATGCACATGTTTCATCACTAATGTTGGCTCGGCTTCAAAACCGTACGTGGAGCTTCCGCCTCATACGGCTCCTCTAGGGATGGGGGTAGGCCCAGCCCAGGCTTGCCTCCTCCTTCCCGCCCACACCTTCATTCTTTTCCTCCTCTGATCTTAGAAAGCATACTAAACTTCACTCCAATCTTTCTCCATTAGCTCGAACTATATTTTTATAAAAGCAATTAAAAATATAACTATATGGAAGTGCTTTCTATAAGAAATCTAACTATATTAACTAATCATTTAAGGTTTTGATGTTTGACTACATGCATTCTAGGATAACATCTGAGAACGGAGGTGGTAACTATGTAAATCGTCTAGATGAGTACAAAAACTGAGGCCAGGGATTCAAAATGAACATTTGAAATTAAAAAAAAAAACAACAGCGATTAACTGAACAAAGGAAAAAAACATCATAAGAAACTATTACTATTTGATACTACCAAAGAACTAAGAGAGAACACAAATAGAGGAATAATATCTTTACGATAAGTTCGACATGAATTTTACCAGACTTTTTCATTGCAATGAACAGAGATGAAAAATCATGCATCACTGTGTAAAGATAAGGAAAATATCATCCATCCTGAATGCTTATCACCGACAATTCTTTCCTCAACTTCTCTGCCATCTCATAATCCTCAGCCTTCTCATAGGCACAGACAAAGGCACAGTACACCTCACTGCCAGCCTTAAATCCCATACCAGCCATCTCCGCCTGGAGTCTCATTGCCACCTCCACCTCCCCTTGCTCACAAAGTTCCCTTATCAATACCTCGTAACATTCCCGACTTGGCACAAACTCTTCCTTCCTCATCTCTTCCTTCAAAACACCTAATGCCTCCTTCACTCTCTTCTTCTGACACAGTACATTCACCACCTCCTCTACAACCTCTGCCGCCATCTGGAACCCCCTCCTGCTCATGTCTGCACGCACAAGCATTGCCGCATCGATATCCCCCACCCTACAATGCCCTCTAACCAACCATTCAAATGTCGTAACGCTTGGGTCGATCCCACCCATCTCCATATCCTTAAACATCTCCTCTGCCATCCCTACCTCCCCCACACCACAGTACCCACTGATCATCGTGTTGTACGCGGGAACATCCGGTTGGATTCCTCCCTCAACCATCTCATCCCACAGCCCTCGTGCCTTCTCCACCTCCTTGCTATCACAATACGCGGCCATCCGGATATTGTAGGTGCACACATTGTGTACGCAGGAATATCTGTCCATTTCCTGGAGCACAACCTTGAAAACATCGCACTTCCCTTCACGG
Source organism: Oryza glaberrima (assembly GCF_000147395.1). NCBI lineage: Eukaryota > Viridiplantae > Streptophyta > Magnoliopsida > Poales > Poaceae > Oryza > Oryza glaberrima. Next base: position 11,231,140 of record NC_068337.1, on the reverse strand, counting down.
TAGAAAGCGAGGAGGAGGGAGTTGAAGGTATGAACGGTCGGCAGTAGCTGGCTGTTGATCCTTGAACTCGGGCGCGTGTAGATTTCGCGGTACATGTCGAGGGCCGCGGCGGCGGAGGGGAGGGAGCGGAGGAGGGCGGCGGAGGTGGAGGGGAGGGGGCGGGCGCCGGCAGCGAGGATGCGGCGGGCGACGGAGGCCGCGGCGAGGGCGTCGCGGCGGGAGCGGAGGTAGGCGAGGAGGAGAAGGTCAAAGACGAAGGGCGCGGAGGCGAACCGGCGGTAGGTGGCGGCCAGGGCGGCGAAGATTTGAGAATGCGGGTAGTGGCGGGCGGCGGAGGAGAGGAGGGAGATGGCGGCGCGGCGGAGGCGGGAAGCGGCGGCGACATGGGCGGCGGAGACGGAGAGGAGGAGCGGGGGCGGAGAGCCAGAGGGGAGGAGGCGGCGGGTGGCGAAGAGGTGGAAGCTGAGGGCCACGTGGGGGCGGCGGCGGAGCAGGAGGGGGACCGCCGCGACGGCGGAGGCCGGGAGGGGATCGGGCACGGCGAGGGAGGAGAGGTGGGACCACTTGGACCTGGAGCGGTGGGAGGTGAGCGCGGAGGCGGCGGCGGCGGCGTACGGGTGGTCGGCGTCGATGAAGTATGCGGAGGAGGGGTCGGCGGTGGGATCTCCGCCCATGGTGGCGACGGCTCGGACGGGACGGAACGGGACTCCTTTCGAAATTATCGGCTCCGTTTGGTTCCAACTGAGAAAACGGGGACGATATGCCACTCTCCAATATAATACACCGGATAAAATGTCACTCAATATAATACCCTGGAGAGACAGGGAGAGGGGAGGGCCGACCAGGCGGCACCGAAGGCCTCGCCGAGCGGCGGCGCAGGCGGCCGGTGGCGACGACGGGGGAAGGAAGATAGGCCTCGCCAGGGGGACGGGACGGTGGCGGTGGTCGGCGGGGACGTGAGGGGGAGGAGGATAGGGAGAAAGAAGAGGCGACTGCAGTGGAGCTCAGACCGTCATCCCCGTCGCCGCCTGGGCGGTGATGCTCGCCGCGCCATCCTCCTCCCTCCACGTTGCCTCCTCCTCCTCCTCTTCTTCCCCCGCGTCGCTTCCTCTTTACCCCCGTTGTCACCACCGGCCACCTCCACCGCCGCCCCGTCCTCCCCTCCCCGTCGTCGCCGCCGGCCGCTGCCCGGCGAGGCCTCCGGCGCCGCCCGGCCAGCCCTCCCCTCTCCCTCTCTCTCCAGGGCATTTTGGGCACAAAAATCTCTAAAGTGGCATTTCATCCGATAGGTAATGTATTGAGTGGCATTTTATCTGATGCATTGTATTGTGTTGCATTTTATCTGAACCCACTTTAGAGAGTGGCATATCGTCTGTTTTCTCGATTCCAACTAGTACTATCAGATTGGGGCACTTGAATTCCAAACAGAATTGAAACCAAATTTTTGTGTCTAGTTGATATAGGCCTTGTTTAGTTAAAAAAATTTACCCAAAAACATCACATCAAATCTTTGAACACATGCATGGAGCATTATGTCAGGGTTATGGATACCACATACCTAATAGTAGTTGACTAAATCTCGGAAGGAGCCACCACATACCATGTCTTATACGGAAACAACCTTCGGATATGGAGGGAATTCTGGATAAGGAAAGAACCAGAGTTCTACATGGAAACGACAAGGACTACTCGGACTGTATCCATATCGGTTTCCCTAGTTCTACTTGGACAAGGGGACACCTATAGGTATAAATACAAGGCCCCTTAGGAGGAGAGGGGACACACACCATAGACGAACAACAGAAGCCACAACATACAAGCCAACATGCGCCAAGACAAGACGCCGGATATCGATATCAGAGATATGCCTGGAGGACCCTATCTAGTACCTATGGAGGCCGGCTGTAGCGATCTAGCGCTGTCTCTGATCTCATCGGGCACGGATTCGAGGAGGAAGACTACCCTGTTGTCGACTAAGAGTCAGCACTTCAGACCGCCATGTCGACAACGGTTAGATAGGCTACCCCAAGTATTATACTAGTGTGATTATGGTGACTAATAACAACGACCAGCTTCGGCTAACAGGATGTAGGGCTATTACCTGTCAGATAAGGGGCCAGAACCTGTATAAAAATCCTCGTCTCCATCTCTTTTACTACAATCTCGCGTATATCCTAGTACCAACGATCCCCATGCTATGCAAATACCGGAATCGCGACATCAAACGTCGACACATTAAATATAGATAAAAAAATCTAATTGCATAGTTTGTATGGAAATCGCGAGATGAATCTTGTGAGCCTAATTAGTCCATGATTAGCCATAAGTGCTATAGTAACCCACAAGTGTTGACGGATTAATTAGGCTTAATAAATTTGTTTCGCGGTTTTCCAGGTGAGTAAGAAAATTAGTTTTTTCATTCATGTCCGAAAACCCCTTCCGACATCCGGTCAAACGTCCGACGTGACACCCAAAACTTTTCTTTTCGCGAACTAAACACGCCCATAGAAAAATGAATCAAATCACTGGGAAATTCATGTTCGGTGAATAAAAATGATATTGATTTGATGCCACCTATTATCTTCGTCTCAAAATAATAATGCACTTACTCCATCTATCCCAAATGTAAGAGTTTATGGCTGCATTGACGCATAGATAGCGTTAATTTAGGAAAAAAAATCTCGGTTTGTAACATGGGTAGGGAGTCGAATTCACAAAATATCATAAATCTTCTTTTAGCTTGTACCACAACTCAACGTTATTTTCTTTGATTTTTACCATAGCCTCAAGTTTGGCCTTCATGGAGTTAACGAGGTCGAAAATGTCCTCCCCATATGAGCAGTCGCTTGATTTCATTATCTTTATCTTTGTCACAACCATAGCTCGTCTCGGTGATTTCCCCTCTTCCCGTGAAATCCCAAATCTTGGAACTCTCCCCTGAAAGCGGTAATGAAATCACACTAGGGCTGTCTTTAGTTCAGCTCAAAATTTGGATTTTGGTTGAAATTGGAGATGATGTGACTGAAAAGTTGTGTGTGTATGACAGGTTGATGTGATGGAAAAAGTTGAAAGTTTGGATCCAAACTTTGGATCTAAACACAGCCTAGCACGTGCATCGTCAATCGGTCGACAACCACATCATCTGGTGACCTAACCTCCTCTGTCGACGTCAACTCTCGCTCCACCACCGCTTCCAGGTCGACATTCAACCGTGAGGACTATCAAGAAACTAAGGCCCCGTTTGGTAGGGCTCCAAACTCCAACTCCTAGCTCCACACTCCTACTCCAGTAGGAGCTAGCTTCTGTTAGAGTTAGAGACTCATCAAAAGTGTTTGGCTACATTTTCAGCTCTTGATCTGAAAAAAATGGAAAAAAAAATGAAAAAAAAAGTCCCAGCCGTCGGCCGCCCAGTCACAGGCACGCCGCCTGCCGGCGACCGCGCGCGCCACCCCCCGTCGGCCACATGTTGTCGCCGACGCCCTCTGCCGGCCGCGCGCTGGCCACACGCCGCCCGTCGACCGCCGCGCGCCGTCATCGCGCTTCGCCCTCCGCCGGACGCCGCCACCGACGCCTCCGGCCGTGCGCCTCCCGACGGCCGCGCGTGCCATCCCCCGACGGCGGCCGTGCGCACCACCCCTGGCGGCCACGCGTCATCGTCAATGCCGACGCCCTCCACCGCCACGCGCTGCCCATCGACCGTCGCACGCTTCGCTCTCTGCCTGTCGTCGCCGCCGTCGACGCCGCTGCCGACGCCCGCCGCTGCCGCCCACGCCGATGCCGACGCCGCCGCTGCTGTTATTGGGAGGCTGAAAGGGGAGGGGAGAGAATGGGAGGAGAGGAGGTGGGTAGGGGTAGTTCAGTGGCATTTCCCTGTAAATATGTGAAAAAATTAAAGGGTAGTGGGTCTTTTAGGGTGGAGTGGAGCTGTGGAGCAGCAAAAACCCAACTCCATCCCTGTAGTACAAATTTGTGGGGCAGCTCTGCCAACTCTGCTCCCAAAAACAGAGGATCTGGACTGTTTGGCACAGCTCCTGCTCCAGGTAAGTTGGAGTTGGGAGCTAGAGATGTGCCAAACGGGGCCTAATAGCCCACAAAGGCTCATCCCAATTACTTGGTCCATCACTAAATATGGAAGGCGTATGCGGCTATGCCTATAAATAGAGGGGAGGAGACTCACTATTATATACTTGAGCAAATGGATGGATGAAAGAGAGAGTGCCCTACCCCGACATCTCGTGTCTCTATTTACCATGTAGATGGTGCAATCCCTCTTAGGCTACTCTATATCAAGAGGAAATATGTTAATGACATGATGTTCTAATAGAGACTGAGGTAGAGGAACTCTTGAAACGCTTTGAATCTTGTTGAATTTAATCGCAAAAATGAATTCACCTTCTGTTCTTGTTTTGTTTTAGCCGTTCCCAACGAACACCATCACCACCCAACTCAGAGTCGCCGCTAAAAGCCAACTGGGGTATTGCCAGCAACAACTGCTACTCAAGAATGATCATTGCGTCGGCTGCCTTAACAAGCGATCGCCGAATGAGTAATGCCTGCGACCGCATGCTCGCGGCGGTCATACCCTCGCCCACGGCGCAACACATGCTGGCCATGAAGGACGGGATGTTTGCGTCCTTGGTTGCGCCTCACCCTGCCCTTGCCCACACCTCGCCGGCGCCACGGCCATGAATGCCGCATAGGCCATGCGTCGCTGCACATGCATGTCGCCTGCACCGACTCAACACTGGACCCCAAGCCATGCGTTGGTCCCTGCAAGCCATGCCGCTCGTTGAGGCTATGGTGGCCATGCTCTGCACTGTGCCGTCTTTTGCGATGGCCCTTCCACGCCACATCGGCAACACCAATGGAAGGGCGAAAGTGCATCTAGGCCCCTAATGATTTTGATAATTGATTACAATGCGATTAGAGAGGACTAACATTTTTATTCAAGCAAATGTGAAGGTTGTTATGTCCTCGACGTGTTGTAATACAATGCATATCCCATGAATGCGACATAGCGATGCAATGCGGCAATGATCAAATGGTATATTGTATCTTTTACCTTGCATTGTGTCGTAGGAAAGCCGTACTATTAAGGGGGATGATGCATAGACATATAAGGAGTGATGTATGTGCTCAAAATCTATTTTTCTTAGAAGCATTTCTTTTATTGGAGTATTCTGGAAATTTTCGGAAGTTCCAAAAATATTTTCGAAAGTTTCGAAAATTCTCATAACCAAGTTTGAACCTTCTGGAAATTTTCGGAAGTTCCGAAAATATTTTTCGGAAGTTCCAAAAATACACAGAACCGTGTTTGAACCTTCTGGAAATTTTCGGAAGTTCCGAAAATGGGCGTTGACTTCGAGTCTTCTCAGATCTGGAATTTTCGGAAGTTCCAAAAATGATTTTCGGAAGTTCTGAAAATCACTTTTATTGCACTCCAACGGGCAGATTTGTGTTGTGGGTATAAATACCCACCTCCCCTCACTTGTGAGGGCTGCTGGTTCCATTTGCAATCATTTGTGCCCTTGGCTTGCTCTCTCTCTCTTGTTCATTTGAGCCTTGCTTTCTCGATTCATCTCCCCACCGGTGTTTGATTCGGATTTGGTGTGTGTGAGAGTATGGATTCGAGTTTGTGTGGGTGCTTCTTGTGGTCTTCCTGAAGATTTGTGAGCACTTGCATCATTTTCGGGAGTTATTTGCATCATCTTTTACTCTTGGAGGTTGAGGACTTCTAGACGGCTAGGTGTCGTTCCCGAGCCACCGATCTACTTGTGGTTGGCCGGGAGAAGTTTGTGAAGGCCGGATCTCGCCTCCGCAAGGGAAGGGATACCTCTTAGTGGAAGGAGGAGTGCTTAGTGCAACCTCTTGAGGAAAGGGTTAGCTAAGACCTGGCTCTTAGTGAGCTTCTCAACGGAGAGTAGAATCCCCTCAAGGATTTGAACTCCGGGAACAAGTTTGCAAGCTTCATCTTAGTATATCTCTTCATCCCTCTCCTCTAGCTTCACTTGCTTGTGCCGCTATTGGTCTAGCTGCTGTTTGCGCTTTAGATTCCCTGTGGTAGACTTCTAGATCTAGAGTTTTCTTTGCATTTTTGGAAGTTCCGAAAATTCCCTGCCTAGTTTCGAAATTACTGCTTCTGCCTTACTTAAGTTTTTAAATTAGTCTATTCACCCCCCTTTAGGCCTAATTGACCCTTTCAAAGGGAAATATTGTCTTCAAGGGAAAAGGATAATTCCAAATAACACTTACCATTCTCAAATCTGAAACATGAAATCAAAGTTGTCATCACCATCAAAAGGTGACAATGTTCCCAATTATAGAAATTGCTTGCTCCTATAGAAGAATTAAATCTTCTCGGCCACCTCATAGAACTTGTTAAAAGTCAAATGCTATCAGATAGTCAATTCTTGGCCTATTGCTCTTCATTTTGTTCACTCCATGTCTAACATTTTTTCGTGCAATTTACATTATTCAGCAGTCCCTACGCCGACATGTAAACAGAAAGAGAAAATGAACTTTCAGCAGCACAAAATAGATCTTATTTTTGTCTTGCATATGAGAGTTTTATATAGGTATTGTTTAAGCTGCCGCACACATTGGATAGTGGCCAGGGAGCGGAAAATGTCCAAATCTAGAACGTGCAAACCGAACCCCAAAATTTAAATGTACGCTAAAAATACCAACTGAGATCCCCTACAGTACTGCACACTGACACACAATGGCGGAGGACGGAAAAAAACTAGGTATGGCTAAATGGACTGGCTCGAGAGTAGAAACTAGAAACCCAACAAAAATAAGGAAAAAACAATCTTAAATTGTCAATTACACGATATCGTATGACATAATATTATGTCAATGAGACTATATTAAGCATGGCAACAACCATTGATCGCAATACATTATCCATTTGCAAACAAGCATAAATAAAAGAGTATGCATTGAAGAATACTTCAAGTAATGAAGTGTTGAGTACTGAAATGTGCAATGTTTGAAATTTTCAAAATTATGCACCTCTTTGTGATGCCAAGACCTTTCCCTTCCCCTTTCTATCTATTTTCCTCAAAGTTAGTTGCCCCCTGCTAAAGTGCTGATGAGTGCTGCTCTGCACACTTGCTCCCTGCTTGGTTGCTTGCTGCACGGCATGCCCAGTCGCACACGGTCTGCCCACGCCGCCGCAGTGTCGGTGTCGTCCCCAGCGGCAGCCAACACCTGTGCACCTCCTGTTGCCGTCAACCGTCGACCGCCCGCTGCTGCCTGTCGTCGGCCCGTTGCTCGCCTGGCACATGCCTTCGTCAGCGCGGGCGCGGCTGCCACCGAATGCCTGCTTCCCCGCACCAACGTCACGTGCACGATGCATGCCGACAACCGCTCGATCGATGCAGCGCTGTGGATTTTTTTTCTCAAATGTGTTGGCTAGGGCTGCTACTCTCACATATTTACCAAAAAAAAAGCCCGATGGGCTTAATGCGTACGAAAGCACTGAGTGGCCCATCCGCCCAACAGCAACGACAAAGCCGCGCTATGCCTGCAGCTTGTGCTCGTGGAGTTGCGGTAAAAACGCGCGCGGGGTGTGGGGGTACCGGCAGCTGGAGCATGGTATGGCGAGCGCTAGACCTCGCCACACCGAGCGCTCCGCCACTGTGACATGTGGGCCTGAGGGGCTGTGGGCCCACACATCAATGAGCAGTACCGCACATGCAATAATGCAGATGACATGCATCCTAGATACAATGTGCATTTTAAGATCATTCCAACTGTACCTTCCTAAATATTATATTTTTTTTTTTGACATGGAAAACATTTTCTATTAACTTATAGACTCAGTGATATCACTGGTCACCAACTCCGCCACCTCCGAGGGAACATCATCCCAACTCAGAGTGTTTTGCAGATGATCATTACAACCCAGCGCTGCTAAGGCATGCGCCACTTTATTACAACCCCTTAGGCAGTACTTAACAGAGAAAGACCTAAAATTTGTGTTAACAAAATTCTTCATCTCGCATATTATGCCACCTAAAGCTGAAAGAGCATAGCTGTTGTCTTCCATCGCCATTTTCAGCATCAGTGAGTCTGTCTCTGCCTCCACTCTCTGCAGCCCGCATTCATTTGCTGCTTTGATCCCAGCTGCACAAGCGAGAACTTCCGCATGGAACGCATCTAGAAGAACGTGCGTTGATTACCATTCCAAGATGATCTCTGATAATGAATCCCCATCCTCCCTTTCTGTTATTTGGATCAAAAGCACCATCCGAGTTTATCTTCATAACTCCCATATCTGGTTTACTCCATTTGCCAGGGGCTCCCAGTTTCTGCTTTTTTTCTTTTTGGTGTATCTTCAGAAACTCTTCTGTTTGCGCTGTCGCCATGAAGGCCAATTCAGCTGCCATTCTTCTCTGCTCCCCTTCTCTAACTCTATTTCGCTCACCCCACCAAAGCCAGAGAAGGATAATCGCAATCGTTCCATTTCTAGTACATTGGGCCCAGATTCTCTCCATCACTTCTCTTCCTGACACCCGTTCTTCAAGCTCAGCTCTCAAAGATTCCATATTAATCTCCCGCAAAACATGCTTCACAAACTTACATTTGAAAAACAAATGGCATGCATCTTCATTCATACGATTGCACATAACATACCTTGTATCTATGTCCAGACCCCAATGGTTTAGATTTGTTCTCAGAGCCAAACTATTGTGGCAGAACCTCCAAAAGAAATGCTTCACTTTTCCTGGAATCTGCATCTTCCATACCTTCTTCCAAAAAAGATCAGGTTCTCTACCTCCGTTTGATGTGCCTGCATCTCCCCTTCATCGTCCTTGTCTCTCCCATTCCCGCTGCACTTTATATGCAGATTTCACAGAAAAAACACCTTTGTTATCATAATGCCATGCCAAGACATCATCCATCTCAATATGCACCGGAATTGATCGAATTATATCAATGTCCTCCTCCCAGAAAGTTTGCTTCAGCAGCTCAACATCCCATCTCCCAGTATATGGATCAATCAGTTTCTCCACCTTTGTGATGATATTACTCCCCTTCGGTGTAATTGGCTTCCTTGTTTGGCCCCTTGGCAGCCATGGATCAGACCAAATATTGATGTGTGAGCCATTCCCAACTCTCCATATCATCCCATTCTTTAGAACACCCAACCCCCGACAAATACTCCTCCAAGTGTATGACATATTTGCTGTAGTTTTTGACTGGAAAATGTCCCCCTGCAGGAAATATTTAGCTCTTAAGACCCGGGCGCACAAAGATTCAAGGTTTTGCAACAACCTCCAACCCTGTTTTGCTAGCATGGCCATATTGAAGACATGAATATATCTGAAATCCAGGCCCCCACAACATTTTGGTGCCGTCAGTTTCTCCCAACTTAGCCAGTGTATCTTATTTTCTCTGTCCTGGTTACTCCACCAGAACTTTGCTATCATTTTGCTTATCTGCTCACAAATTTCTTTTGTTAGGTCAAAACACCCCATGGCAAAACTAGGTATTGCTTGTACAACAGCCTTGATCAAAACTTCCTTTCCTGCTCTAGATAACATCTTCTCTTTCCAACCTTGAATCCTTTGCCAGATTTTCTCTTTAAGATAAGCAAACACCTTAGTTTTTGACATCCCAACATGGACAAGCAATCCAAGATACCTGTCATTTATTGTCTCCCTCTGCAGATTTAGCTCCCTCATAAAATCCCCCTTCTTCGCTGCAGACGTATTACGACTAAACATCACAGCTGATTTATCTTTATTAATCATCTGTCCAAAGCACTCCTCATACACCTGAAGTATACTTTGTAGCTTCTGTGCATCTCTTCGATCTGCCCGACATAAGATTAGAGAATCATCGGCGAAAAGCAAATGAGACACACTCGATGCACCCTGACAGACCCGTACTCCCTGTAAACTCCCTTCTTCTTCCGTCTTTCTTATTAGAGCTGAGAAACCTTCAGCACAGAGCAGGAAAAGATATGGGGACAGTGGATCCCCCTGCTGCAATCCCCTTTCCGGCTGGATAACTTCTGTTAGCTCCCCATTCACTCGGATTCTATATGTGACAAATGTGATACACTTCATGATTAATTATGTCCATTCCTGATTAAAACCCAATTTCAGCATCATATCCAGAAACCCCACTCCACTCTATCATAAGCCTTGCTCATGTCTAATTTCAGTGCCGCATAGCCGGTCTCCCCATTTCTTTTCTGCCTCATATAATGTGTCAATTCATATGCCACTAAGATGTTATCAGAAATTAGTCGGCCTGGGACAAAAGCACTTTGTGACTGCGATATAACTTCAGGCAGAATCTTCTTCAATCTATTTGCTAGCACCTTAGAGACTATCTTATACAGCACATTACACAGACTAATGGGCCGTAGGTCTTTAATTAATTCAGAGGTTTTAACCTTTGGGATTAAGACAATTGTTGTCTCGTTCCACTCTTGTGGTATTTGTCCTCCGTTTAGGATTTCCTGAACCTCTGAGGTGATTTTCTCCCCCATCAAGTCCCAAAAGTTCTTATAGAACACTGCCGGCATCCCATCCGGGCCTGGGGCCTTTAAATCCCCAATAGAATCTAAGGCATCTTTTATTTCTTCACTTCTGTATGCACTTGTTAGTAACTCATTCATGTCCTCTGTCACTTTCCTCTCCACCACATCCAGCAGTTGATCAGAGTTATTCCCCCTATTTGAACTAAACAATGTCTTAAAGTACTGTGCTATCATCCCCCTCTTCTCCTCTTCATTTTCTACCCACACACCCTCATCATTCTTCAAACGCCCAATCTTGTTTCTTCTCCTTCTTTTTGAACACGCCGCATGAAAAAAGGAGGTGTTTCGATCCCCTTTTTGCAACCATTGGATATGCGCTCTCTGCCTCTAGTATAGATCAACTTGCTCTTCTAGCCTCTCCAATTTTTATCTAAGCACCTCCTCCTGTACCACTCGTTCTTTGCATATATTTCCCCGTCGACATGTTTCTAACTCCTTTTTCAGCTTCTTTATTCGCTTCTCTAGACCACCCAGTACATTAGTACTCCAACTAGATAGTCCTACAACAATATCTTTCATCGAATTTATCACATCTTTCCCCTGGAGGTGTGAGGCCATCTCCCAATTCTCCCCAACAACTTCTTTGCATTTCTCTTCTGATAGCCAGGCTGCTTCAAACCGGAAAACCCCCCACTCCCCTTTGATTGTCCTCCTTTCTCCCCCCACAGGTTGTGATGATCACCGGCCTGTCATCTGAATGCCTCGGGTCCCCATTGACTACCCTGGTTGTTGGGAATCTGATTCGCCACTCCTGATTCGCCACAGCCCTGTCCAAACGTTCCCTGATGTATCCTTCTTCTGTATGGCTGTGATTCCGCCATGTAAACATGTCCCCTTCGAAACCAAGGTCCTGCAACCCATAATCTACCATGGTATCTTTAAATTTGTCCATGCAAGCTCGACTCTTTGGCTTCCCCCCTGTTTCTCCCTTTCAAAGAGGATTTCATTAAAATCACCTGCCAACAACCACGGCTGGACCGGGTTCACCACCAAGCTCCGAATTGTGTCCCAGGTTTTGTATCTTTGTTCAGTTTGGGCATCTCCATAGATCCTCGTGAACCTCCAGCTCGCACTCCCCCCTTCAGTTATGTCCACATCAATGTGATACTTCGACATGCTCCTAAGTGTCACATCGATCCCCCTCCTCCATAACACTGCAATTCCCCCCCTTTTCCAACACAATCCTTTACCACCATGCCTGTCAGACCAAGCATCCACCTAAAACGCTGCATTCTTCTCGTATCAAGTTTTGTTTCTGACAAAAACAAGACGTCCATCCCTTCCGACTTCTGAAGATCTAGAAGTCCCCTCATTGCCGGGCGATTGCCCATCCCCCGGCAGTTCCAAGCTACTAGCTTCATTGCTTCCCGCAGGACTGGTCCGCCAGTCCCGCTTCATTGAGGTTTTGTCTCCACCATTCTTTTCCTCCATTTCCTTCCTTCTTTTTCCCTCTCCTTCCACCTTTTCCTCCCCAGTCTCCAACTCCCTTCTTCCACCTTTTCCTCCCCAGTCTCCAACTCCCTTCTCTTCCCAGTCACCACCGTTACTGATGATGACGCCTTCACTTTATTCTCCCTCGGCAATCTTTTAAAAGTTTTTTGATTGCTCCTCGCTCCCAGCTGGTCTGGCAGCACCAACCTTCCCCTGCTACCTCCTCCATCAACATTCATTGGCTGCATGGTACTATTAGCACACGTCATCTTGTCTGTCTCCTTCTCATTTGCCAGTGGTTTGTTACGAGCTGCCCTCTATCACCTAGCCCTTCCACATTACCCCCATCTTTCTCCTTTTCAGAGAGGACAAGACACTTCTTGCTCCGACAAGGGTTACAGGATCCCGACTGTTTTTTCACTGGGCTCGTTACTTCTTCCTCATCCACTCTCTTCGCATCTCCTCCGTCCTTACTCACAAATTTCTCCTTTCTCCAGGACGGGCCATCACTTCCCATGCTACTACCATCCTCCACTTTACGCCGATAAAAACCTTTGCTTCCCCTCGACCCTACATTATGTCCATCCTCCCACTTCTTCTTCTCAGGTATGAACCGAAGTTTTTTACTGAACTGCTGCTCTTCCCCCTCCTTCAGCTTCACACCACACACTTTGTCAGTATGCTCAATGATCCCACAAGTATAGCAAAAATCCGGGAGAAACTCATACACCAGTGGACACCAAATTTCCTTCTTTCCCTCCCCTACACACAGAGTCACTCCTCTCATAAGAGGTTTTCGGATATCTAACCTGATTTTGATACGTAAGAACTGTCCCACCGCCGTACCATCTTCTTCAGCTTCCATTTGTATAAACTCTCCCACTTCATTTGCGATCGCCTTACCTGTGACTTTGTTCATCATACCAAAGGGCATTTTCGAGGCTCTAATCCAGATAGGGATAAAGGCAAAAACCAGATCTTCCAACCCCTTTGTTTCATCAAAATCCACCAAAACAACCAAATCCTTCCCAAACATCCAGGGGCCCTCCTCGAGAGCACGTCTCTTACCCGATGCTTGGTGGAACGTGATCAAGAAGTGTTTCTCCCCCAGATCCCTACACGAGACCCCTTTGATTGGACACCAGATCTTTCCCAACGCTTGCACTAGGCCCTCCGCATTCACCACCTTCTCAGCCAAGACTTTCCCAACCACTTATGGTTCCTTTGATTTCGCCCTTCCAGATCCCGCCATATCAACCCGGATGCCCTTCTTCTCCGCCTCCGACAGTTGCATGCGCTTCAGGGATTCCTGCACTGCCTCCATGATCAACGTGAAAAAACACCCTCCCCGGCTAGCAAGATTGGTTCGGCTCCGAAACGGAGAATATGAACGTGGACACAAGCGCAGGATGGGATGTGGACTCGAGATCCAAACCGAGACGATCGATCAGATCAGGCACCCGAAGACAGAGAAAGGGAACTGATTCAACCCTACCCCCCAAACAGCCTCAGATCACCTAGAAACCCTAGGCACCAATAAACCCCCTCGAGTCGCCTAGGAAACCCTAGACGCCGAGACCCTATTGTTGATCATCTAATTGAGCTTCCTAAATATTATATTGGTGGCAAAGTTATGAACTACTTTTTATCAAAAGCATGTCATAACATATATTTCTGAGTTGAATAAAAAGAGTATCATACATACTCCCTCTATATTTAATAATAGATGATGCCGTTAACTTTTGAACACAAGAAGCAATAATGCAGACGACATGCATCCTAGATACAATGTGCATTTTAAGATCATTCCAACTGTACCTTCCTAAATATTATATTAGTGGCAAAGTTATAAACTACTTTTTGTCAAAAGCATGTCATAACACATATTTGTGAGTTGAATAAAAAGAGTATCATACATACTCCCTCTATATTTAATAATAGATGATGCCGTTAACTTTTGAACATAAAAAGTTTGACCATTCGTCTTATTCAAACACTTTATGCAAATGTATAAGATATAAATCATACTTAAAGTATTTTGAGTGATACAACATCTCACAACAAAATAAATTATAACTATGCAAATTTTTAAAATAAGATGAATGATTAAATGTGTGATGAAAAGTGAATCGAACGTAAAAACAAAGTTAAGAATATAATTGCTTTTTTTAACTAAGAGTAAAAACTAATAATGCTTATGTTCCGAACTACGGTATGGTCAACCAAAATAGCCATCTCCTATTGTAACGAACGGGAGTAGAGTAGTATAGAAAGGTGGAGTACTCGATTATCTCCTCCCCAGGCCCCAACCTCAACACCCCCAACCCCCCCGAAAGAAAATCTCCCGTATCGTCTCCTCCGCTCCTTGCGCCATCTCGCGGCAGATCAGGGGAGGAGGCGCCGATCTCCATCTGGCGAGCAGAGCGGGGAGGGGGCGCCGTCGTCCTGCTGCATCCTGGTCAGCATCCACATCCTCTTTCCGATTCATCTCTCTCTCCCACCTACTTTTGCGTCGAATTTGCTTGCGTTAACCTTAGCTTCTCTTCTAGATCTGGGAAGAAGCTCTTCTCTTAATCTCAGAACCTTAACCTTAATACACGTAACAGTTTGTTTGTTCCCCCAAACCCCCCATGTCCCAAGTTGGATCCGCACCTGTAAGGTTCTTGTCCCATTCGTGCCTTGAGGCGTGGCCTCGACGCGGGGGCGGGTCAAGTTAGCTTTGTGGTGCTTGTGTTGTCTGGTTCTTGTAGATGTGGATGAAGCTGTTCTTGACTCACGCGTCGTTCTTGCACAGTACCTTCCTCTCTAGACTTAGTTCTTGTACCTCTTCTTGTTATATTAGCAAAACTTTGAACAGTATTTAGGTCTCCCTGTGGTAATGCGTCCCATTGGATTTGCTATAGATCCTCGATGACACAGGTAGCTGGTGATAATGATGATGTGATGAGGCCATAGTTATACCAATGTCTGGATGCTGTTGCTCTTAGAAGCATGACAGACTACTTTGCTTTTTTGTTTTAGTTATCAAATCAGCTGTTGCACACGTTAGTAAATAGTGTAGAAACCGAAGTGTGCACCCATATTCTCTGTAACCAGGAGTTATTGCAATTAGGCGCAAATTGATATTTTAATCGTCATTTGTCTGAATGATTGCCAGCCAAACTGCCTGTTTTATATCTGTATATAATGATTTTGCAGATGTTACTCGCGCTTCAAAACTCTGAGGTTTGTTAAATCTGTTGGCTAATCATGGAAGAACAGCAAGTAAAGCCCTCTGATTCACATCCACCACCTGCTACTCCGGTGGACAGCCAGGATTCAACTGCACCTCCTGTCAGAACTCCTGACCCTGTTTCTCAGGCTACTTCAAATGATTCTGCCACCCAGTTTGCCAGTACAGTCCATGTAGCCCCTTCACCTGCACCTGTTCCAAATGCTGTTCCAATACAAGATGCTGCAGGACGCGAGGCACAATCCTCCATATTTTCAACATCTGGCTTATCCTCCTGGGCAAAAAACCTGAAAATACCACAGCCTTCTTCAGGTCAAGAATCACCAACGGGGAAGAACACATTTTCTCGCCTCACGAGTGGCCTTGGGTTGCGCTTGTCTCCAAAAGGTCCTCAGCAAGATGAGAGTGCTGAAGGCAGCACAACCCCAACAACAGCACAATCTGGCGTTTTTGGCTCTTTTACTAAAGGCATCGTGGATTCCTCTAAGAATGCTGTTAAGGCAGTGCAAGTCAAGGCTCGCCACATGGTCTCACAGAATAAAAGACGATATCAGGTGCATTTTATATGCTTGTTATCTTAAGCTTGATTGAACTTTTATTTCTTCATAGTTTAGTCTCTAGCCGATTATTGTAGAATATTCATGATTAGTGCATTCATGTGTTGCGTTGTGTGGTTGATAACAAATTTTCCAGCATTCATCATGAAGATTGTTCAATTTATATTTACTAGAAAAAATGCCCGTGCATTGTAACTGGTCAAGTCTATTTTAATCTTATTATTGTTATATGGTTTAGTTAAGATGAAATTCACTGTGGGAGTTTGCTTGGATATATATATTTTTATAAAATCATGAGCTGCAGTTAGGAGTCCGATCGTCTCAAGTTAGCATGCGAATTTTTAAACAGATTTCTTATATGATTCTTTCTGTATTACCAAAAGTGAACGATCTTAAAAACCAACTCAACTACAGGTATGTATTTCCAAAAGCAAACAAACTTAAAAACCGGCTCATACACGGATGACGTACCGAAATACCGGCAAAAACATCTTCAATTTTTATGATAGTAGAGAAGAGATATAGATTAAAACCAAAACATAAAATTAAAACTGACTCAAACACGAATGACAAACCACAGAAACATCTTTAATTTTTATAGCCAACTCAAACACGGATGACAGACTGCGGAAACATCTTCAATTTTTATAATAGTAGAGATTCCTCCTTAGGATGCTACATTGATGGCTTATTAGATCTTCTCAGAACATTGTCTTGGAAAGCCTTTATACATGTTATATGTATTCTGTCAGCATATATCCGTGTTAGCAGTTGTTACCTCGTCCTCTGCAGTATGTACATATTCAACATTCATCTTCTCATCAAAATGTGGATGGCAGTTTTGTATTTCCATAAAACTTGGTGATCGATTGATCATGTATTATTCCCAGGGTGATAGTAAAACAATGGGCCTGTGTTGCTTTGGTACAATGTCAAAGACAATAAGCATTTAGACTGCTAGAGAAGATTCAAACTTCTGTACCACAGCAATGGTCTCCAATTTGATTCCATGTATTAGCTTCCTTGAAAATTGATTATTGTTTCCATCACCTTGAGAAATTACATGACAAACAGTGAACAAGATGGTCTTATTATTTGTATACTTTTTTTGTAGACCTAATACCAGGGATAACAGCTGTTTTGATTCTCTCATTGCTGTGACAGGAAGGCGGCTTTGATTTAGATATGACATATATTACAGAGAACATCATTGCTATGGGTTTCCCTGCTGGAGATTTGAGCTCAGGGCTTTTTGGATATTTTGAGGTCAGTATAATGACAAGACACAAATTACTTATGGCACCTTTTCGTTTCTCTGGAGACAAAAACAGGGTAATACTTCTATTGCAGGGCTTCTACCGCAACCACATGGAGGAAGTCATCAGGTTCTTTGAAATGCACCACAAGGTAGCTTTGACTCACTCTTGAGTTTGTTGATGTATATGCCACCTGACAACTCATCTCAGGCCGTTGTTATAACTTTTTTTCACAGATATCTGGTTCCTTTTGCTTGTTGATGCATCTTTATAGTCTTGGATACCTTGATCATGCTGCCTTGACTTATTAGTATGTTTAAATTGACTTTTCATGGAATGAATCAGCTTCAACATCACATATAAAGGGTATTATTTTCTGTGTTAAAACCATGACTTAGTATAACTATTGAAGAAGTCTAATATTTTCTATCATTGATGATTATGCTGGTTAACTTTGTCATCGTCTATATAGATGTATTTTTTCATAAGATTATGAGCATGGGGCAATAATTTTTTGGTACTAGTACATGTTCTGCATTGGCATGAGGGTTTTATATGTGATGCACATACCGCACACATGTTATTTACATTGTTGATATGTGATTTTTTCTGTTACATTTGAAGAAATATCATTGTAGTAAAATCACTTGATTGGTGCATTATTTAGAGGTGTTATATAATCTATTTGTGTTTTTCAACCCCTTATCATATTGTGTTACAGGGAAAGTATAAGGTGTACAACCTTTGCTCGGAAAGGCTATATGATGCATCTCTTTTTGAGGGAAAGGTATGGGAAGCTTATAATTTTGTCTAGGTCCTCTGTTCTGTCATTTCCATACCATGTGATACACGTATGAACCACCAAAAAAAAGAATACAACAAAGGGTACGCTTGGTTCTTTGCTAAGATGAGCTATAGCTTAGCTGAGCTATCTAGATTGTTTGCCATGTTTGACTTGGCTGCGTGTTCAGTTATTCACCTCGGCAGCAACCATTAGAGTTTGAAGAGGAGTGGGACACGATTAGGATGGAGTAATCGTTAATCTAGGTCACCTAGGCTAGGTGGCATCCAAAATCTTGTTTTATTTCTAAGTTCCAAGTGACTAGTCTAGCACTCAAGCTTATCAAGGCTAGAAAAAGACTTGCCGAAAATTTTAATGTCCGCAGTTCATCCGGTGGTATATTGAATATTCCTTCATTTGTATCAGTATTTTAAATGGTGTGTAATAATCGATTTAATTGCATATTGCACATAGTGGTCAAATTTAGTAGCCATGTTTCAGGTTGCATGCTTCCCTTTTGATGATCACAATTGCCCTCCGATACAACTTGTCATATCGTTCTGCCATAGTGCTTACTCTTGGTTGAAGGAAGATATAGAAAATGTAGTGGTTGTTCATTGCAAAGCTGGAAAGGCGAGGACAGGATTGATGATCTCCAGTCTGCTACTATACCTGAAGGTAAAATTGGTTTCACATTAAATTAAATGATAATTATGATACATTGCCCAAGAGAATCTTCATCAAATTTTCTTAATATTTGAAGCCTGTGTATTATACAATTGACAGTTCTTTCCAACTGCGGAAGAGTCCATTGAATACTACAATCAGAAAAGATGTGTAGATGGAAAAGGGCTTATTCTCCCAAGTCAGATTGTAAGTAACTCCAAAATTATTCAAATTTATTCATACAACTTAACAGTGGTTGTTCTGAATGTGTTCCAAAATTACAGAGATATGTGAAATATTTTGAGCGCATCTTAACTTACTTCAATGGTGAAAATCAGCCTCCACGCAGGTATTCATTCTAGTTCTACCATGGTTTCAGTATGAGGATATGCGCTACATGTATATCTTATTAATATGCAATTTTATTTTGCAGGTGCATGCTCAGGGGATTTCGCCTTCATAGATGCCCTTATTGGATTAGACCATCAATCACTGTGTCTAATCACAATGGTATGTTTTGCTATTTGCTTGAAATTGATTTTGTTGTTAAAAAAAATCATGGTACCATAGTTTAGTTAAATGACTGTTGCTATGGTTTGAAGTTTTTCTCATACACTGAGTAATAACTTTGTTGTTTAGGTGTTCTTTTCACAACTAAGAAGCACCCTAGAACAAAGGAGCTGATGGTATGCCTTCTGACCGTGTAACCTACCCATGTCTTTTTTTTTTTCAATAGCTTCTGCTCAGTTCTGCACGTTTTCCTTCATTTGGTTAAGTTTATGTAATACCTAATGATATCATCCAAATTTTGACAGAAGCTTTTAGGTATTAATGCTAAGTAAGGAATTATCTTTTAGAGTTGGCAGTATATCCTATTCGAGAAATAGCTTAGTTTCACTTGTCGCAGGGGTTACATTATTTATGCATCTCATGATGACAAATGAACATACTTTAGGAATCTAGTGAATGTATAACATGAAATGTGGTCTGTGGGTTTTGTGAATGTTACTGTTTGAGCATCCTATTTTGTTTTCTCTATACTTATTATTTTTGTTATTTCAATTTTTCCAGCTTTCTTTTATATATTATAGTAGTGTTCTTGCTGTTTCCTGTAAAACAAGGTTCCATAATCATATAAGACAGTCTAGCCCACTTGTTTCCTGCTACATGTGTGTTATATCCTGAATAAGCTTACATAGATCAAAGGAATAGGCAATGCATTAGCTTACACAAGGAAATTGGGGATCGAGTGAAGGGAGGAGACTGGAAACAGAGCCCAGATGGGGAGAACTAGCACTATCTCTGTTTCATTTCTACCCTCTTGTTACACAGTAGTTGGCTTTTGTACCCTCTCAACCTTACTAGAGTAAAGACCACTCCATTTACTTTCACCAGCCTGGCCCACATGACCGATTAACCCTTAGTTCTGCCACCTCACTTCATATTACCATAGCTGTAGCTATGGTATGATCTATCGAAGCTTTCTAACACTATGGATCTTTGACCATCAGTTGGCCTGTTTGTTTGCTGGTTGTGATTAATCTGTGAAGGCTATTACTTTGTGAGCTCCATTGGGAACTAACTTTACTATTTATTTTCAGCCAGAAGATTTCTGGTTTAGTGCACCAAAGAAAGGGATCATGGTTTTTGCGTTGCCTGGAGAGCCTGGATTAACAGAGGTAGCTGGTGACTTCAAGATTCAGTTTCATGATCGACAGGGGGATTTCTACTGGTGAGCTCCAGTTCTTTATGATAGTATTATTTCGTTGAACGAAGTATATGTTTTTTCTCGTGTTTAATGGTTTCATTTTCTTATTACTGGAACAATGTTTTCGTTGCATATATGTATGTTTAGATCTAACTTAGATTGGATAGTATCAAAATTTTATATTGAAACTAAATAAATAATTGGCTTAATTCTAAGTTCCATTTGTTAACCTGTTTCCTTCAGCTGGTTAAATACAACAATGATGGAGAACAGGGTGACTTTGAATCCAACTGATCTTGATGATTTTGACAAGGTAATTGTCGCTTCATTTTTGAAGCTATTTTATGAATATGCTTGTCAAAACCTCTATCAAGCTATTTCCACTAGGCACACTACAAAGCCCATCTATCTATAAAATAAGTTTGATTATAAAAAATGGACTAGGGATCCAATTGACCCCTTCAAACTTTGGTCATAAACCAAGTTATTGCCAAATCTTGATCAAATCTACCAAATTTTCATATGTTAACATTGCCAAGCATTTTAAGTTCAAATCAAACACCTGTGGCCTTGTTTTTCAAGCAATTGCAGGCAAGGCTAGTCAGAATAGTGCATACAAATAGATTTCAGTGTTGAACTGTTAGTCACATGAAAGCTGTTCTAACATCTACTGTAGAGATATGACAATTGCAACCTAAAGAGAGACTGAAAGCTGTAGGGAAGTCATGGGGCCCGAAAGGACCCTAAAATCCCTTTGGGCCAAATACATACATAAGTGCTCTTTCGCCAAAATTCTTTCTTGCAGTCTATATGATGTTTCACACATATAGAGCACATGAGGCCCTTATCAAGCCATGCGGCCTCAGCCTTGTTGAACAAATTGATATTCAATAAATATTAGTCTATTGTTGCCCATGGCAGATATGTTTCCTTGATGTACATCACAGTATGATGGTCAGTTGGTCACTATGTTTGTGTTGTCTGAGTACAATGGTGCAAATATTTAACATGAATGATGAAATGTTTTGAGTTAAACAAGGATGGCAACCAGAAAGTATGCATTGAGTGCTAATGCGAATTTAAAGTTTGAGTCTATATGTTATAGAGGAAGGGTCGTATAATTTTCTCTATAATGATATTAATCCTTAGGTAGATTGTTTTTCCTGTTTGTTCGTCGATTGTAGGTTGCTATGGGATTGTGCAGTAGATCTTTCACAATTTTGACCATTAATATGTTAGGATGTTGATTGACTATATGGGATTGTGCAGTAGATATTTCAGAATTTTGATCATTAATATGGTAGGATGTTGATTGACTATATAACTATTCTGACAGATTGAACATATCATTTGTCAAGGTTCTCTTTTTGATATAACATAGATATTTGAATATGGAACTCTTTAAATCCACACGGTAATATTTGTAGTTTCGTAGCACCATGATGCATGATTGTACATCACTTTTCTGAGATGAGATCAGAATATCAGATACGTGTTCCCTGAATCCGTTCTTTATGATCGGGAGTGGCCTTATTTGGAATATGCTTCTGCTTCTACCCTTTCATTATTTGAACCATGTGTTGTCGTGCTAACAATTTTCGCTTCTAGTTGAGCTATGTCATATTAAAGTCATTTTTTTCTGTCTTTCTGAATTGCAACAATTTATTAGCAGTTGTTGAAGGGGAAAAAGAAATTCTACCAACAATGAGTTATTGTTACTGAGTTTTCGCTTTCATTCATAGTTCTTTTTTATTTATACATACTAACACTAACTGTATGTCATCCAGAGGAAATTACCATCACCTGGATTCCAGGTTGAGGTTGTCCTGGTAGACTATGATGGTTCACAACCACCAAAACCAAAACCAGATGCCGCATCTACTGATCAGAAGTCTGAAGCTGATTCCTCGACTGGAACTGTTGCAAAAGGAAATAATGCTTCATCTGCAGAAGTGTCCAACAAGGAATCTGCAAGGAATGATAAGGATGACGTCTTCTCTGACAGTGAAGCAGAAGATGGATCATCCAAGGGCAGAAGGGAGAAGGTCTCTAGGAACGTTGAGGGTACTACTAATGCTGCAAAAGAAACAAGCTCTGTGCAAAAGGAGGCGTCTGCTGCTGCTTCCAGAATTGAAAAAGTATCAATAACCAGCGAACAAGGAAGTGCAAGGACACCTGATGCTGCACCTCTCAAAAGTGGAGTTAGCAGCAAGAGCAGCTCCACCACAGCACCACCACCACCCCCAGCGGCTGCTGACTCCAGCATGAGCGAGTTCAAGGCAATTGCTGCAGACGCTTCGGTCTTCTCGTTCGGAGATGAAGACGACTATGAAAGCGAATAATTCACACCCTTTTGTGGGCGCCTGGTTCGCCATTGTATAGTTTGGTGCTTTCCAGATCATGATAGGATACCACCTGGAAGCAACAGGTAGAAAAGATGAAAAGAATTGCTTTGTTCTACCGTTTTATGTTTCATTGTAGCCCTTTTTCAAGCTGTAATGTTGTACAATGGTGAACTTTGTAACTCCAAAAATGTCAGAACTTTGTTGATACTTCGCTTATTTGTTTACAGAGATTCTATACATGGATTCTTACGAAACTGATTGATTATTGCGAAAGGGTACTTGGGCTGTGTTTAGATTCTAACTTTTTTCTTCAAACTTACAACTTTTCCGTCACATCAAATGTTTGGACACATATATGGAGCATCAAATATGGACAAAAAGAAAAACTAAATGCACAGTCTGACTGTAAATCGCGAGATGAATCTTTTGAGCCTAATTATGTCATGATTAGTCATAAGTGCTACAATAACACATGTGCTAATGACGAATTAATTAGACTTAAAAAAATTTGTAGTTTACAGTCGGAATCTGTAATTTGTTTTGTTATTGGTCTATGTTTAATATTTTAATATTTTAAATATGTGCTCGTATACGTAAAAAAAATTTGGCTAAATTTTTACAGCAGCATCTAAACACGGCCATGGTACAAGTAAGGCACTGTTTTTTTAGATGGTTTTAGATGGTTTTAGATGGTAGAACTCAGGATACACGAACATGTGTGCGTCTGGAAAAAAAAAACCCCTGGCGAGACACGCGAATTGCGATCCTAGGGAATTTAAACTTATTTCTATGACTATTGTATATTTTTTTTCTTAATCCTGTATATAACACTAAGATGACCTATATTTGAAATGAGGGCTATAGTAATAGTCTAAGAATAATAGCTGTCTCTACGACCCACCGGTGGATCCATCACTTGTCAATGATCCATGAGAGTGCAACTGGAAAAATGAAATTCTAATTTTGAATGATCCATGAGAGTGCAACTAGAAAAATGAAATTCTAATTTTGAGTAGATTGTATTGATGATATACAAACTTGTTAGGTGAATGCTTTTTAGTACATGAATTTAAAATGTTTGCTTTGGTATATGAAGTTGTCTAATGCATGCAAAACAAGACCAAAAGGACATGTCATAGCTAATTTTACCAAATTAAATACTGATTAGGATGCGACGTAAAGACACGATGTGGGCATGAGACATGCTATCTTTGCATTGTAAACTTGATTTGTGATTGATTATTCTTTGTTTTCCCCTTTGATTCATTTCTCGGATTTTTATGTCTTCTCCGTGTAATCTTTAGGCCTTATTAAACATCTTCACTTAACAAATATATACATGTATGTAGCATTCTTTTGACAATTTTCATTTACTTAACAAAAAATTTCTCCACACCTATTCTTCTAACAATTTTCCCAGTTCCAATTGCGATTTAGTGAATTTTTTTTATTTTCTCCGCACATATTCTTCTAGCACACTTCCCCGTTTATCCCACCTCAATATTTAGGAAATGTGGGCAACCGAAGCCCCCAAAATTTCGATCTCCATTTTGTAGTGGGATATCATCGCATTGTTTTTCATTTTGGAGAAGCAGCACTTGCAAGAACCAGAGCACCCAAGAAACCAAGAAGCAGAGCCGCCGTCGCCCTCATCCGCGTCTCTTGATCGACGAGGACGATGCGTCCGCTCGGGAGGACTAGTAAGGGGAGGCAGCACATCGACAACAAGGAAAGGCGGCAGGTCACCTTCACCAAGCGGCGGGGCGGGCTGTTCAAGAAGGCGTCGGAGCTCGCCCTGCTCGCCGGCGCGAGCATCGCCGTCGTCGTCTTCTCCGAGACCAACCTTGCCTACGCCTTCGGCGACCCATCCGTCGACGCCGTCCTCCTCTCCTACGGCCCCGTCCCCGGGGAGGATGCTGAGCCCGCACCCGTCCACAGCGGCGGGTTAGGCAAGGACGTCGACCTCGAGATGCTGAGGCAGGCAGTGGGGGAGACCAGGGCGGAGGTCGCGGCGGAGAAGGCGCGGATGCGCGGCATCACGGCGAAGATCTTGCAGGCGAAGGCCGAGGGGCGGTTCTGGTGGGACGTCGACGTGGGCGAGGTCGGGGAGGCCGAGTTGCCAGAGTTCGCCAGGGCGCTCAAGGAGCTCAGGGCCAAGCTCGACGGCCATGCCAACGGTCCGCCACCGCGCCAGCAGCAGTAGAGACGACGACGACGGCGGCGGCGGCAGTAGGAGACAACGGCTCGCACGGTTCTTCCAATTGCATCTCTAATCAGGTTTAGCGCTTGCGTAATCATATAATTCGTGGTATTAATTTGGTGAAATGCTCCGATTTGTTTTCTCGTTTGCATCCTGTCAATTTGCAGGCGTAACAATTGTGCTTCTTCTCTGCAATTTGTTCTCGTCTCGCTTTCTTTCATCATGTAAATTCAGTGCAAGATGAGTGGAAGTAACATGAATACATGATCTTGGGAGTATTTCAGAAATTTTGTCGATTCTTGTAATGTGTCTTGAAAGGAATTACTTGGGAGATGTTTTTCTTTGAACGAATGCACCAGATAATGCGTTGTTTCATTGAATAGGGTAGGAAAAATTTAAAGGCTAGACAGCACCTACACACTACACAGATGATGTTGTTTTATTTCCATTCAATTTGGTACTCCTATGTAACTGTGGATCCGGAGAACGAATGCCTAGATGGTGGGATGGTTTTTGTGTGTTTGCAAACCTGCAAGCACTTTGAGTTGCCCAAATTCCTGCTCTGGTATGCATATGCAGTACATTTTGATTTGCACTTGCAATTCCTACCTGAACTTGAGGAGCAAGATTATGTGTTAATAAATCTTTGTGCAAGCATTCACTTATATTGCCAAAATTGGTACAAAATTGTACTTCTTTAAATAAGGACTACCAATTTTGTAGAACTACACTTTTCCCCCAATGGTTTGAGAGACCTTGCAAGTAGGGTCCGCCTCCAGCCAACCTCCATCGCCGATTCGCTGTGAGCTATGAGCTCGGTGATGGAAGAGGACAGCCATGAGTAGATTGCAGATTCAAGTCAATGGATTTAAGTCATGGTAGATTGACAGTATCGATTTGCTTTTTTTTTTTCTAAATCGTGCTTGATTTGCTTTTTTTTTTCTAAATCGTGCTCGATTTGCTAGTGACACCAATTTGTAGTGTGTCATTTGCGGCCTAATTGCTTGATTCATCGATCTTACTGATTGTTTAATTTGTTTTTTTGTTGTTCAAACTTTTGTTATGGTTAGTTAGGTCTATAATCGAGACCGAACCGAACTAACCGAAGACCGAATTGCTCGGTCTTAAGTTTTGTTGGAGACCGAGATCAGTTTTGAGATTCTAAAGACCGAATTTTCAAAAAGACCAAGAAACCGAACTGAATTTCTCGGTCTAACCAAATGCCCACCCGTACTACTACACTTAACCCGCCCACTCAAGCAGCTACGCTTAACTCACGTTACGTAGGAAAGGAAATTCAGAAATTGCTGCTGATATCCACCGTGGGGGAAAACAAAAATTCCCCGCTAAGCGCCCACCACCTGTTCGACGGAAACCCCAGCCGCGAGCCCGCGATGACGGCACGCGGGGCGCTCCGCCGCCTCATCCCTAGCCACCTCCAACCCGTCAGCCGCCGCGCCCCGCCGCCGCCGCCATCGGCGGCCGACGAGGGGCCCTTCCCGGACCCCTACGCTCTCCTTGTCCACGACCCCATCGATCTCCTTTCCTCTCTGTGGCGCCGCGCCTTCGCTCACCCGCTCCCGGCGCCCTTCCCCAACCTCTCCGGGTACGCCTCCCGCCTCGATCTCTGGTTCCTCTCTTACCAGCGAGCCTGCGCCCACGCCACGGGCTCCTTCCCGCCACGCCACGCCGTCCAGCTCCCCACCCTCCACTCCCTCCTCCGCCTCCGCGCCGCCGCCCTCCGCCGCCACCCCGCCTTCCCCTGGGGCGCCTCCACGCACCTCCTCATCCGCTCCCCGGCCGACCCCCCTTCCACCGTCCCCATCTCCCGCCGCAAGCTCGAAGCCCGCCTCGCCAACGCGCCGCCCCCGTTCCAGGACCGCGTCGTCCAGGAGCTCCTCCTCCTGCTCCTCGAGCCCGTCTTCGAGCCCCGTTTCTCTCCGAAGTCCCACGCCTTCCGCCCCGGCCGCGGGCCCCACACCGCCATCCGCTCCGTCCGCTCCCACTTCGCCGCCTACCTCTGGTTCATCTCCGCGGACCTCACCGGGGTGGTCGACGCACTCTCGCCGGATACCATACTCTCCTGCGTCCAGAAGGCCGTCTCTGACCGCAAGGTCTTATCTTTGCTGAAGTCGGCGCTCAATGCCCCTGTCCGGCCTGGGTCTGTGCCACCACGGGAGAAGGAGCTTGATGGCCTAGCTAAGAAGAGGCTGAAGAGGAAGGTTCTCAGGAAAAGCAGGAAGAAGAAGGTGCTCAATGAGAACGAGCCCAAGCCTGATCCGTATTGGTTGAGGTTATTCTTCGGGTTTGCCCCAGAACAGGCGTGCCATGCACCGAATTATGGGCATTGTGGGATACTTAGCCCTTTGCTTGCCAATGTGTGCCTTAACGAACTGGATTGGTGGCTCGAGGAGAGAATTCATGAGTACTTCCGCCCGTCAAGCCATGATTCGATTTGGAAGGAGGCGGGTGATGAAGGATGCCATAATCCTGCCTGGCCTGAGTTTGTCCCATCAAGTGGGAAGGAGAAGACAAGGAAGATGGATTACCTTAGATTTGGCTCCCATGTTCTTATTGGGATCAGGGGACCAAGGGAGGACGCAGTTGAGATAAGGAGACAACTGATGGAGTTCTGCGAGAGCACGTTTGGTTTGAGGCCTGAGAATTCGATGGTAGAGATTGAGCACATCACAAGAGGGATTGAGTTCTTGGATCATGTGATCACCCGCCGGGTCATCTACCCAACCTTAAGATATACCGCTAGTGGAGGGAACATTGTGAGTGAGAAAGGTATTGGGACATTATTATCAGTAACAGCAAGCCTTCAGAGGTGCATAAGGCATTTCAGGAAGCTTGAACTTGTAAAGGGGGATCGGGATCCTGAGCCATTGCCGTGTTCACCAATGCTGTACTCTGGGCAGGCGCACACTAACTCTCAGATGAACAAATTTCTTGAGACCATGGCTGATTGGTACAGATATGCAGACAACCGGAAGAAGATTGTAGGGTTCTGTGCATATGTCATTAGGAGTTCCTTGGCAAAGCTTTATGCGGCAAGGTATAGACTCAAGTCTCGAGCTAAAGTTTACAAGATTGCCTCACGTGACCTTAGCCGCCCATTGAGAGAGAGCACAAGGAATGATGCACCAGAATACTCTGATCTCTTGAGAATGGGACTAGTTGATATTATTGAGGGTGTACAATTTGCACGCATGTCATCAATTCCATCGTGTGACTACACACCTTTCCCTAGAAACTGGGTGCCTCACCACGAGCTTGTATTGCGTGAGTATATTAAACTGCAAGATCCAAAATTCTTCTGTGAACTTCATAAGACAATCAAAAGGAAGGAGATAAATTCACCGCAGGATGATGTATCAAGGATGGTGTGGTATTATAAAGTTTATGGTGTTTATGATGCTAAAAGGTCCCTACAAAAACTAAATGATTGGAAGAATACTGATGAAGCTGCCAATAAGGAGAATCAGATTCTGTTGGGCAGTGTATCAATGGTACATTAGGCTTATGTTTTGTGAAGAAAGTTTTATTGGATAAACCGTCTTAGACAGCCTTTTTTTCAATAGAGAATACTCATGGATGGTATATCAACAACACATAGCTAAAGATATCTATCGTCTAGGAGATATTCTATTGTGCAAGGGTATACTTTTAATTGTATACAATGAATAATGACCATATCTCACTGTAAATTCATCTTTTTCAATTTTGTTTTACTCTTAGAAGCATGACACACTAATTTGCTTTTTTTTTTTGTTTTAGTTGTCAAATCAGGTGTTGCACGTTAGTAAATAGCGTAGAAACTGAAGTGTGCACTCATATTCTCTGTAACCAGTAGTTATTGCAATTAGGCACAAATTAATCTTTTTAATCATCATTTGTCTGAATGATTGCTGGTCAAACTGCATGTTTTATATCTGTATATAATGATTTTGCAAATTTTACTAGTGCTTCAAAACTCTGAGGTTTATTAAATCTGTTAGCCGATCATGGTAGAACAGCAAGTAAAGCCCTCTGATTCACAGCCACCACCTGCTACTCCGGTGGACAGCCAGGATTCAACCGCACCTCCTGTCAGAACTCCTGACCCTGTTTCTCAGGCTACTTCAAATGATTCTGCCACCCAGTTTGCCAGTACATTCCATGTAGCCCCTTCACCTGCACCTGTTCCAAATGCTGTTCCAATACAAGATGCTGCAGGGCGCGAGGCACAATCCTCCATATTTTCTACATCTGGCTTATCCTCCTGGGCAAAAAACCTGAAAATACCACAGCCTTCTTCAGGTCAAGAATCACCAACGGGGAAGAATACATTTTCTTGCCTCACGAGTGGCCTTGGGTTGCGCTTGTCTCCAAAAGCTCCTTAGCAAGATGAGAGTGCTGAAGGCAGCACAACCCCAACAACAGCACAATCTGGCGTTTTTGGCTCTTTTACTAAAGGCATCGTGGATTCCTCTAAGAATGCTGTTAAGGCAGTGCAAGTCAAGGCTCACCACATGGTCTCACAGAGTAAAAGATGATATCAGGTGCATTTTATATGGTTGTTATCTTAAGCTTGATTGAACTTTTATTTCTTCATAGTTCAGTCTCTAGCTGATTATTGCAGAATATTCATGATTAGCGCATTCATCTGTTGCGTTGTGTGGTTGATAACAAATTTTCCAGCATTCATCATGAAGATTGTTCAATTTATATTTATTTCTCCTTAGCATGCTGCACTGATGACTTATTAGATCTTCTCAGAACATTGTCTTGGAAAGCCTTTATACATGTTATATGTATTCTGTCTGCATATATCTGTGTTAGCAGTTGTTACCTCTTCCTCTGCAGTCTATACATATTCAACATTCATCTTCTCATCAAAATGTGGATGGCAGTTTTGTGTTTCCATACAACTTGGTGATTGATTGATCATGTATTATTCCTTAGGGTGATAGTAAAACAATGGGCGTGTATTGCTTTGGTACAATGTCAAAGACAATAAGCATTTAGATGCCCTTATTGGATTAGACCATCAATCATCCTGTGTAATCACAATGGTATGTTTTGCTATTTGCCTGTATGAGTAATAAAGTTATTACTCATGGTACAATAGTTTGGTTAAATGACTGTTCTGTGGTTTGAAGTTTTTCTCGTACACTGAGTAATAACTTTATTGTTTAGGCGTTCTTTTCACTACTAAGAAGCACCCTAGAACAAAGGAACTGATTGTATGCCTTCTGACTGTATAAACTATTCATGTCTTTTGTTCATTAGCTTCTTCTCTTTTCTGCACATTTTCTTTCATTTGGTTAACTTTATGTAATATCCAAAGTGTATCAATTGTCTATCAACAATGTTTGAGTAGACTATTCATACAGGTTTATGAATTGTCTACTTAAATGCCTGTTTTTGTACCTTTGGTAATATCGTCCAAATTTTGACAGAAGTTTATAGGTATTAATGCTAAGTACTGAATTATCTTTTAGAGTTGGCAGTATATCCTTCAAGAAATAGCTTAGTTTCACTTGTCACAGGTGTTATGTTATTTATGCATCTCATGACAAATGAACAAACTTTTTGAAACTAGTGAATATATATCATGAAATGTGCTCTGTGGGTTTTGTGAATGTTACTATTTCTGTATCCTGTTTTGTTTTCTCTATATTTATTATTTTTGTTATTTCAATTTTTCAAGCTTTCTTTCATATATTATGGATTTATGGTAGTGTTCTTGCTGTTTCCCGCAAAACAAGGTTCCATAATCATAAAAGACAGTCTAGCCCACTTGTGTCCTGCCACATGTGTGTTATATCCTGAATAAGCTTACATAGGTCAAAGGAATAGGCATGCATTGGCTTACACGAGGAAATTGGGGATCGAGAGGAGGGAGGAGACTGTAAACAGAGCCCATTCTCTGTTTCATTTCTATCCTCTTGTTACACAGTAGTTGGCTTTTGTACCCTCTCAACCTTACTAGAGTAAAGACCACTCCATTTACTTTCACCAGCCTGGCCCACATGACCGATTAACCCTTAGTTCTGCCACCTCACTTCATATTACCATAGCTGTAGCTATGGTATGATCTATCGAAGCTTTCTAACACTATGGATCTTTGACCATCAGTTGGCCTGTTTGTTTGCTGGTTGTGATTAATCTGTGAAGGCTATTACTTTGTGAGCTCCATTGGGAACTAACTTTACTATTTATTTTCAGCCAGAAGATTTCTGGTTTAGTGCACCAAAGAAAGGGATCATGGTTTTTGCGTTGCCTGGAGAGCCTGGATTAACAGAGGTAGCTGGTGACTTCAAGATTCAGTTTCATGATCGACAGGGGGATTTCTACTGGTGAGCTCCAGTTCTTTATGATAGTATTATTTCGTTGAACGAAGTATATGTTTTTTCTCGTGTTTAATGGTTTCATTTTCTTATTACTGGAACAATGTTTTCGTTGCATATATGTATGTTTAGATCTAACTTAGATTGGATAGTATCAAAATTTTATATTGAAACTAAATAAATAATTGGCTTAATTCTAAGTTCCATTTGTTAACCTGTTTCCTTCAGCTGGTTAAATACAACAATGATGGAGAACAGGGTGACTTTGAATCCAACTGATCTTGATGATTTTGACAAGGTAATTGTCGCTTCATTTTTGAAGCTATTTTATGAATATGCTTGTCAAAACCTCTATCAAGCTATTTCCAC
Source organism: Oryza glaberrima (assembly GCF_000147395.1). Classification (NCBI taxonomy): domain Eukaryota; kingdom Viridiplantae; phylum Streptophyta; class Magnoliopsida; order Poales; family Poaceae; genus Oryza; species Oryza glaberrima. Next base: position 11,199,702 of record NC_068337.1, on the reverse strand, counting down.
TAGGCACACTACAAAGCCCATCTATCTATAAAATAAGTTTGATTATAAAAAATGGACTAGGGATCCAATTGACCCCTTCAAACTTTGGTCATAAACCAAGTTATTGCCAAATCTTGATCAAATCTACCAAATTTTCATATGTTAACATTGCCAAGCATTTTAAGTTCAAATCAAACACCTGTGGCCTTGTTTTTCAAGCAATTGCAGGCAAGGCTAGTCAGAATAGTGCATACAAATAGATTTCAGTGTTGAACTGTTAGTCACATGAAAGCTGTTCTAACATCTACTGTAGAGATATGACAATTGCAACCTAAAGAGAGACTGAAAGCTGTAGGGAAGTCATGGGGCCCGAAAGGACCCTAAAATCCCTTTGGGCCAAATACATACATAAGTGCTCTTTCGCCAAAATTCTTTCTTGCAGTCTATATGATGTTTCACACATATAGAGCACATGAGGCCCTTATCAAGCCATGCGGCCTCAGCCTTGTTGAACAAATTGATATTCAATAAATATTAGTCTATTGTTGCCCATGGCAGATATGTTTCCTTGATGTACATCACAGTATGATGGTCAGTTGGTCACTATGTTTGTGTTGTCTGAGTACAATGGTGCAAATATTTAACATGAATGATGAAATGTTTTGAGTTAAACAAGGATGGCAACCAGAAAGTATGCATTGAGTGCTAATGCGAATTTAAAGTTTGAGTCTATATGTTATAGAGGAAGGGTCGTATAATTTTCTCTATAATGATATTAATCCTTAGGTAGATTGTTTTTCCTGTTTGTTCGTCGATTGTAGGTTGCTATGGGATTGTGCAGTAGATCTTTCACAATTTTGACCATTAATATGTTAGGATGTTGATTGACTATATGGGATTGTGCAGTAGATATTTCAGAATTTTGATCATTAATATGGTAGGATGTTGATTGACTATATAACTATTCTGACAGATTGAACATATCATTTGTCAAGGTTCTCTTTTTGATATAACATAGATATTTGAATATGGAACTCTTTAAATCCACACGGTAATATTTGTAGTTTCGTAGCACCATGATGCATGATTGTACATCACTTTTCTGAGATGAGATCAGAATATCAGATACGTGTTCCCTGAATCCGTTCTTTATGATCGGGAGTGGCCTTATTTGGAATATGCTTCTGCTTCTACCCTTTCATTATTTGAACCATGTGTTGTCGTGCTAACAATTTTCGCTTCTAGTTGAGCTATGTCATATTAAAGTCATTTTTTTCTGTCTTTCTGAATTGCAACAATTTATTAGCAGTTGTTGAAGGGGAAAAAGAAATTCTACCAACAATGAGTTATTGTTACTGAGTTTTCGCTTTCATTCATAGTTCTTTTTTATTTATACATACTAACACTAACTGTATGTCATCCAGAGGAAATTACCATCACCTGGATTCCAGGTTGAGGTTGTCCTGGTAGACTATGATGGTTCACAACCACCAAAACCAAAACCAGATGCCGCATCTACTGATCAGAAGTCTGAAGCTGATTCCTCGACTGGAACTGTTGCAAAAGGAAATAATGCTTCATCTGCAGAAGTGTCCAACAAGGAATCTGCAAGGAATGATAAGGATGACGTCTTCTCTGACAGTGAAGCAGAAGATGGATCATCCAAGGGCAGAAGGGAGAAGGTCTCTAGGAACGTTGAGGGTACTACTAATGCTGCAAAAGAAACAAGCTCTGTGCAAAAGGAGGCGTCTGCTGCTGCTTCCAGAATTGAAAAAGTATCAATAACCAGCGAACAAGGAAGTGCAAGGACACCTGATGCTGCACCTCTCAAAAGTGGAGTTAGCAGCAAGAGCAGCTCCACCACAGCACCACCACCACCCCCAGCGGCTGCTGACTCCAGCATGAGCGAGTTCAAGGCAATTGCTGCAGACGCTTCGGTCTTCTCGTTCGGAGATGAAGACGACTATGAAAGCGAATAATTCACACCCTTTTGTGGGCGCCTGGTTCGCCATTGTATAGTTTGGTGCTTTCCAGATCATGATAGGATACCACCTGGAAGCAACAGGTAGAAAAGATGAAAAGAATTGCTTTGTTCTACCGTTTTATGTTTCATTGTAGCCCTTTTTCAAGCTGTAATGTTGTACAATGGTGAACTTTGTAACTCCAAAAATGTCAGAACTTTGTTGATACTTCGCTTATTTGTTTACAGAGATTCTATACATGGATTCTTACGAAACTGATTGATTATTGCGAAAGGGTACTTGGGCTGTGTTTAGATTCTAACTTTTTTCTTCAAACTTACAACTTTTCCGTCACATCAAATGTTTGGACACATATATGGAGCATCAAATATGGACAAAAAGAAAAACTAAATGCACAGTCTGACTGTAAATCGCGAGATGAATCTTTTGAGCCTAATTATGTCATGATTAGTCATAAGTGCTACAATAACACATGTGCTAATGACGAATTAATTAGACTTAAAAAAATTTGTAGTTTACAGTCGGAATCTGTAATTTGTTTTGTTATTGGTCTATGTTTAATATTTTAATATTTTAAATATGTGCTCGTATACGTAAAAAAAATTTGGCTAAATTTTTACAGCAGCATCTAAACACGGCCATGGTACAAGTAAGGCACTGTTTTTTTAGATGGTTTTAGATGGTTTTAGATGGTAGAACTCAGGATACACGAACATGTGTGCGTCTGGAAAAAAAAAACCCCTGGCGAGACACGCGAATTGCGATCCTAGGGAATTTAAACTTATTTCTATGACTATTGTATATTTTTTTTCTTAATCCTGTATATAACACTAAGATGACCTATATTTGAAATGAGGGCTATAGTAATAGTCTAAGAATAATAGCTGTCTCTACGACCCACCGGTGGATCCATCACTTGTCAATGATCCATGAGAGTGCAACTGGAAAAATGAAATTCTAATTTTGAATGATCCATGAGAGTGCAACTAGAAAAATGAAATTCTAATTTTGAGTAGATTGTATTGATGATATACAAACTTGTTAGGTGAATGCTTTTTAGTACATGAATTTAAAATGTTTGCTTTGGTATATGAAGTTGTCTAATGCATGCAAAACAAGACCAAAAGGACATGTCATAGCTAATTTTACCAAATTAAATACTGATTAGGATGCGACGTAAAGACACGATGTGGGCATGAGACATGCTATCTTTGCATTGTAAACTTGATTTGTGATTGATTATTCTTTGTTTTCCCCTTTGATTCATTTCTCGGATTTTTATGTCTTCTCCGTGTAATCTTTAGGCCTTATTAAACATCTTCACTTAACAAATATATACATGTATGTAGCATTCTTTTGACAATTTTCATTTACTTAACAAAAAATTTCTCCACACCTATTCTTCTAACAATTTTCCCAGTTCCAATTGCGATTTAGTGAATTTTTTTTATTTTCTCCGCACATATTCTTCTAGCACACTTCCCCGTTTATCCCACCTCAATATTTAGGAAATGTGGGCAACCGAAGCCCCCAAAATTTCGATCTCCATTTTGTAGTGGGATATCATCGCATTGTTTTTCATTTTGGAGAAGCAGCACTTGCAAGAACCAGAGCACCCAAGAAACCAAGAAGCAGAGCCGCCGTCGCCCTCATCCGCGTCTCTTGATCGACGAGGACGATGCGTCCGCTCGGGAGGACTAGTAAGGGGAGGCAGCACATCGACAACAAGGAAAGGCGGCAGGTCACCTTCACCAAGCGGCGGGGCGGGCTGTTCAAGAAGGCGTCGGAGCTCGCCCTGCTCGCCGGCGCGAGCATCGCCGTCGTCGTCTTCTCCGAGACCAACCTTGCCTACGCCTTCGGCGACCCATCCGTCGACGCCGTCCTCCTCTCCTACGGCCCCGTCCCCGGGGAGGATGCTGAGCCCGCACCCGTCCACAGCGGCGGGTTAGGCAAGGACGTCGACCTCGAGATGCTGAGGCAGGCAGTGGGGGAGACCAGGGCGGAGGTCGCGGCGGAGAAGGCGCGGATGCGCGGCATCACGGCGAAGATCTTGCAGGCGAAGGCCGAGGGGCGGTTCTGGTGGGACGTCGACGTGGGCGAGGTCGGGGAGGCCGAGTTGCCAGAGTTCGCCAGGGCGCTCAAGGAGCTCAGGGCCAAGCTCGACGGCCATGCCAACGGTCCGCCACCGCGCCAGCAGCAGTAGAGACGACGACGACGGCGGCGGCGGCAGTAGGAGACAACGGCTCGCACGGTTCTTCCAATTGCATCTCTAATCAGGTTTAGCGCTTGCGTAATCATATAATTCGTGGTATTAATTTGGTGAAATGCTCCGATTTGTTTTCTCGTTTGCATCCTGTCAATTTGCAGGCGTAACAATTGTGCTTCTTCTCTGCAATTTGTTCTCGTCTCGCTTTCTTTCATCATGTAAATTCAGTGCAAGATGAGTGGAAGTAACATGAATACATGATCTTGGGAGTATTTCAGAAATTTTGTCGATTCTTGTAATGTGTCTTGAAAGGAATTACTTGGGAGATGTTTTTCTTTGAACGAATGCACCAGATAATGCGTTGTTTCATTGAATAGGGTAGGAAAAATTTAAAGGCTAGACAGCACCTACACACTACACAGATGATGTTGTTTTATTTCCATTCAATTTGGTACTCCTATGTAACTGTGGATCCGGAGAACGAATGCCTAGATGGTGGGATGGTTTTTGTGTGTTTGCAAACCTGCAAGCACTTTGAGTTGCCCAAATTCCTGCTCTGGTATGCATATGCAGTACATTTTGATTTGCACTTGCAATTCCTACCTGAACTTGAGGAGCAAGATTATGTGTTAATAAATCTTTGTGCAAGCATTCACTTATATTGCCAAAATTGGTACAAAATTGTACTTCTTTAAATAAGGACTACCAATTTTGTAGAACTACACTTTTCCCCCAATGGTTTGAGAGACCTTGCAAGTAGGGTCCGCCTCCAGCCAACCTCCATCGCCGATTCGCTGTGAGCTATGAGCTCGGTGATGGAAGAGGACAGCCATGAGTAGATTGCAGATTCAAGTCAATGGATTTAAGTCATGGTAGATTGACAGTATCGATTTGCTTTTTTTTTTTCTAAATCGTGCTTGATTTGCTTTTTTTTTTCTAAATCGTGCTCGATTTGCTAGTGACACCAATTTGTAGTGTGTCATTTGCGGCCTAATTGCTTGATTCATCGATCTTACTGATTGTTTAATTTGTTTTTTTGTTGTTCAAACTTTTGTTATGGTTAGTTAGGTCTATAATCGAGACCGAACCGAACTAACCGAAGACCGAATTGCTCGGTCTTAAGTTTTGTTGGAGACCGAGATCAGTTTTGAGATTCTAAAGACCGAATTTTCAAAAAGACCAAGAAACCGAACTGAATTTCTCGGTCTAACCAAATGCCCACCCGTACTACTACACTTAACCCGCCCACTCAAGCAGCTACGCTTAACTCACGTTACGTAGGAAAGGAAATTCAGAAATTGCTGCTGATATCCACCGTGGGGGAAAACAAAAATTCCCCGCTAAGCGCCCACCACCTGTTCGACGGAAACCCCAGCCGCGAGCCCGCGATGACGGCACGCGGGGCGCTCCGCCGCCTCATCCCTAGCCACCTCCAACCCGTCAGCCGCCGCGCCCCGCATGACAGTTCATAAGGATAGCCTCTAATCACAACAGTTCAGTCTTTCCCAAGGACAGCATGTAGTCACTGTAAAAACTGTGGCGAGGAAAACGGACGCCACCGCCCACCAGGTTCAGGAAGCTGGAGTGAATTCCACTCAGCAATGAATAGCAGCACACCTGAAATAAATCATCGCAAGCCACATGAAATGTTGCTGCACATTTGCTTCATTCGACCATTAGATGAACATGAGATTGCAAAGGATGGTATTTCGTGTGCAAAAGAATGCACATGATAGCATCGACAGTTTGCTTGTACAACCCAAGCACATTATCTTGTGCAACATCAGATCCTTGAGAGGCAAAGAAGCTCACCCTCCACAAAAGAACCTACAATTCAAACCATAAGTTCAGAAGGATACCATGGTAAACAATGTGCAAAACCCAAAACCAATGTTTGCTGGTCATACCCAACGCAAACAGGCCACTGAAGAAAGATTGTTCATAAATAAATTTCGCCCATTAATAACTGAAGCAGGACAATTATGCTATAATATTTTCCTGAAGTGTGCATTGCTGTAATTTTTGCCAATATTGCTCTAATTTCGGAGCAGTAGAATTTGTTATATGCAGTAACTGTGAATGATTCAGGAAGGAGAATATTTTATTGTCACACTGTTATACCCATGTACAAGATGATGCTAGGTTGATTTGTATTTATTCCAAAAGGGAAGAATCACTTATTATCAACCAAACGAAGTCATAGAAAACTCCTAATCTAGTACAGTTCACTATCAACTCCATGGTGCATTCAATAGACTGAACTATCTTCTATTTTTTGAATGTGACAGAACCAAATTGGGAAAACACAATTCTACTGTGATCCGAGACAAGCTCAATGAGATACCTAGTCATGCCGTGGTTTGTCAAGGGCAAACAACCAAAGCTAAAAATTCAGCACACAAATTTCCTAAACCAAGAACCTATACCAACGTCAAGCACCAGCTTTAACTGTTGGAGCAACCAGTCCAGCTACTCTAATGACAGAAAGATTAGATAATTCTGAACAATGTGAACCCAAATGGCATGTAATTCTAAACATATATACATTAGCACAACTTGGAAAGAAAAAAATGAATCGATCATTGGCTATCTCAGGCCAGATCAAGTCCTAATAATTTGTAGTCATGGATATGAACGGGATGAAAACATTGATTTTATTTGCACAGTTTGTACTACACTTTAACCATGAGAAAAACAAACACCTTGGAGGAACTTGACAACACTTCAATTTCATCATCTTCTACCCGGCGACGGGAGGGCTTCCGGCGGGCGGGGATCGGTGGCGGCGCCGGTTGTTTGGGGGGGGGGGGGGGGGGGGCGCCGGAGACCTTCGGGGCGGGGAGACGATGGTTAGGGTTGGGAATCGCGAGGGTGAGGAGATGCGAGTGGCGGCGGGGCACGAGACTGACCTGCGGGGAGACGCTGGCGAGGGCGAGCCAGCGGCGCGACGGCGGCGATGGGGATCGGGCGAGCCATCGGCGGGGATCGGTGGCAGCGAGGAATAGCTCGGCGCGGAAGGCGTCGGCGGCGACGTGAATCCTGGACGACGACGGCGATGGGGATCGGTTGAGGGCGACGGATGTGACGACGGTGATGGGGATCGGTTGAGGGCGAGCCGGCGGCGGGGATCGGTGGCGGGGAGACGACGGATGCGACAACGGCGGAGCGGCGGCAGCCGAGGGCGGCGGTGACGGCGGTGGTGCGGGGATCGGTGGCGGCGAGATGACGGATGCGACGACGGCGGAGCGGCGGCAGTCGAGGGCAGCGGCGATTGTGGTGGCGCCGCGTCCCGCGTGAGAGGGAGAGATTAGGGTGCGGCGGCGCGTGAGAGCGAGAAAGAGGGGGCGGAGAGGAGGGCGCAATCGAGGGAGGTGGGAGCGATCTGGACCGTTGAGATTTGACCAAGATGATCCTGACCGTTCCATGAGGAATGAAAAAATGAGTGATGAGTGAAACCAATTGGTAGATTATAGGGTAGTTAGATATAGGGTAGATAACTAGCAGCGCCGGTGCTTATTAGGGTGAACTACTCGTGTGAGGGGTGTGGGGCACGCGCGAGAATGCTAATGGGCGATTAGTCGCGTGCACCCTCCCCGCGCGATTGGACACGTGTCGCGCGCAGAGAGGGGGGCGCGGGCGGCGGCGGGGCGCGCGGTTTTTTTTTCTGCATAGTTTCCTTTCTTTTAGTTTTTTCTGTTTTTTTCTTTTTGCGTTTTTTTTGTTTTTTTGGCGCAAGGTTTTTTTTCTATCTTTTCTTTCCATATCTTTTTAGTTTTTTTTGGTTTTTTAAAACGTACGTATAAAACCTTTATATACACGTATACAAAGTTTGTATATGTGTTTTTCATATGTACATACACAAAATTTGTATATATATACACATATATAAAGTTGGTATATTTTGTATACATACATATACAAATTTTGTATATATGTACATATTTTTTTACATAAAAATATATATATACAATATATATATACACACACACACACACACACACACACACACATATATATATATATATATATATATATATGATACCTATATGGGACTCCATGGTGCCCGGGCTCCAAGGTATAAAACACACAAATTCTCTCAAATTTTTAAAAATTTTCAAATTGTGAGTATATACCTAGGTATATTAGGTATATGAATTTGATTCATACAGATACCTAACAACAAAATAACTCAAACTCAACTTTATTTCACAATTCATTATTACATACCTAACGAATTATATGTTTAAATGTTATATACCTAGAACCAAAATCTAAAAAAAAAGTTCAAACTTATTTGAACTTGTTAGTAAAGAAGTTAATGTTCATATCTAAACATTTAAAAAAATTTCATACTCATTCAAATTGGGTATATTCTCAATTTTAATCTAGAAACCCATACTCCATGTAGCACCAGTTAATTTACCTATATATACACATATATACTTTACATACATACGTATGTATATAAAGTATATACATACATATATGCATGCATGCAGGAGAGACTAATCGGTCAAAACTGACCGCGCGCCATGTGGGGGGCGTGACCGATCACCAATCAGCGCCTTCCGGGCACGCGCGGCTACGTGAGTTAAGCAGTCGGCACAAAATTTTCGCCACAGTTTTCATTCCTTGTTATATATGTAGACGAAGATTTTATGCATATAAGGAATAGTCAAGCAGCAATGTACTACTAGACATAATCTTTTCGCATAAGGTAACTCGAAGATTTATTTGATGCATTTCTATTTTCCTTTTTTTTTCTCAACACCAATTTTTCTCACTTTCCTTCTCCAAGGTTTAGGAAAGGAGAATAATCGGAGCCCCCAAAGATTTCGGTCCTCGATTTGTAGGATATCTTACACCGTTTTCTCTTTCCTTTTTGTATTCTTCGATCCTATCAAGATTTCATATTCTCAAAATGTATATATATTCCATTGGAGAAGCAGCCCTTGCAAGAAACGAGCACGAAGCAGCAGCCATCGCCGCCGCCTCCCGCAGATTCGCGTTTCTTGGTCGACGACGGTGATGGTGCATCCGCTGGGGAGGACGAGTATGGGGCGGCAGCGCATCGAGATCCGCCGCATCGACAACAAGGAAAGGCGGCAGGTCACCTTCACCAAGCGGAGGGGCGGGCTGTTCAAGAAGGCGTCGGAGCTCGCCCTGCTCACCGGCGCGAGCGTCGCCGTCGTTGTCTTCTCCCCTGCCAAGCACGTCTACGCCTTCGGCCACCCGTCCGTCGACGCCGTTCTCCGCTCATACGCCTCCGTCCCCGGGGAGGCCGCCGCGGTCGCACCCGTCCCCGTCCACGGCGGCAGCGGCGGCGAGGACGTCGACCTCCTCGGGCTGAGGCTGGCGGCAGATGATACCGGGGCGCAGGTCGCGGCGGAGCATGCGCGGATGCGCGACGTCGCGGCGAGGATCGTGCAGGCGAAGGCCGGGAGGCGGTTCTGGTGGGAGGCCGATGTGGACGCGCTCGGGGAGGCCGAGTTGCTGGAGTTCGTCACGGCGCTCAAGAAGCTCAGGGACAACGTCGGCCGCCACGCCAACACCCTGCTCGCCCCCCAGCCGCCGCCGCTTCCGCTGCAGCAGAAGCAGCGGCGCCGGCGGTAGGAGGGCCGCTCGCCGCCTCGCGGCGTCGCTAGCTTCTTTTAATTACATACCTTAGAGCAGATACAATAGCAGACTATAAGCCAGTTATAAACATATTTTAATGAGATAATAGAGAAGAGAGAGTAGCAGCGGGCTACAGATGTAGCCAGCTGCAGTACGGACTTCAAATGTGGTGTGTGTATGATAAGTGGACCAGGTATTAATAGTATAGTAAGCAACTATTGTATGAATTGACTATTAAATTGGCTATAAATAAATTTGAGCTAGTAGTGGGCTATACTATTGAACTTGCTCTAATCAGGTTTAGCGCCTGCATAATCATGTACGTAATTAGTGCTACAATGGGTGAAATGCTCAACTTTTTTCTCGTTCGTCTTTCTTTCTCTCGACATTATAATTCAGTAGATAAGTGGAGGGAGACATGATGATATGCTGCTACCTCCTTGAGAGTACTAGAAATTTTGACGATTCTTGTGTGGAGTCTTGAATGGAATTACTAGTAACCAGTCTCCTTGATTTCCACATCCAATTTGATATGTAATTGTGTATCCTGAGAGCGAATTTCTAGATGTTAGGATGATTTTTTGCAGGCACTTTGATTTGCCCAAATTCCAGCTCTGGTATACACATAATTCATTTTGATATAGGTATTTTTTTTTCGAGGACATTTTGATATAGGTATTTGAAATCCCTGACGTGAACTCGAGGAGCAAGATTTGTTCATAAGGATGTGTTATTTAGATGGTGTTGAGAGCTAGTCTATTCCCGCACGTAAAACGGAGCAACTCATCTACCCTATAGTTGAACAAATGGTTTTATTACTCACTAGTAATGTGCCTGTACTACGCTACGGTGATATTAGTAATGACGATACAGGTATAACATGACATATGTGTGGGTGCACATGATAATCAAATTCTCACAAATTGGCATAGAAGGTTCTCCACTATAAGTTATTTTATGAGACAACCACAAATGATAAAAAAAAAATACTAAACGTACATAAAAATGATATGATAATGAGGTTTATTTAATCACCGATATCTTCTTATATAGTCTTAATAATCTACTGAAATGCTCACATTTGCTGAAAAATGGAATTACTAATCAAAAATAAATTAAAAATATATTAAAGAGCCTTTACAAACACATGGTCGGTGGGTTGTAAATATTCCATCCAGCTCAAGCATTTTAAGTGAAATATGGTTTGTGATTTTAAAAAAATGTAACATGCATCTATACTGCATAACAGACTCAAATCATAGTATACATTAAGTGTTATCTCCAAACAAGATGGTTAGCGGTCTCGGTGGCAGAGTAAGATGCAGAGCAAGGTTATAGCTCCTTCAAAAAGACTATCTATACAAAAAAGAATCACAAATTTCAGATATGCATATTCATATTGTCCACTAAATTTTTTGCTTACAACTATGATTCTTCCTTCACCATCGCATTGGAGCAGAAAAGAAAGTGCAGCATATGCCTAAAACCTTGTTGTACTACTTCATCAAAAGTTATTGTTGTTGACTTCGATAATCCAGAGTTCCCATCTTCTCCCCTTCTTGTATTGCATTGCATAATCTCGCATAGACCATAGTAGGTATGTTCCGTCTTCTTCCATTCTTGTGCCAACTCCTAAATTTTCGACAAACCTTGCTGTAACACTTTGCTCTAGAAGTCCTTTTAAAGACTCATCTTTTTTGTCACTGGGAACCCACAACAGCTCTTTGATTGGCACACTTTTCTATTATCACTTTCTACCTGCATACTTACAACACCCAACTAATTACCACTTATCAGAACAACTGGTAATAGCAGTGTACTGTTAGTTTATTAACCAATTATTTTTCTGCAAATGGTAGCACAGTGCTTAAAATACTGAAAATTTAGCATATTGTGTATATAGGATTAATTAGAAGCACATTAGATTTAATAGACAATACTGGAACCTGTGGCGAAAAGGAGTTAATTTGACAAACCCTTTTCTTTTTATGTGCATAAAAGATATCTGTGGAAGATAATTTGTTCTGGTTTGTCCTCTTACTTTATATCAGATTATTACTAATTTGTCTCTGCAATAATGTAGTAGCCAGATTTTAGAGATATACAGGCAGGGTGCTGAAATGGCACAAATCTCTAAATAGAGCAATCATATTGTATACACCTGATAAATTTGTCCTCAATATTCTTTACATAAATTTTATTCAGTTTCAGGGACATGTTCAAGTTCAGAGAATCATTAAGAGCTTGTTTTCAGCCGTAAATTCAGATTTCAGACACATCCAAAATGATCTGATTTTATTCTTTTACTTAAAAATTCACTTTGGAAGCATATTTTGTGCTATAAAAATCAATTAAAAGGTTGAAGGACAACGAGCGAGGACAGCTAGCAAACCTCAGCTCAGCTCAATTGACCCGACTTCATGCATCAACGGCCAAGCAATTACTCCTAAATTTGTACATGAACCTGCTTGTTCTGATGAGGCGTAGGCTCCATGAAAGCTGAACTTGATGCCCACCTATCTGAGACCTATCCAGCACATGGATGGTATCTTGATCTTCACCAGATGACCTGAAAATACAATAATACAACCAAAGCAACAAAAGATCAGGACAAATATGTATTAGGTAAAGATGGTTAGCAAAGAAACCATGAAGGATTTATTAACCAGCTGTTCAAGCACAACTTCATACAAAATTGTAATATAAAAAGCATGAACTTCCTAAATAATCTTCTTTGTACCAAGCAGTCCTGAAAGTTCCAAATTGACTGGTCTCTATCTAAGAGATGGAAGGGCAGAGCTTTTTTATGGTTTTCATCTTTTCATAAGATCAGCTAAAAAAGCTCAGTGTTGCATAGATATATAAAGATAACCTAAAGAGATACAAATAATTCTTGGTCATGAGGGCACGAGTCTACCATCATAGGCAGTAGTCCATAGAGATGATCATTTAGATAAATAATTCACTGGAATAAATAAAAATACAAAATCATAAATCAAGCCTGCTCTCCAGGGACAAATAATCTGGTAAATTTATAAGACGTAAAGAAGCATGTGCATTGCACAAACTTATTGTGCCATGCAAACCATATACTTCCTCCGTCCCAAAATGTAGCTACCTAGTACAGGATGTGACATTATCCAGTACTACGAATCTAGACAGCCTCCCAAAAATAGGAAGTGCATTTCATACCAACCAAGAAAATAGTTCGCCTATAATAATGACTCAACTCATATATTCTATTTATATACAAATCAAAAAAAGAATTTAAAGAAAAAGTATATACAACTCATATACTCTCTAAATTTCTACATCTCTTCTATGACAGGACCTGATAGGTTAGGGGAAAAATGCAACATGCTGGATAAACAAATACATGCTGGATTGAAACCATTTAAAATCAAGCAACTTGTTGATTTTTATCTTATTGCAGCAGCTACATTTTACAACTCGCGAATGGAAAACCTCAAAATCATTAGAAAAACTATTTTTATTGAGAAAATGATTACCTAAATAACCAACAGAAATCAGGAAATGGACCTAATAAAGTGGATACCCAGGCAGAATGTTTCCATTCAAATAAAAAAAGAAATATCTTGTACTTATAGAGCATAAAAAAACCCAACTATTACCGAGCAAGCACCTGAACAGCTCCCCTTCCATCAGTCCCAGCACCTCCTTTGCTCCCCTCCTAGCTTCTGTAAAAAACAATTTTGCCAATCAGAACTGATGTTAGAACAGCAAAAGAAAAAAAAAACTGAGAGAAGGTCATGGACCCATCCAAAAATAATAATAATATATGATTCGATGCTTCCAAATGGTTAGCCTTGGATCAATCATAAGGTTGAAACCGTAATGGTATGGTTGAAAGCACAACAATAGAATCAAATTATTTTACCGTAACCAAATTGTTGTGAGGCATATCCCTACGAAATCTGGAAGGGAACGCAAATTAGCTGGTGGACTAACAGAGGTAGATTAGGCTCGCTAACATCTAATAGTTTGCTCTTGCATCGTAGTCAAAATCAAATAGGCACAAGAAAAATAATGAACTGGGATGGAGAAGAATCAAACTTGCCATAGAGCTCTAGACACCGGACGTCAGGGCCCGGAGAGGACCGAGCGCGCTACAGAGACTGGCGGGGATAGTGGTCAGGCGGCGCGGCGGCGATTTGATGAAGTCCCGATGGAGAGCGGTCGGTGACCACTTGATGCGGACGGCGACCGACAGAGATGGCGTGAGGCGGTGAGACGACGCTAGGGCGAGTTGGCGCGATGGGCAGAGGGGCCAGATGGGGTGGCGATGAATGCGCGAGGGCGAGCATCGGGTCGGCGGCGGTGCTGATCTGTGCGACGGCGAGGGCGAGCATGGACTGGCAGCTGCTGGGGATAGGCGGCGACCTGGCGGAGGTGAATCGGCGACGGCGCGACGGCAGGGGAGAGATGAGGGCGTCCTGTGTCGGGGCGATGGAGAGGGTGGCGAGCCGGCGCCCTTGACGATGGAGGATTGAAGGCCTCGGTGGCGGCGGCGGTGGCGCACTTGACGACGGAGCGGGAGGGGAGAGAGAGGCGTGGATGCGGTACGGGATGCGGAGGAGGCGTGACGAATGCGGAAGAGAGGGAGATGCGGGAGAGGATGCGCGGTCGCACCGATGCGGCGTCGATTGTGGCAGAGAGAGACGGGGGGTGCGGGAGAGGAGGAGGAGCGACACGCGCGCATCTGGGACGTCCGATCTTAACTCATCAGATGATTTTACACCGTTAGATGTGTGATATGATCAATGATGAATGAATAAAACCATTTGTTCAACTATAGGGTAGATTCATCATCATTATTCATCATTCATCATATCACACATCCAACGGCCTAAATCATATGCTGTAGAAACAATGATCTAGATCAGTCTCCCCTCCCCGCCTCCCCCTCTCTTTCTCCCATAACTCCCATCCCCCACCAACCTCGCGGCGAGATTCTCGCCCATGGCCCCTCAATCTCACAACCGCCGAAGTCCGCCGCTGGGTCATCCACCACGTCGAACTCCCGTCGCCAGGTCTCCGTCGGGTCCAGGTTGTCCGCCGCTCGCCGCCACGCCCCGCGCCGCCCCGAATTCCTGTCGCCAAGTCACCGCCACTTCCAGGTCGTCCGCTGTCCGCCGCTCATCGAAGACGTACACGATCCCCTCTGCCAGCACACCTGCACATAAGATCTGTGGATGCTGCCACAGCCCAGAGGTAAGCCACAGTCCTATGCACTGGAGGTTCTTGTCAAAATGCCTAGCCCAAGCATTAAGTCATAGATGGAATTCTGGTGCACCTATTTCTCCGTTGAATCATGTTGCATTAAACTTTCTACATTTGCATCAGTTCTCGATATATGTTTTGTTTTATTCAGAGAACATACAACGGTGGCATGCCTCATTTTCTGATTCATTTAACATTTTTTTCAGGAAGATCATGATCCTTTGAGTTTATTGGCCCTACTAGGCTCATGGTTGAGTTTATTAGTCCTACTAGGCTCATGGGCAGTACAAGTAAATCGTGTTATGTTCGTTCAGTTGTTCGGATCATTGGTAACTGTTCGGAAACTCATCAAGATTCAGCTTTGTACATTATGCTTATAATTCCAGTGGTTTGGTACGATTTAATTAACCTTCTGCTCATCATTGCAATTGGATAATTCATATATTAGCTAGCTCACATAATTGCATGTCTAAATTGTATGGTGTAAACTACCTTGAACTGCTCTGGGTTAGGGAATATTAATGTATGAATTTACATGCAGTGCAAGTAAGCATCTAATCCTATTACTATTGCCACTGATTATTTCGAGACAGCAACTTGCTCTCCAATTATCAAATAATCTGGTTCAGATGATACTCCTACTGTCCATTCAAGAAATCTAGGGTTAAGGACCAACTTGTCTTCCTAATGAACAAGGGCATCAGGAGATGATCACTGAGATACATGTCCTATACAGGAGAGGCATAATAAGGTGTGACATTATCCAGTTATCTTCTTTCAGGTATGTGCAACCTTCTATACTTTCATTTCCTTTGATCCACAAGGATTATCACCGTTTGTCCTTAGTAATGGTTTGTTAATTTCTGTAACATTTCAAATTAGCTGTTAAAAGAATACAGTTCTGAATTGATGAATCATGTTTTAAAGTGCCTTGTGAGTTATGACATTTTCAATGAATTCCTTTTTAGACATTCCCTGCGTGCTAATACAGTTTGAAGATTAATTTGTTGGAGTAGGTATGTGTAGAGCACAACGGCAATGAACTGCCATCCAAGGCAATGAACTTTGTAGTTTCTCTTTCACTCTCCAAATGCTATGATCTATATTACACTACAAGAATCTATTTAATCTATGACGAAAAAAATTCGTCATGTATCACTGAAAGTTCGTCATAGGAATTTGTCCGTGACGATTATCCTTATCGTCATCTGTTGAGCGTCACAGATTAAATCTACTGACGTTTTCTCCGAAATCGTCACAGATCAGCACAATCTATGACGTTTTTTAACCGTCATAAAACGCTTATGGGCTCGTGTAGTCTAGCCCAAGCCCAACCTCTGTGACGAAATTAAACGTCATGGATGGTTGCCACATGGCGGCCAACATGGCAGTTGACGTGGTCGTTTCGACACGTCTGCGATGACGTGTCACTGATGACGTGGCAGCTGACATGGTTTGTTTTGACACCTGTGCGATGACATATCACTGATGACGTGGCTGCTGACATCAGCAATTTTTTTATATGGCCCATTATTTTTTTGACGGCCCATTAATTTTTAAACAACCCATTAAATTTTTAATTGGCCCATTTTAAAATAGGCCTATTTCAGAACTAGGCCCATTTCAAAACTAGCCTATTTTGTCAACCAACTATCAGATCAAAGCCCACTAAACATGCCCATTAAATTTGTGCCCACCAAATTCAATCCAATTTCTCATACCATCTCAGATTCAAACCAACACAACTCGACAAACATCCAATACAACACAAAATTTACAACACAGTTAACAGCCAAATCCAGTCACATTCCAAATACAATCACAGTAACCAAAATTTCACCGGATGTCGCATGACCAAGATCTTCCAAGTGAGCTTAGCAGCACTGCATATGCACAAGATAAAACAACAATAACTACCATATCATCCTAGTTTCTTCTACTGTTCAAGCAGTATAATAGATGAATAAAAAATATTCATGCAGTTACTGATGTCACGGACATGCTGCAATGTCAGGATCGGGAGGAGCTGTCTCCCTCTGCATGTTATCTCCACCTGCACATCGCACATTTCTAAAATTTTCAGTTCATCTCAGTTTAGCATTTTGTAACAAAGAAACTAAGCATGCTCAGAGATCAGGCAAAACGATATATATATACTTTCTTTTGAAAGATGAATTGGATGGTTTCTGAATTCTGATGAGATTAACAAACAAACCTTCAATTTGATTACAAGTCAAGAATTATGTTACTGTGAGGTGAGGTGAGGTGAGGAATGCAAAAAATGCAAATTGCTTCTGGTGGAGAGTTAGACAGTGATAGAAGTGAAGGACTTTCTCCTTTTCGGCAACAACAAACAACATATATTGCAGATCCTCAGAGCAGTACACTGCTGCTGTGGCTGTGTCTAAATGCCACCTATAAAGTTATACTAGAACTTTAGGCGCGCTTCGCGGCGCCCTACCGTTTGTTATTGGTAAATAGTATCACAAGTCAAGACATGTACTTATATTGGTAAGTGTTGAGTTCGTAAGAACCTTCATTCTAGCACAAGCTGTTACATAACTTGAATTCCGATGTAACATGATGATCTGAAATTGACCCTAAATACTGCAAGATAAAAAATCACCTAATAAGTTTAGAAACCACAACAATTTATCATACCCAAAAGAGCAATAAAAGTTATAATAATGTATTAAAAAATGGTTTAATCATTCATCCTCTTCTAAAAGAGGCTAATTCAGTTCCATTACAGGGCATGAATCACAAGTTGTAATGTGAAGTACTATGTTTGCAATCACTTAAGAAAATAAATATTCTTCAATCGCACAAGAGGGACTCTTAGAATTTGTATGCACCAGGTTTCTGATTTTCGTTGCTTGCCAAATTAAGTTGCTTGCAATCCTGGAAGCTGAGTAGACACTTACTGGTGTGTGTGCACGCGCGTTCAATGTGACATGGAGATTATTACAGACAGCACACTGTGGATATGGTAAATCCCTTTTTACCCCTTTTCACTATGGAAATAATGGTTTTCACGCATGAGGGAGAGGCACCCTCAAATTTCCTTACTAAAGTAACATTTACAGGTGTAAAAAACAACCCTACTTCCTGTCCTGCTACCAAATAAATAGCCCAGTTCTTTCGTGAACTCTGAAAAGACACTGAAATGCTTTTGTACTTGCACGGTGGAAAAATTGGTAAACAAAAAGAACTGCCAGCCCTGGTTTCTTCCTGTTATCCCTTAATTTAAAACGAAAAGACTGACATCGTGCTCACAAATTTCCAAAGATTGGGTATAAACTGAGACATCTTAAACTGCAATGCAACTGCCTAGCATAGTATAACATGAGAAAGCACAGCCACAAGTTTGCTAGATAGCCAAAAAAACCACTTCACATGTTAGGAAGAAACATGCCCCTACAGTTTTGACATTCCTAAGCACCACATATGGTGGCAACCAATCCTTTTTATATGAATAAGATAAAAGGAGTCATCAGATATGACATTCATAATAGGATTTCACTTATTACTTTCTAAAAAAAGGTGACCATGGGACTCATAAGAACTCACCAAAAGTGACCATGGGAAGGATGAAAGTTGAAGCAAACTCAGCAATTCGCACACGAAAAACAGCCTCATTTCAATTTGGAGCACATCCAAAACCTCTACACAGCACACCAATACATCTCTAGTTGCATCTGTAGCCCATCTACCGCAGCAAGAACAGCAACAATCACGAGGTGGAAGGAAGATTAGGGAAGCGAAGGGTGGATATACCTTGATGTAGATGTTCTCGGCAGCCTTCTCCTCCTCGCCGAGCACCTTGCCGCTGGAGGAGAGGAGCCGCCGTGGTGCGAGCCACGCCGCTAGCCTCGCCTGAACCCCCTCGCATTGACTCCCTCCCGCCGCCGTACCAGGTCGCCGCCACCTCCACCGACCCCATCCACGCCGGCCCGCCTCCGCAGCTCCGCCACCGTCTCGCTGCCGGCCTGGCCGATGGGTCCTCCACCTCTGACGCGCCGCTGTCCTCCGCCTCTGCAACGGCGCCACCAGATCCGTCGCCGCAGGCCGTCGCCGTGCCCGCCGCCCGCCGCCGAGAGCCCCTAGGGCGGCGGATTCGGCCTTCCCGAGGACGCGTCGCCAGATCCGCCGGAGCAGGCTGTCGCCGTGCCCGCCGCCCGCCGCCCGCCGTCGAGAGCCAAGCTCCTCCCTAGGGCGGCGGATCCGGCCTTCCCTAGGACGGCTCCTCCGGATCCGCCACCGCGCCTCCTTGCTGCTGTTGGAATTAATAGATGGGCTAAGGCTCATTCGAAGATTAATTCTTTGGAAAATCACAAAAGCCCACCTCATGAAGATGGCATGGATGTGGAATTTAGTACCACCTTGCTTATTCTAGGAGAGGGGGACCTCCTTAAAAGGGAGGGTGCCCTCCTAGCCACTTGAAGCATGTGTGGTGGATTGAAGAGGGGAAACACACGCGCGCTCGCCTCGCCTCGCCTGGCCTGGCAGGGCAGGCGGCGCGTGCACGACGTACATGTCGAATGGTCCGCAAAATTGGCTCCTCACCCTTGCGCAGATGCAGCTTCCTTTTGCAGTTTTGTTTTGCTGCGGGAAATTCGGATTTGTTTTGTTTTGGAAACATTCCGAAAAATCCGGTGCGTGAAAACGGCATGGAGTCCGGATAGGTTACGCGCGACTTATCCGGTTCGGTTTACACGGGCGCCCTGATCAGGCGATCTATCTCTATATAAACCGAGCCGCCGCCTTCACGCAACACACGCGAAATCAATCTAGGGTTTGCCTCCTACTCTGTACTGCGCCGTCGCTCGTAGACTACTCCGTCTCGCTCGCCGGCGTGCTCCGGCGATCGAGAGAGCAGGTCTCCGGAACCTCTGCCTTCGACGTCCTGCACCGGGAGAAGGCGGCAATAAGGTTTTTGGGAAGCGCTTCGCGCGACTGCTCCCTGTTCGTCCGCGACGGCTCGCCTTCCTCTCCGCTCGCGTGCTTCGCGTCTTCGTCGACGCTCGCAACCGCGAGTAGTTCCTGCCGAGCAACCGGTCTTTCCACCACCTCGGTATGTGTTCGACATGTTGCGCATATTTGATCTGTTCATGTTTTACTGCTTAGTTTACATGTGTAGATCTAATGATGCGTTCAATCTAGTTTACATCTGCAATGTCATGATTCATTTATGGAATAAATTAAATCATTATGTGCTTATAATTTGAACAATCCAAAAACCTTATTGTAGGCGCTGTGATTTTACTATGGCTGGTTTTGCCGATGCACTGAGGCCGGATAAATTCACTGGTGTGCACTTTAAGTGATGGCAGATCTGGGTCACTCTGTGTCTGACGGCTATGAAATGCTTCTGGGTTAGTACTGGCAGCTGATCAGCAGAAGCAATTCAAGGAAGCCACTACTCTCTTTGTGGGATGCATTCTTAGCGTTCTTGGCGATCGTCTGGTCAAGGTGTATATGCATATGACCGACGCTAAGGAGTTGTGGGATGCACTGAATACTAAATTCGGTGCTACTGATGCTAGCAATGATCTGTATATCATGGAGCAGTTTCATGACTACAAGATGGCTGACAACCGTTCTGTAGTCGAACAGGCTCATGAGATACAAACCATGGCTAAGGAACTCAAACTCCTTAAGTGTGTCTTATCCGACAAATTTGTGGCCGGGTGCATTATTGTGAAACTACCTCCATCATGGAGAAGTTTCGGTACTATACTCAAACACAAGAGACAGGTATACTCCGTTGAGGGGTTGATAGCGTCTCTTGATGTTGAGGAGAAAGCTCGGGAAAAAGACGCCGCGTCTAAGGGCGATGGTGGGCAGTCTAGTGCCAATGTTGTGCACAAGGTCCAGAACAAGAGCAAGGGGAAATACAAAGCTCAACAGACCACCAACTTCAAGAAGCAGAAGAAGAACAACAACAATCCTAACCAGGATGAGAGGACTTGTTTTGTGTGTGGGCAACCTGGTCATCTGGCTAGGAAGTGTCCACAACGCAAGGGGATGAAGGCACCTGCAGGGCAGACTTCTAAGTCTGCTAATGTGACCATTAGCAACACTGGAGATGGAAGCGGGTATGGTAATTTACCTACTGTTTTTTCAGTTAATCAGTCTACTAATTGGTGGGTTGATACTGGGGCCAATGTACATGTTTGTGCTGACATCTCATTGCTTTCTTCTTATCAGGTCACACGGGGTTCCACCGTCCTAATGGGGACTAGGTCACATGCTTCTGTTCATGGTGTTGGCACGGTAGATCTGAAGTTTACTTCGGGAAAGATCATGCAGCTGAAGAACGTGCAGCATGTCCCTTCTATCGACAGGAATCTTGTTAGTGGCTCCCGTCTGACTAGAGACGGATTTAAGTTGGTTTTTGAGTCTAATAAAGTAGTCGTGTCTAGAGGCCTATTCCGTTTTTCCCTTTCTGATTTCTGCAATAAGTCTGTGAACCATATTTGTGGTAGTGTGGATGATGAGGCTAATGTTTGGCACTCATGTTTATGTCATATTAATTTTGGCTTGATGTCTCGGCTTTCCAGCATGTGTTTAATTCCTAAGTTTTCCATTGTCAAAGGTTCTAAGTGCCATAGTTGTGTGCAATCGAAGCAACCTCGCAAGCCTCACAAAGCTGCCGAGGAGAGAAACTTGGCACCACTAGAACTCCTACATTCAGATCTTTGTGAAATGAATGGGGTGTTGATGAAGGGTGGAAAACGATATTTCATGACGTTGATTGATGATGCTACTAGATTTTGTTATGTGTACTTGTTGAAAACAAAAGACGAGGCTCTAGACTATTTTAAAATTTATAAGGCAGAAGTTGAAAATCAACTTGACAGAAAGATAAAAAGGCTTAGGTCTGATCATGGTGGAGAGTTTTTCTCGAACGAATTTGACTTATTCTGTGAGGAACATGGCATCATACATGAGAGGACGCCTCCCTATTCTCCCGAGTCAAATGGGATTGCTGAAAGGAAGAACCGCACACTGACTGACTTGGTGAATGCCATGTTAGACACCGCGGGACTATCTAAGGCATGGTGGGGGGAGGCATTGTTGACCTCGAATCATGTGTTAAACAGAGTTCCTAACAGAAATAAGGACAAAACACCATATGAGATATGGATTGGGAGAAAACCATTACTTTCTTATTTGCGCACATGGGGGTGCTTGGCGAAAGTCAATGTACCAATAACGAAGAAGCGCAAACTTGGACCTAAGACTGTGGACTGTGTCTTTCTGGGATATGCTCATCACAGCATTGCCTATAGATTTTTAATAGTTAAATCCGAGGTACCTGACATGCATGTTGGTACAATTATGGAGTCTCGTGATGCTACCTTCTTTGAGAGCTTTTTCCCAATGAAGGATACACATAGTGGTTCGAGCCAACCCTCTAAAATAATTCCCAGTTTAATCACACCACCAGAACAAACTAAACATACACATGAACATGTCTCTGAGGAGGATGTCAGTGAAGCTTCTCGAAGGAGTAAGAGACAAAGGACAGCTAAGTCCTTTGGTGATGATTTCACTGTGTACCTCGTGGATGACACTCCTAAGTTAATTTCAGAAGCATATGCATCTCCTGATGTAGACTACTGGAAGGAGGCTGTCCGTAGTGAAATGGATTCCATTATCGCTAACGGGACTTGGGAGGTGACAGAGCGACCCTATGGGTGTAAACATGTGGGGTGCAAGTGGGTGTTCAAGAAGAAGCTTAGGCCTGACGGTACTATTGAAAAGTACAAGGCTCGGCTTATTGCTAAGGGCTATACTTAGAAAGAAGGCGAAGATTTCTTTGACACTTACTCACATGTTGCTAGATTGACCACAATTTGTGTGCTACTTTCCCTAGCAGCCTCACATGGTCTTCTCGTTCATCAAATGGACGTTAAGACAACTTTTCTTAATGGAGAGTTGGATGAGGAAATTTATATGGATCAACCTGATGGGTTTGTAGTTGAAGGTCAAGAAGGCAAAGTGTGCAAATTATTGAAGTCTTTGTATGGTCTGAAACAAGCTCCTAAGCAATGGCATGAGAAATTTGACAAAACATTGACATCTGCAGGCTTTGCAGTCAATGAGGCAGATAAATGTGTGTACTATCGCCATGGTGGGGGTGAGGGAGTTATTCTGTGCTTGTTTGTTGACGATATACTGATATTTGGGACAAACCTTTAGGTGATAAATGAGGTTAAATCATTCTTGTCTCAAAATTTTGATATGAAAGATTTGGGAGTAGCTGATGTTATCTTAAACATTAAACTAATTAGAGGTGAGAATGGGATTACACTCTTGCAGTCCCATTATGTGGAGAAGATCTTGAATCGCTTTGGCTACATTGATAGTAAGCCTTCTCCAACACCTTATGATCCTAGCTTGTTGCTTCGCAAGAACAAAAGAATTGTTAGGAATCAACTGGAATACTCCCAAATCATTGGCTCGCTGATGTATCTGGCTAGTGCAACTAGGCCTGATATCTCCTTTTCTGTGAGCAAGTTGAGCCGGTTTACCTCTAATCCGGGAGATGATCACTGGCGTGCGCTTGAGCGAGTAATGCGCTATCTGAAAGGTACTATGGAATTGGGGCTTCACTATACTGGGTATCCTGCGGTACTGGAGGGTTATAGTGATTCTAACTGGATCTCTGATGTGGATGAGATCAAAGCCACTAGTGGATATGTCTTCACACTGGGTGGTGGTGCTGTTTCGTGGAGGTCTTGCAAACAGACCATTTTGACAAGGTCAACCATGGAAACAGAACTGACGGCACTGGATACTGCTACTGTTGAGGCAGAATGGCTGCGTGATCTATTAATGGATCTGCCTATTGTTGAAAAACCGGTGCCGGCTATCCTTATGAACTGTGACAATCAAACGGTAATTATCAAAGTGAATAGTTCTAAGGATAATATGAAATCGTCTAGACATGTGAAAAGACGATTGAAGTCTGTCAGGAAATTGAGAAACTCCGGAGTTATAACGTTGGATTACATCCAAACAGCTAGAAACCTGGTAGATCCCTTCACGAAGGGACTATCACGAAATGTGATAGATAATGCATCGAAGGAGATGGGTTTGAGACCCATGTGAGTTATACTATGGTGGTAACCAAGTCTATGTGATCGGAGATCCCATGAATTAGAACCTGGGAAGAACAAACCATTAGTAAACTAGAGGAGAGTACCAATCTATACCCTCTTTAAGTGAAGATGCATGTACTCTCGTGAGCTGCAAGGCAGGTTGGCTATGCCTTAATGAGTTCTGTTGGCTTTAATTAGCGAAGATGCTGTCCTGCAGAGCATTCTTGAAAGAACTCACCTTTGTAAGCTTGACTGTTGGTCGCAGTCTATGGAGATTTTGGGTGAATCTTCTAGGAAGCTTACTAAAGACCTAGGAGTATAACTTATACGCTCCACCCGAGGGGTAGTCTACAGACGATCTAGTACCAGATAAGACTCCGAGTGAAACTTGCTTGCACAGGACTTGCAATTCAAGGCGTAGTCCATTGTTCAAGTTGTGAGTAAGTGTAGCTTGGAGTTCTAGGTGGATGTTCAACCTTAATCGGTCTCCAACGAACCGCTGGTATATAAACAATACATTGGAAAAGGCAAATCTCAGTGGGATTTTGAGATTTGGTGGGGGATTGTTGGAATTAATAGATGGGCTAAGGCCCATTCGAATATTAATTCTTTGGAAAATCACAAAAGCCCACCTCATGGGATGGCATGCATGTGGAGTTTAGTACCACCTTGCTTATTCTAGCAGAGGGTGACCTCCTTAAAAGGGAGGATGCCCTCCTAGCCACTTGAAGCATGTGTGGTGGAGAGAAGAGGGGAAACACACGCACGCGCTCAATGGCCTGCCCTGGCAGGGCAGGGCAGGCGGCACGCGTGCACGACGTACGCGTTGAATGGTCCGCAAAATTGGCTCCTCACCCTTGCGCAGATGCAGCTTCCTTTTGTAGTTTTGTTTTGCTGCGGGAAATTCGGATTTGTTTTGTTTTGGAAACATTCCGAAAAATCCGGTGCGTGAAAACGGCATGGAGTTCGGATAGGTTACGCGCGACTTATCCGGTTCGGTTTACGCGGGCGCCCTGATCAGGCGATCTATCTCTATATAAACCGAGCCGCCGCCTTCACGCAACACACGCGAAACCAATCTAGGGTTTGCCTCCTACTCTGTACTGCGCCGTCGCTCGTAGACTACTCCATCCCGCTCACCGACGTGCACCGGCGATCGGGAGAGCAGGTCTCCGAAACCTCTACCTTCGACGTCCTGCACCGGGAGAAGGCGGCAATAAGGTTTTTGGGAAGCACTTCGCGTGACTGCTCCCTGTTCGTCTGCGACGGCTCGCCTTCCTCTCCGCTCGCGTGCTTCGCGTTTTCGTCGACGCTCGCAACCGCGAGTAGTTCCTGCCGAGCAACCGGTCTTTCCACCACCTTGGTACGTGTTCGACATGTTGCGCATATTTGATCTGTTCATATTTTACTGCTTAGTTTACATGTGTAGATCTATGATGCATTCAATCTAGTTTACATCTGCAATGTCATGATTTATTTATGGAATAAATTAAATCATTATGTGCTTATAATTTCAACAGCTGCCGCCGCCGCTCCCGCCGGAGTTGGGACGCCAGCGAGATTGCCGAAGAGGGGGGAGAACGGAGGAGCGGCGAGAGGAGCGGAGGGGGAGGCGGAAGGGGCGGTGAGATCCGAGGGGGCTGTGGATGGTGAGGGAAGGCAGGAGGATGACGACGACGGCGTGGTGGGCGGCGGCGTGAGGGTGGGGAAAGAGAAGGTGAAGGATGGTTGGCTAGGGTTTGGATATATGTATAAGAAGCCATTTTGATGCGATTTTACCAAAATAACCTTGGTATCTGGAAACCTACTATACAAGTTACTTGGACAAAATGGTCATTTAACCTGGAAATTTCAAAATTTTGAAACTTTGAATCGAATTTTATCATACTAAATGAAACAAAGTTGTATAACTTATTGAGATCTACCAATTTTATTTTGGTTATTTCTCTATCTAAGTTTGATTGGCCTATATAAAATTTGAATTTCAAATTATGACAACTTCAAACAACATTTTCAAAAACTAAATGATCTCAAATGAAAAGATCATCAACAACAAAGTTGTATAACTCATCAATACCTATAATTTTTATTTTGGTCATTTTGCTATATGACTTTGTGTCAACGGTTTGAATTTGAATTTCAGATTATGACAACTTCAAACAACATTTACAAGTACTAAATGATTTCAACTCAAAAAGTCATCAATAACAAAGTTGTATAACTCATCAATATCTATAACTTTAATTTTCATCATGTCTTCATCCGACGAAGTGGTTTGTAACATTGTTCACAAAATCTACATATCTCTCTTATTGTTTATAAACGTATAAGAGATATGTACATTTTGTGAACAATGTTACGAATCACTAGTCGAACGAAGAAATGACCCAAATAAAAGTTATAGATCTTGATGAGTTATACAACATTGTTGTTGATGACTTTTTCCGTTGAAATCATCTAGTACTTGTAAATGTTGTTTGAAGTTATCATAATTTGAAATTCAAATTCAAACTGTTTAAACAAAGTCATATAGAAAAATGGCCAAAACAAAAGTTGTAGATATTGATGAGTTATACAACTTTATTGTTGATGACCTTTTTAGTTGAAATCATTTAGTATTTAAAAATATCTACCCTATAGTTCGACAAATACTTTCACTTATTCTTTCGTTCATCACTCAACTGCTCAGATCATCTCAATGAAATCCAACGGACGAAAATCATCCAACGCATCTCAATCAACAAAAGCACATGCGGGGTCACCCAGAAAAATCACGCACGCGATCTCCCCTTCGCGCATTCATCGCCCCCCCCCCCCCCCCCCCCCCCCCCCCCGAGGCCCAAATCGGTGCGTCTCACCCTCGCCGCTCATCGCTGCTTATCGCGCTATCGCCGACCCTGCTCTCGCCCTTGCCCAGATCGGTGCCGCCGCCAACCCGATCTCCCCATAGCGTCTTTTCCTTTTAAAATTCAAATGCCAGTACCAATTTTTTTTCTTTTTTTCCTAGATAAATAGACTCGGTCACGTGTTTATCCTTTGTTTTCATAATTATCCTCTTGGCTCTTCCTCGATAAACACCCTATCTTACCAGGTCATTGTCGATCCCGTGCGATTCACCACCAACACCGAGATTCGCCACCGACCCTCCGCAGACGTCTTGGGATCTCGGCTGTTTGGAACCCGCCGCAGGTGGCTCAATGTAAGACGCAGTTCTCCTCCCCCTTCGTTTTTTTTTTCTTAAGTGGTGTCAAATGGTAATATTGTTTGAGTGTATGTGGTATAGCATTTGTTTTCTCGACCATCGCCATCACCTAGCAGAAGTATTAGCGAACAACTGAAATTCCAGAGTTGGTCGACACCATGCTTCCTTCTTCAAATCCCAATTACCCTTTGGGTCCTCCCAAACAGTTCGGACAGGAACCAAAGGTAACCACAATTTCTCCTATTAGTTATACGGTTAACGTCCCTTTAGCAATTGGTTATATACTTTACTGGTGTACAATTTGTTGTACAGTTAATGTCTCCTACTTGCTGTACAATTTCTCCTATTGGTTTTCTTGCCTGAAGTATCACTGAGTTATAACGAGTGCTGTATGTTATTGCCACCCTACAAAAATTGCTTCTTTTCAAAACGATAAGGGCACAGGGGTACAGAATTGCCTCTCTCCCACGATTGCCTCGCCTCAATTATTCAGGTGTTATATGCCTGTTTATACCATATATCAGTACCATAGAGGTCTTTTTTAAAAAAAAATTTAGAAGCATGACTATATAGCATAATGCTGACCGGAAATAAGATGCTTTCCTAACAATTGTTGTCCATTTAAAAATAACGAAATATTCTGAGACTATGCCTGGCAAAGAAAATGGAGAATTGATGGAGGTGGAAGAATTATTTTTTCCTTCACCCACCCTCTTTACTGTCTAATGTCTACAGTTCATACTACCTCCTGATTTTCTTGTTTTGCAGCGTAGGGTTTATTCCTGGAAGATACGATCTTTGATCATGGTTTTGTACCTGACGTTTGGAGATTTCCTGCTCTTTTTGAAGAATCGTGCTGCAACAGTATTGGCGACTGCTTCTGTGACCAAGGTACTGTGCTAATTAGTCTTCGAATATATGCGAACCATACATAGCTTAATTAATTCAGCACATCTCAGGCTTTAAACAACAACGTGGATTCATTCTGGAATTTAGAATTTAGAATAAGAACCTTAGATACACGCTGCAATTTGGAATAAGATCCTGAGATCCAGGGTCGTGTCCAGGTACCTCCTTCAAATGTAATCTACAGGGTCGTGTCCAGGTACCTCCTTCAAATGTAATCTACGTTCCAGGGGCGACGCCACAGCAAAGCATCGGGGTCTACTGACCCCGACGATTTTTAACAAGCATGTTATACCCCCCCCCCCCTATTTTACCGGCACTGACCCCGGTCAAAAAAAGTATTAGACCCCAGTAGAATTAATTAGTTGAAGCCCACTTGTGATTAGCAGTAATGACACAACAAACAAATTAATATCTAAGCTAGGTCAGCCCAGCCCACATAATGAGAAAACGCTTGGATTTGAGCCCACAAGGCTGGCAGCCCACTACTCCACTAGTCTCCACAAATTCCCTATTTTGATAACGTATTCTAGTATTCCTCCCTGGTAATTACGGAGTCTCGACTTCTCGTCTTCAGGTCTTCTCGAGTCACACTTCTAGGCAAGGGCGGTCGAGACGCCGGGATGGCCGGACGGTCGGCGAACGGGCGAATTGGTGAAGACGAAAGACGTCAAGAACTAGGATTAGGTTATCAGTGACGCCGCGACGGCCAGTGCGAGCAGCCGAGCTGCCGTTTGATCAGGTAAGTAGGTAACCCTATCCCATTTTTTTTTCTGCGGGGACTATCCCAAATTCTTGTTTTCTCATCTCTGAAACCTAATCTTAGTTATTTAGGGTTCTGAAATCTGAAATATGCACTTTTCAATTTATTCAGACTTCTGTTACATGGCCTGATGCCTGATGGGCGTGAACGAGGAGGAGGATTGAATCATATATTCATAATTTTTTTTCTTCCCAACATAACGGATGGTAAGAAATTAGTGGTTTTGCTAAGAGTGGCTGCTTATGCATTTGTTGTCTATATTGTGTAATTGTGTTCCTGATCAATCTTGTTCTATAACTATTTAATAGGCATGCAAACTATGATGGATTGATTCTTGAAAACAAAAATACCCCCCATGGTGATAATGAGAATCGTGGTGGAGTAAATTCTACGGAATCGTATTGGTGATCAATTTATGAATGATTGTATCATTTGTTTCGTCGAGCCGGAAATGCTAGCTTCAATTCCAAATAATGATGTGGTTGTTGGCTTTCACAAGATGGAGAATAGGAGCCGTAGACAAAATTTGTAACATGTAAGAGGTAACCACTACAGCAACAGACTTTATTTTATCATAATATGTCACTGTTAATTTAGCTCTATCTTATGCATAGTCTTAGGTCATTGCAAGCTATAGATCTACTGTTAGTATCATTAGTTAGTAGACCCCGGTGACCATTTTTCCTGGCTTCGCCCCTGCTACGTTCTATATATTCCCGTTCGCAATATCCTTGCCCGTGACAAATCTATAATTTCTGTTTACTTTGGATAAACTATAAGAATTATTCCTGTGAATCGTCATCGCCATATAGGGCAAATAATTTCAAATGTCCCAAAGACAGCATACTAGAATGTTTGTGTGTCAAAAAGCAGGTTTTCCATGCAGTATGGTACATTAACACTGGACCATGTAGAATACCGCTCTTCAAGGCTTGGTAGCATATGTATCCAATTATCCATACTGAATTATGACATAATATCTGTTAGATGTAAATGGATTGTGTGGCCTGATATCTGTTAATTGTAAATGGAGGAAGGTGGCATACTGCAATGATATATTTATTACATAGGTTTGATCCATGAATTATGATTCAGTTTCAGGAATAGTTGTCCAAAGTTTGGAGATATATTGAATGTATGCAGATTTGGAAATTATACATTCTCATTAGTTCCAGTACTCTATCAAATTAGACTCAACTGCATGTTGTATTTTTTTTTATTTCTTCATTGAAGTTTTTCATGTGCAAAATGTTAGACCAAAGCAAGGTATATAGTAAGAAATGTGTATGATTACTACTATGATAGTGCAGTGGCAAGCGGTGTGTGGTTTCAACCCCGAGGTCCCGTGTTCAATCCCCAATGTGCTCACAATTTATTCTTAAAAATGTTTGGAGAGACGTCTCTCCCTCCAAATCTCCTTTTTTTTATGATTACTACTATGAAATTTAATAATTTACTAACAAATGTGGATTTTTCCCTATATACAGTAGATTTTTGGGGCACAATTATTTTTCCACCAGCACGATGAGCATGTCTATATGCCCTATATTTTTATTATAAAGTGGGAAAAAAAAAGGAATCCTCTGTGCAGAGCTCAAATGAATTTTTCATGTGCGAAACTCTGAATTACGATTCATGTCAGGCACGTTTTTTGGTGTGCTACTATGAAATTTAATAATTTGCTAACAAATGTGGATTTTTTTCCCTATATACAGTAGATTTTTGGGGTACAATTATTTTTCCACCAGCACGATGAGCATGTCTATATGCCCTATATTTTTATTATAAAGTGAGAAAAAAAGGAATCCTCTGTGCAGAGCTCAAATGGATTTTTCATGTGCGAAACTCTGAATTACTATTCATGTCAGGCACGTTTTTTGGTGTGCTTGTGGTAAAATAGTCTATTTTAGGATAATGTCATGCGTCTATTTTATTTTTTGCCACATGTTTGATAAAATAGTTTGATTTTTATTACTCTACTTCTAACCATTTACCTGCTTGAACAATAATTGGGCCAAAACCGGTGGAAATTATGTTGACTTTTCAGGGCGTAAATTAAAAGATGTGCTTGGATGGGCAGTAACACATTAAAATTGCGGGCGGTTTCAACCCATTCTGACGAAAAAAATATTGTGGCCTCAAGAGGCCACATTTCAAATGATACGGTTGGGCCGATAACTCGAGCGAGTCGATTCTATCCGCCTCTCCTCAGTATTGACCATAGAAAAATAGTTTTTTTTTTTTTGCTAACATCAAATTTTAAAAGTTATTGAAGACAAATAGAATTGCACCGTAGCGTTTAGCACGGGCATATTACTAGTTAGTATATGATTAGTTAAGTATTAGCTACTTTTGAAAAAATGAGTTAATATGATTTTTAAAAGCAACTAGGAAGGTAGCCCGCGTATTCGCGTGGACATGCATATTAGATTGCGTTAGAAACTTATAAGAACATATAACACCAATTGGATTATTCGTGTTGTAGTTCAAAAATATGATTTCCAAAGAAATTCTTCATGGTATTGCTTAAATAACGTTTTTCCAATCTATTTTGTTATCATTGTATTGTACAAAAATTAATTTGCCCCTATAAGAAATTATCTATAATTCGCTTAATCATCTTTAATAGATGATAGGTTTAGCTTGTTTTAGGAACATATTTCACAAATTAAGTGTAAATTAAAAGTAAGGTGTTTTCCTTTTTATAATTTAAGGGCTCTATTTTTTTAAAAAAAAACTTCCAACACAATAAAGCTACTCTAATTGGTTCACATTGACGCTACTTGTTTCATACTTACGACATGTTTGTAATCTATTAAAACGCCATGTAGCGACTTAGGAGCGTTTACAGGATTGCCACATGGAGGTATGAGAGCGTTTGTAGGATGTTTAATGGATTTTTAATATATATAGATTTTTCTATAACTTTTTTTAAAAAACACACCATTTAGTAGTTTGAAAAATATGCATGCGGAAAAAGAGTAAACTGAGTTAGGAAAGTAGGGGTAGAACACAACTTTAAAGCTAATTTCGCAGAATCATTATGCAAACATCATAAACATCCACTTCTAGTAGTTTGGAAAGTATACATGCAGAAAAAGAGGAAGTGAGTTGGGAAAGTAGGGGAAGAACACAACCTTAGAACTAGTTCCGCATAATCATTGTGCAAACATCACAAACATCCACTTCTACTACTACAGAACTACACTTTTTAAGAGCTACTCCCTTTGTCCCAAAATATAAGTATTTTTAGTTACGAATCTAAATAAATATGTGTCTAAATTCGTAGCTAAAAGTTATTATATTTTGGAACGGATGTAGTAGTTACAAGGAACTAGTTGAAGCAACTTGTAACATGCACTAAGTTTCATCGAAATAGGAAATATAGAGACAATTATAACTTGATAATTTCGAGTGGCTTATCAGAATCTAGCAGAGACATGATAACTTGTTGTATAAAGTCAGATCATCCAGGTCTCTTTTCTATGAGTGTTCTGAGGGTGATAACTTTGACTGAGAATGCACCGAATCCGTTGAGAGGTTTACTGGTATATAATTAAAGCGCTCACACATTAGCTACCGAGGAAGATATTCCTATGCTCTATCTTATATCGATTGATTGGTTAAACTATTGCAATTGCCTCATTCATCCTATTATCATATTAACAAAGTACGGAGATTGAAAAAAAGATTAGCTACCTAGTTTTTTGGTCAGAACGAAATGCAGTCAACTCCGGTGAAACTCTCAGAAGTCGGTAACATAGCTATGTGTGGTTTTGTTCACTACTAGAAAAACCATTTTTCCAGGTGATGATATATTTTTTCCAAATGGATAGGCCTCTCGGAACCAAATGATCGCCTACGAAAATGTAAACGGGGGTTGAGACTGTCATCCGCCTACGAAAATAGATTTTTACAGGCGGATGATATAAGCTGCCATCTGCTGTAATCATTTTCATAGGCGGACTAGATAAGGCATCCGCTAATCGCAGGGCGGATGCCTTATGTTGTCCGCCTCCGAAAATCGTGCCTGCAACTCACCCTAAAATAATATCTAAGTCATCTTATCCTTTCCTCCACCATCATCCTCTCCATCACCATCATCCTCTCCACCACTCATTTCTCTCCACCATCCTTCTCTCTCTCGCGCACGGCTCAGAGGGCAAGGGTGGCGTCGGCTTCGAGGAGGAGTGGCTGGGGGAGGGGCGCCGTTGACGGTGGCTCCGACGAACAGTGGCGACGGCGACGGCGACGGCACAGCCAGTGGGGGGAGGGCGGCAGCGGGTGAGTGGTGTTTTTTTTGTTCGCCGATAACATTTTCATAGGCGGGTGGCTATAGCGCATGCGAAGATGGAGATGCCGCCTGCGAAAATCATTTTTGCAGGCGGGGCAAATGTCCGCCTGCAAAAATCATGTATTTTCACAGGCCTTGAAGTGCGGGCGAAGTAGATGGCCGCCTGGAAAATTCGTTTTGGCCTGTTTATGTTTTTTCTAGTAGTGGTTGTGGGCTAAATTTCTGAATTTGCTGAATCTTTTGGGAGACCTGAACTTACTAGGGACATCATGCTTAAATTTTGGCAGAAACCAGATGACCCTAACCTGAAGGTTAACGCACTGATGGTGATTTTGATGATAACACCCGCTCAAGGTGGCTGGGGTTTTGTTGTTAGGGATACTAATGGCCAGGTGGTTGAAGCAGATGCTGGAATGGAAGCTTATCTCACGGCTCTTTTTTATGCTTCCGAAGTTGGCAGGGGCGTGTTACCTTAAGGTAGTGGCCTACAAAGCTCTATGCTTGGGGCGTTATTTAGAGAGGCTAAATATCTCGTATCAACATTTTATAGAAGTATAAAGGCTTCACTACTAAAGAACTGATCTTTGATCGGATGCCAAAAATCATATTTTTAGCCACGATTCAATAGCTGTTAGTTCATGTCAGGCTATATTTAGTCCAGGTTGGTGTTACCAACCTGGACTAAAGATGCCTCTAGGGTTAGTTTAAAAAGAAAGCATTGCCATCTAAGTTAGATGTGTGTAGTAGGTAGGATGGTAACGCACGTAAGAGCTGAGATGAGAGATCTTTAGTTCGAATTCTACATCCCACACATTTTTTTGACTTAATATGCATCTTTAGTCCCGATTATTTCAATCAGGACTAAAGATGGGCGGATTATGCATCCAAAAAACGGTTGCGAACCGGGACTAAAGTCCCTTTCTCCAGCAGTGCTTACTGTAATGCTAGATTATGTTTCAAAAGCTAGATCAGAGCAATAGGTTGCATCATATTTCGGGTCTTAGACGCCGCGTTTGCAATAATCTTGGATTTTCAGCATTGAGCCAATAATCTGGCTCAATAGTGTTAATGAAATTCTTGAAGAAAAAAAGTGGGACTGCCTATAACATTTACGGGAAAATTCCTCCTCATCTCGGTAAACTTTTGGACGATCTAGATCGCTTAAAGATTCATCCTCCTACAATCACCTTCCTTTCCTCTTCCCTATCCTCCTCCCGAGTCCTGACACATTGCTCCTCATGCTTAGTCGCTTGATGCTACTGCTCCCCTCCTAATGCGTCCACCCTGAACTCGTTGGCACTTGAAGGCACCAATGGTGTCACCGAGGTCCTCACTTCCCGCACCCGCCTCTCTTGTTCTCTAAGCTAAGGGATGCGGTGAGGTGTTCTACCATTATGGTTTATTCTCATTTTTGACGGTTCACTACCACTTTCATCTTCTAACTCCTTATGTCACACCTACGTTTCTTTGGCAAAAATCTAAATTAAGAGGCCTCTCATTTTAGTGCTATCAAGAGACTTATTAGATGTTTGTCTGAATATTTTAGCTATAGGGACTAGTCCATCAAGCAAGTAGAAAATATATTCATACTACTTATGCTTCAAATAAAATTTTCTCTTAAAATACTCATTTGATCTATGATCCAATTACATCATTGTGTTCGTAACAACTAAATCTTTATAACAAGATTTCACATTATTATGTTTTGATTAAAAATTACAAATTACTTTTATAGCCGGAGCAGCGGGAGAGGGGGGAAGGGGATGCGGACGACGACATGGAGGCGACGAGGCGAAGTGGAAGGACATGGAGGTGACGTGGCGAAGTGGAAGGGAGTGGTGGACGCTCCAACGCCCCCCACTGCCACTCCGGCCCTCGCCCGCATGCTGCCTCCCTATGGGAAGAGAAAGGGGGAGAGAAAGAGAGAGAAGGGAGAGAGAGAGGGGAGAGGAAGAAAGGAAGGAGAGAGGATGACATGTGGACCCCACATGTGCGGGTTCCACAATTTTTTTTGGTGTGAATGACAAATGGGTTCCACATATCTATACTTTCTATATAGTTGGTACCCACTAAAATTATTAGAAGCTAAAGCTCAACATGCAAGCATGCAACATCATCACCTACTAGGAATTACTATTCTAGCCCATTTAAAATCCCATGCAAGTATGCCACTTCTTCACTCACTAGCAATTCCTATTCTAGCCTATTTAAAACCCATGTAAGCATGACACATCATCTACAATACTATATTATAGAGATCAACAAGTATGTGTCAAATTATCTTCCTCACATTATTTTCTCAACATTTCAACTTTCATCATTTCGACAATATTTAAATATACTCATCAATGAATCCTGCAGCAAAGCGCGGGGTATTACCTAGTATTTTTTTAATTCTAATACCACCTAAGCACCACATCAACGCCACATGTAACAAAGACCAGATGAACACCGTCACGTAGACGCCATGTTAGCGAAACCGCCCTCCAAAATCACCGAGGGTCAATTTGCACCAGTTTTAATAGTTGAGGAATTGAGATATCCAGTATCGTGGTTTAGGGACATGAACCATATTCGGCTACTAGTTAAGGGAGACAAAGTGAACTTATTCCTCGCAGCCGTTCATCCACTCTATTCAAGCGGCCCATCTCAGCCGCGGAATCGAGCCCCGCACGTATGAGTATATAAACCCACCCCTCGCCCTAGATAGGGTTCCACCCGCGCCGCGCCCCACCCAAGACGAGAGCGAGCGAGGCAGTGCCGCCGCCGCCGCCACTGACGCCGCCCGAGCACCACCGGAGCAGGAGCAGCGTCAGCCATGGCCGTCGGCAAGAACAAGCGGATCTCGAAGGGGAAGAAGGGATCCAAGAAGAAGACGTGAGTTTACCTCTCCCCCCCACCCTCCTCGTCCGTCCTTCTTCCTTTCGCTCTTGGTTGCCATGGCGCATGGGTGTTGATGTGGCTTCCTGCTCGTTCGTTTTTCTTGCAGCGTCGATCCTTTTGCGAAGAAGGATTGGTATGATATCAAGGCCCCGTCGGTGTTCAACGTGAGAAACGTCGGGAAGACGCTCGTGTCCAGGACACAGGGCACAAAGGTATCAGCCTGCTCGCTTGCTTGTGCTTGGGTGGTCTCTGTTCTGTACTGCACTAAGGATTTGTTGCTTAGTCGTTCCTGCGTGATGTTCCCTCGCACAGGCCATGTCATTGATTTGGCAAGTTTCTATCTTTGTTGTGCTTGAGCACGGCATATGTAGGATTGATTTGTGTTTGATGTACTTGTAGTATGGGCTGGGAGAACATACAGATATCTAGAAGATGCATGTTACTTTTCCTGTTCGATTGTTGTTTATGTGCTACTCCCTCTGTTCCAAATTATAGGGAAAATTGGTTCCACGCCACTGAAAGTTCTCCAGTTTTGCTTTATACCACTGAAAGTTGCTGGTGCACTTTAATACCACCCAAAGTTTACTCCGTTAGCTTTTATACCATTTCCTTCTGAGTTCGAGTTTCTTCCGTTAAGCATATCTAAAATGCCCTTGTTTCTGGTCAACAAGATCAAGCACAACCAATCCATCCATGGCGTTGGCCTGTTCATCTGTTCGTCGCCGCGCACGATGCAACCAGGGCAAAGGGCAAGCTGCTGTATGTGCGTGTGCCGAACGGCCGAAGGCGTGCTGCTCCACGCCTCCCGTCGGAGCTGCTCGTCGTCCCCAGTCTGGGGACACCCCAGCCACCGTGTGCGCATAAGCTGTGCAGCTATGCCTCCTGCCCGAGCTGCTGGTCCTTCCTGGCCGCCGAAGCTGTGCAGCCGCTCGTCGTCCCCGGCCACCGCGTGCCAAAGCCGTGCAGCTCCGTGCCTCCTGCCGGTGCTGCTCGTCGTCCCTGGGTGAAGGTGTGCAGCAACGCGCCTCTCCCGCCGCCTCCGCTTGCCCGTGCTTCTCAAGCGCAATGCCCGACTGTCCACGAATAAAAACTGGATGCAGAACATTGGATGTATAGAGCAGGGCAATATGGTCATATACCTCCATATTCTAGCAAAAAAATAAAAAGAAAAACCAATATCTAACAGTAGGTACACAGATGTGGTATAAAAGCTAACGGAGCAAACTTTGGGTGGTATTTAAGTGCACCAGTAACTTTCAGTGGTACAGAGCAAAACTGGAGAACTTTCGATGGCGTGAAACCAATTTTGTCCAAATTATTATAAGGCCTATATTTTTTTACACGGTATTCAATAACATACTTTGACCAGTATTTTATTTCCTTCTATAATCCCAACAAATATGAAATTAGCATCACATGAAAGTACTTCAAAATATGAATCTAGTGATATAACATGCA
Source organism: Oryza glaberrima (assembly GCF_000147395.1). NCBI lineage: Eukaryota > Viridiplantae > Streptophyta > Magnoliopsida > Poales > Poaceae > Oryza > Oryza glaberrima. The sequence goes on along the minus strand of NC_068337.1, from coordinate 11,162,062 downwards.
TAATACTTAGTATAGATATAGTTAGTATGATTATTAGTCAAATGCTACCGAGTTTGATTTTCCTTTAAAAAGGGGACGCCCTATAATTTGGGATGGGAGGGAGTATTTAAAAACAATACGGCTATGTTACGTCATCTATTCCATACTGGTGACACAAGAACAGTTTGATGTTATTAGCTGAGATTAACAGTTGGACTAACATGACCTTGCATTTCTTCTGTTCTGTGGCAAAACAATAGGATATGCATGTAGACTATCGAGTCCTATATGCACTAACAAAAGGAATTAAGAAAAAGAATACTCATGCATGAATCCTGTTGAAGCTACACAAAACCAATCTGACAAGCATTTGACCTTTGCATCTAAGTAAAAATTTGAATCTTGTATGCATGTTTCTGTCCTATATGCTTCTCACAGATGGTACATACATATTCCACAATAGGCTGGAAGATTTAACTGTAGATTCAGAGATAAATGATTTTTCTTTTTCAGATTAATGTGAAAATGTCTAGCTCTTTATACCTCATAGAATTAAGATGGAGGCTTCTACAGGGCCTCTAATTAGCATAAAGAAATAATTTTGGTTCAAGATGATGATGCTAGTTCAGATGAACTTGGTAATACAGTTGACAAACTATTATTGTTGAATTGCAGAAAACACTACTTTTTTTTATCTTGGGTCCAATGCTCTCTACTTCCACATATTTGAACTACAGTAATGTACAGTTTAGTGTTTCCTTAATTTTTTTTCTGTTTATGCTGATACGCTATTCTGTTTTAGTAATCCATAGTCCTACAAAAAGTAACACTAGTGTTGTTAGTGGTTAATGTGTTCTTTTAAGTCTTCTTTGTTCCTCCACTGCATTGGATGCACTCCTGACTTAGGTTTGGTGCAGCATTATGTAGGAATACATGTCGTTCTTAGTGGATCTCTGAATGTTATAGTTCAATAGCAGTTGTTCCTTTATTTGTCTGTTTATCTGTGTTTACATATTTGGTCATCAGCAACATAATCTTAGATATCGTTTGATGACATTTGATATTTCCTTCATTTTAGATTGCTTCAGAGGGCCTCAAGCACCGTGTGTTTGAGGTCTCCTTGGCTGATCTTCAGAACGATGAGGATCAGGCGTACCGTAAGATCAGACTACGTGCCGAGGATGTGCAGGGGAAAAATGTTCTTACAAACTTCTGGGTAATGCTTCTCTTACTGTGCAAAATTACTTCTCCAGGTTGTAATTTTTGTTGTTAACCAGTTGTATTGTAGGGCATGAGTTTCACGACCGACAAGCTCAGATCATTGGTCAAGAAATGGCAGACGCTAATAGAGGCTCATGTGGATGTAAAGACCACTGATAACTACATGCTGCGTCTCTTCTGCATTGGCTTCACCAAGAGGAGGCCAAATCAAGTCAAACGGACATGCTATGCTCAAGCAAGCCAGATTCGACAGGTAATTTCAATCGATGTATAGTTATTTTTTCTTTATCAAATTCAATTGATGTATAGTTGTTCTGCTATTGTTGAGCTGCTTGTTTATCGTGTTTGATTGTAATCTGTGCAGATCCGTCGCAAGATGGTGGAGATCATGGTGAACCAGGCATCATCCTGTGATCTCAAGGAGCTGGTGTCAAAATTCATTCCTGAGGTGATTGGGAAGGAAATCGAGAAGGCCACATCAAGCATCTTCCCGCTTCAGAATGTGTTTGTGCGCAAAGTCAAGATCCTCAAGGCCCCAAAATTTGACCTGGGCAAGCTTATGGAGGTGACTGTTACAATCTAATCCATTTTCATTTGACCTTGTATGACATGAATCAGCATTGTAATGTGGCTTGTGTCATGTTCCAGGTTCATGGAGATTACAAGGAGGACGTTGGGACGAAGCTCGAGAGGCCTGCAGAAGATGAGGTCGTGGTAGGACAGGAGGTCACTGCCGAGTAGATTTTCACTTATTTTACTGCTATTTTATTCAGACAATATATATATGTATCGCCTATCAAGGTTTTTGATCACGAGCAGCAGGCTCGGTTTTTGTGGCTAATTTCCTGAATACTTTCTTGAGATTACTAGCCAGCATCGTTTTTGTTTTCTGGATGGAAGTTTATTTGTCTAAAGTTTGTGCTTTCCTTCTTTTTTTTGCAACCTGACAAGTCAAGACTGATAAAGAAGAAAGTTCTTTAACTGATCTCTAATGCTTTGGACCTTTATGCGGTTGTCAGTTTTGGTGGTGTGTAATTGTGCTACTATTTTTAGTTTTTTGTTTTGTGGTGGCCGCAAAAACTCTGGTTATGGCTATATGCCTAACCCAGGTTCGTTTGTATGCATTCGCTTGCTTGCCATATTCTGTAGCCTGTATCAATCTCATTGGAAATTTTTTGATTCAGTGGAAGAAGTTATATACAGATTATGTGGGTTGTCTCGTGAGATTTCTGTATTTTCATTTAGAAGCATGCTTTGGGTCCTAATGTTTGGCTGCTCAAAAGAGGAGATCGAATATGAGGCTTAATTTTTTTTCCACTAACACGAGAAAACAGCTTCATGTTGAAGGCATTACCATATCATACATACCAGATGCACTGTATGCAACTTCATCTTTCTAATCCGCCTGTATTCCAGCCAACAACATTTCTAGATGGCTGGCCAAGAGCCCAAGACTAACATGATTTCTAGGTTGGTAAGTAACCTGGTATTGACAACGCACCCATCAGACGAAGGATTCGACTTTTCATTTCTTGATTTCTTGAAGGACTAGCTTTCTTGTAAGTATGAAGAACAAAATTTGCTTCGAGCCAATGTTGTCCAGGCGTTGCTTGATGCCTCGATGACTCTTACCCTCTCTGGCTCTCTACATATGTTACGAGTTGGCAATGAGTCCCCTTTTAGGAAAGAGACTGAAGCATCATTGGCATTTTAGTACCATCTGCTGATCTGCACCACCAACTTCGTGTGTTCGCCTAGGTAGGTAGATGTTTGGTTGATGTACCATGCTATTTTTTGATTCTTAAAATGTAGGAACATGAAAAATGCAGAAATGAAATGCCCTAAACAGCTAAATCCCATAAATCTTATGACACACCTCAAATCCAATTCCTATGGATTGGAAAAACACATAAGAACTACGAGAATAGCCGTTTGGATAGAGTGACACAGGAATTAAAAGAGAGGTGAACACAAAGAATTTTTTCCATAGGATGAATCTCATTTTAGAATTCCTCCTTGTTTTGAACCAATCCAAAGAAATTTCATAGGTTTTTTTTAGCTGTTCCCATCATCCAAATGACCCCATAGGAAAATTTTCTATTGGATTGAATTCCTGTAAATTCTTTAAAAATCCTTTGTTCTATAGGAGCCCTCAATAAAGTTTTGTGGCATTCTTTTAAAAAAATAAATGGTATAATTAATCTCAACTTGCTGCTGCTGCAGCAGCAGCAGCAGCGAAGTATAATTAATCAAAGTTCTGTGGTTATATAGTATTTGCAGAGTTTGATTTTGGTAGTTTGTTAGAGATTCTCTTCGTGACAGGCTTAAATCCTGGGCAGTGTGGCCATGCAACAATGCGGTTATGAATTGGACACCCGTACATTTTATCAACCATGTTAACTATGGACAACACAACTATGTTTGAGACCTTTGCGCTGTATTTTTTTCGGTATGCTATGTTTGAGACCTTTGCACTCTATTTTTTTTCCGCATGAATTTAAAAAGCGTATACCTACGTAATATCTTGATATGGATTTGGTTTTCCGCACGCTTTTTACTGTTTTCCATGAGTGATGTATTAATTATGATAACATAAAGTCACCCTTAAACGTATAATTTTATTACAATACTGTATGATTTTTTATTTTCAAGATATGCCGGCTTAGTCCATTAAAGATGTATATCTTAGAAACATATACGGTATGCGTATATGTGTTTAAGGGGTGAGTATGTGTGTTATGATTGTTCGTGTTTGTAGCATATTTCTAAAATAATACACCCATTTTTCAATAATCAAATAATATAAAAATAAGATCACACGACTAAAACATTTGACCGTTTAAATTTTCTGGAGAAGATGGGACGTCCGATTTGAAGTTTCTTCCATTTTCGTCACTTCCCAAATCCCCCGAAAAAAAAATCTCCAGCTGCCAAGGTCCTCCGTCACTCGATCGCATGACTCGCGTCTCGTCGCCCCTTCCTTCCGCTCTAGAGTTGGGCTGTGTTTAGTTCTACACCAAAACTAGAAATTTGAAGAAATTGGAATGATATGATAGAAAAGTTGAAAGTTTGTGGGTAGGAAAGTTAGAATCTACACAGGGCCTTGGTTGTGTTGTGTGCTCGTCATTTGGTTAACGGTACGTGCAAGGGCAGTAGCAGGCTAGCTGCAGCAGCAGCAGCGTGGCCGGTCGCGAGGCAGGCACACACAACCCACATCAAACACGGCGGCCACCTGCTGCCGCACAAGACCACAAAGCCCCCAACCACGACACCACACCACATCCCCGCCGCACACCGCCAGTACAGGTGTCCGGTGGTGTCCCCTCCCTCCTCCGGTCAGCCATCCCCCCACGCACGCACCCGCCAACTACTTGACGGCTTGACGCCCGACCTTTCCCCCACAACGACCAACTACTTTGCAGCCTTGCAGGCAGCGCGAGGGAGGGAGGAGAGGCGGGGGCCATTGCCAGCCGCTCCAGCAACGGCGGGCGCCACCACAATCTCCCTGTCCCTGCAGGGGGTAGGGGGGGTTTGGATCACAGCGAGGATAATCGGAGGGTGTCGGGGCCTGATCCGTTTGCTGCCGAGATCTCACAAGAGCAGCGAGAAACACCCCATGGTGAGCCTCCTCACCTGATTCTTTTCAAATTGGCTGGTTGGTAGGTACTTGCTTGATTAGATTGGGTTTGGTTTAGTTTGGTTTAGCCTTTAATTTTGCTTCCTTGCTACTCTGGATCAACCTGCCATGGTGAGCTTCTTCTTCCCTCTCTCTTTCTCTCTCTCTCTTTTTTTTTCTTCCTTTCTTTTTGGATTTATTCTGTGAAGCAAGTGATTAGATTCTTGGGTAATTCTGTAGCCTTGGGACAAATCTACGGACGTGCTCCATGTTTTGCTGAATTATTGGTACTGGGTTGCTTCTGTTAGGTTTCTTGGTCCAAGTTTGCCTTTCTCACTGGGGAGCGGGTGGGCTGTCTGCATTGTTTAGCCCATGATATGATTCTTGATTTCACTTGCTTGTTTCTGAAAGATTTCTGTAATTGTCATGAGGCATTCAACATTTCTGAGTTGGCGCATCACTAATTTTGGGAATGAAATCTGGGGACAGTGAATACCGGACTAATGTGGAGAATTTCCCTTCTTAATTGCCCCAACTGTTTGTTTCCTGATTTGATATAGAGATAAGTTTGTGCATTGATTCATTCTTTGTGCCCTTGAACTGTTCCTTCAATTTATTGCAGCGATTATCAGTTGGAGCAGAAAGGTGCCAGCATGGGTTTGAGGAGCAAGCAGCCAAAAGCATTAGCTTTCCGCTGCTATGCGGCGAGCCACCGATCTCTAACTCTTGCAGTGTGGAGCCTTGCAGCACTGGTAGTAGTTGTGAATTTCCATCTTCTTATCATACATAAGGAGGATGAGAGCACCAGCACACATGAGATCAATCGGTCAATTGTAAGCGAGCTGGAGGAGGTTGAGGAGGAAAAGTTCCGGGTATCGCCTCCCCGGAGCCGGAGGAATCCCCGGGCTGTGCGGCGCAAGGGGGAGCAGAAGCCACCTTCTGTAGTGGATGAGTTCTTGGATGAGTCTTCTGCGGTGCACGACATGTTCTTTCCAGAACGCAACATGGCTATAGATCCAATCAATGGTGGGAATGACAGCATGTACTTCTACTACCCAGGGAGAGTTTGGCTTGACACTGATGGTAATCCAATCCAAGCTCATGGAGGAGGTGTACTGTACGATGAGAAAACCGAGACCTATTTCTGGTATGGGGAGAATAAGGATGGCAAAACATACAAAGCTCACAGCAAGGGAGCTGATCGGGTAGGTTGAAAATTTTCTTATGCTTTCCATATTTTGACATCATTTATGTGTGCAAGAGCTTTTGACATGAGTTAGGTAGGAGTAGTCACTTGGGTAGCACTTCTCACAGAACCTAAATCTAATACATGTAGTATGCATGTTTCTTTGGAGTAGTGTGTGCTAATGGATGGACCAAGTTTTCCTGCCCTTTTACATTCTGTTGGTGACACCCCATTGATAGTGGACATGTTACAATTATGTTATGTTGGGGAGGTACGGAAAAGCCTGGCTTGTGTCAAGGCAGGCCACTAGGAATTTAGTCTAATATACATAGATTGCAGAGATGAAAAGAATAGATAAAGAGCTTCAAAGTGACTTCAATAGTGCCATGGCATCTGATATTGTTAACTAACCAGCATGATTGGAAATTATGTCTCTGGGTTTTAGAAATGAGCAAAAGGGCTGGTTCTGAAAAATGGGTTTTTATCTGTTCAGTAAGGATTCCCTATGTAGTGCTTTACTTGGTTGTCCTGATATGCGGAGCACTGTCTCTAGATAGATAGGGAACAATCATCATTTTCTGTCTCAGGGTGTGTTTAGTTCACGCCAAAATTGGAAGTTTGGTTGAAATTGGAACGATGTGACGGAAAAGTTGGAAGTTTGTGTGTGTAGAAAAGTTTTGATGTGATGGAAAAGTTCGAAGTTTGAAGAAAAAGTTTGGAACTAAACTCGGCCTCAAGAGCAAAATGCACCATCCTGCAGAGACACGTAGTATTTCAGAGTCTAAGTGACATCTGTAGCGTGTCAGAGCTAGTGGTGTCAGAGTTAGTGACTGTCATTGTAATTAATTGTGATATTCTGTTATACTGTTCTGTATAGATTTCTGTGCGTCCCTATGTCATTCCTAACCATGATAACCTTTTCCAGGTTGACATTGTGGGAGTAAGTTGCTATTCATCAAAGGACCTGTGGACGTGGAGAAATGAAGGAGTTGTTCTCCGAGGTGAGAAAAAGAATGTGACACATGATCTCCATAAATCCAATGTCCTGGAGAGACCCAAAGTTATATATAATGATCGGACTGGCAAATATGTTATGTGGATGCACATAGATGATACAAATTACACCAAAGCATCAGTTGGTGTGGCCATCAGTGACTCTCCCACAGGCCCATTCAGTTACCTGTACAGCAAGCAGCCACATGACTGTGAAAGTAGAGACATGACCATCTTCAAGGATGACAATGGGAAGGCCTACCTGATATATTCTTCTGAGGACAACAGCGAGCTCCACATTGGTCAGTTAACTGATGACTACCTTGATGTAACTGATAATATGCGAAGGCTTCTCATTGCACAACATCGAGAAGCTCCTGCGCTTTTCAAGTATGAGGGCACCTACTACATGATAACCTCTGGTTGCACTGGCTGGGCACCAAACACTGCACTAGCTCATGCGGCGACAGCAATAATGGGACCTTGGGAGACGCTGGGAAATCCTTGTGTGGGAGGGAATGACATATTCAGATCAACAACATTCTTCTCCCAGAGTACATTTGTGTTGGCGATTCCAGGACTGTCAGGTTCATTCATCTTCATGGCTGATCGGTGGAGCCCATCCGAGCTGAGAGATTCGCGATATGTATGGCTGCCTTTGACAGTAGGTGGACTACCTGATGAGGCTGCAGATTACAGCTTCATGTTCCCTCTTTGGTCCCGGGTGTCGATTTACTGGCACAGACGGTGGCGGCTCCCTGAGGGGTGGAGGGACTCCTGAAATTTACTTGAGGACTGAAATTGGTATACAATTTATACATGGTGGTCATACTAGAGATACCATACCAAATTATTGACACGACACATTGGAGTGCACTGTATAGATCAGGTTTAGATCAGGTAGAGTTGTAAATGTGCAGTTTTTTTGGTCTGTTCTTAAATCACATATATGGTTGTGGGCTTGTGGCCTGTTGGGCGAGGTGTGGTGTTGATTATTTTTTCCTTTTACTGAGAATAATAATGTAGATGCAGAAATATCAAATATGGGTTTGTCTTGTGGTCTATCTGCTGCACAGGAACAATCACATTCTGAAAGCTCAAACGTCAGGTACTCACTCGCAAAATTGCTGCTTGTTTGTGGTACGATGAAGGGAGTCTGCAGCGGTCAGTTATACTTTTACCTTAAGCAACCATGTTTATGACCACGCGTATGTTCTTTCGCAAGTTTGGTTATAAGACAACCATGTATGTTCATCTTATCGTGAGCGTACTATGGGTTACTTATTTTTAAACTTCAATAGGATTAATCATTTTTATTATTTTAGTTGTATAAAAAACGCTGGGGGCATACTGACTGAATTATAAAAGTCAATACAAAGAAACAGTGTTAAAATCTTATGATGAGAAATAAATCTTGTACTATCATGTGGGTCACTTGATCAAGAGTACGTTGTGCATCAAGGAAGAGATTGACAAGCAACTAACTAGAGACAGGATTCATACGAGAGACATTGCACCACAATTGGTTACCTAATCCTACAAGTATAGGGTGAAAAAGGCAAAAAATAGAGGGTATGAGTGAATTTTACTGACCTCGTGGAGGTCTGTCCCAAGGACCCTTTAGGCCTTGTAAGTACTTATGTATTATGTATTAAGTGTATACTAGACATTGTATCGTAATTCTCTTATGTATTTACTTACAAGGCATAATACATAATACACTCAATCATATTTATTCTAACCCATGTTTAGACTATGATGAGTTAATTATAAATTGATTAATGATGTATAAACTATATTTTTGCGTCGCCGCTTTCTCTTCGGAAATATAAATATATACCCTTGGAAATGCTCATGGATAACATGCTATAGCATATCCGTGCACTTGCGGATTTACCTGTGACCGTAGCAAATACCAACATCGTCTAGGAGGCGGCAACCTCCAAAAGTAATAACAACCCGACTTAGAGATGATCAAGTATCACATTAGCTTAAACAATAATGCAATGCACTTGTCTTGAATCAAACTACTCTCAAACAATCACAACGAATTTGGTCAAAGAGTGAATGTATTGAGTATATGCAAGTGAATAATGTGCCAAGAGAGGCCCCTCGTTGCTGGTGGGGGAGTATTTATACCCCACCCATCAAAACTAGTCGTTGGAGCCAATACCCTAACTCTCAGATGCCTGCCAGTGAGACTGCCAAGGGGTGATCGGTCAGATTGGCCTCTAGGGCAACGCCTAGAAAACTAGCCGTTGTTGTGCATTGAATGCACGTGGGAATACTTGCCGGTCAGACTATTGGTGGCTCCAATCTGACTGGCCCCGGCTCGGTCAGACTGCCATCGGCTCTGGTGACTTTGGATCCCCAATGATGTGACCATGGCTACTACGGATACAACCATTGCTCACATCATGCATGAACAAGAAGACATCGAGATCAAGTACTCCAAGTGCTGGAATCCGATTCGACCACCTACTACACTGCTGACTTCAAACGGCCACCGAATCTGCATACGACCTCCGTTTTCAGCCCGTGAGTACTTGATGGAAAGCTCTCGGAGCCCTCTTTCTAACGGATCCAGCCTCTTCTCTGAATTCCATCTCGTGTGGCTGGAATCACAGGAACAAGGTGCTGCGTCACCTATAATGGGCCTATGGGCTTGTAACTTCATTTGGGACCTCGGCCCAGGTGGGGCCCATGTGGGGTGCGCCCCAAGCTGGTGGAGCACGATCCTAGGCACCCCTAGGTCGTCCTCCCACTCCTATATATAGCTAGTTACCCCTTCAGGGTTTCTCGGGTTTTGATTAATTGTAAGTTTAGCCATTGCTACTTCGCTTGCAGCGCGCGTGTCGGCTAGACCGTCCATCTGCTTGTTCTTCGGAACCCCAACTTATCATTTGTATTAAATTCCTATTTGCAATATCAGATTGCTTTTATCTTGTTCTTGCTTGTTTCTTCGATTTGCTTGCAGGAATAGGGTTGATCTGCACCGGCAAGATCAACAACCCACGGAGAGGTGTATCGATCGCTAAGGCGCAACACAACGTCTCGTACGGTTGTAGTCGGATCGTCAACGTTTCTCCTAAATCGTAGTTATCACAACTCACCGAAAGATCGGGCCAACAACAGCCTTGAGTGTCGAGAGGAACTCAGGGTTCATCAGGTGGTATCAGAGCTTTCGTTGCTCGGTGAATTTTTATCTTCCTATAACCAGAAAATAGCCATACAAAAAAAATTCGCATCATTTACCGAGCCATATTTGTGCCATTGCATTGTTCATTTCAGTTTTTGCTTTGTTGAGTTTGCGTTGCATCGTCTAGTCGTGTTGCTGGTCTTAGCGTTTAGTCCGTTTAGAGTTTCGAGTTCTGGTCATGTTTAGTACCACTGTCGCCGCCGCTGTCGTGTCTTTGTTATCGTCGGGACCTACAAAAACGGAATCGTCTTTCCGCCAAGGTTCCATTTTTCTAGTTTTCAGAAGCTTTTGTCGGTCGGTCTTGGAGTTGCTGAGTTGCATCAAGGGTTTGTCATCTGTATTTGGCCGTGCTTGTTTCTGTTGCGCGAGGAAGAGGAGAGAAAGAAAAGATAACAGATCGGTTTTTGGAGGAAGTTTTGTAGATTAGATCAATCAGGTTGGTTAGTTTCGATCTAAGGCCAAACTTTCCACTTGGGCCGAGTCTATTTCCTTCCCCACGCGTGAAGACCGGTTGGCGCCATCTCCTTTTGTCGCCCACTTTTTGAGTCCGACTCCCTCCCTCTCACGTCGGTTTCGCCTGTTCCGAGTTGTGTCAAACACCTTGGTGAATTTTTGTTTGGTGTCAGTTTCGAGATCCGTTTGGAAAAACGGAACCAGCATAAATTCAGCATTCCATTTTTGTATAATTTTTAATTTTGGTTTGGACTTTTACAGTTGAGTCCCTGTAATTTTTATATTTACAGCTGAAAAAAACCTTACAGTGAGGTCCTTGAGTCCGTTTTTGGTAAAAAAAAATAAAAAAAAGAAATAAAAAAAAGGTAGAAAGGTGCAGAAAAAAAAGAAGAAAAGAAAAGCCGCACCAAAAATAAAAAGAAAAAAAAGAAAAGAATAGAAAGAAAGAAAGAAGGAAAAGAGAAAAATCACTTGTATCCTTGAGTTTGCTTTCATATATCAGAGTGTGCTTGAGTTGTTTCTGGTGTTATCTTGTGGTATTGTTTGTGTCTAGGCTCGCGTCTCTAGTACGTTCTAGCCTAGGACCAGCACGGTACTTGACTTTGAACAATTATTCAACTTTGCATTCTTTGATTTGAGCATTTGCTATTCCTTTGCTACATATTTAAGCCTACCCAGAGCTCCACAGATTTGATTGCAGCCGTACAGCAAGTGTTTGCCAAGGCATCGATACATCCAACCTCCATTGGGGTGCTTGGTTGAGTCGGTGTATGTCACCATTCCACTTGCATTGGTAAGAACTTGTAAGAGCTCGATGTAAAGCTTGAGTGTGTGTGATTTGTGAGTTTCCACTACCTAGTAGTTGATAGGAACGTATATATTCTTGTATATGTTTCTTGTTTGCTACTAACTATGGCAGGGTTACACAAAGAGTTTGGAGCTGTTCGTGCTCAATGTGGACATTTTCACTTGCGACAACACATGGCAAGTGACCAGCATGACGCAAATAAGGTACATGATCATAATCTTGCAAGAGTGGAGTCTGTTTTGCCATCTTTTGATGGGAAGTATGATTCCGCTGCATACATTAATTGGGAGCTAGCAGTAGAAAAACAATTTGATGAGTATGATTTCTCTAATGCTCAAATGATTAAGGCTGCTAGTAATAAGTGTACCGGTTCTGCATCTTTTTGGTGGCATACTGTGGGAAATAAGCTTGAAACTTGGGATGAATGCAAAATACTAATGAGAAAAAGATTTGTGTTTTCATACTATAGACGTGCTCTCCTTGAGAAATTTGAACATCTAAAACAAGGTGACAAAACCGTTAGGGAGTACTTTCATGATTTTAAAATTTGTATCACTTATAGTGGTTTACAAGAATCTAATGAGAACACAATGACTAGATTTTTCAGAGGGCTTAATTCCAATATTCAGGCTGGGCTTGTTAATGTGACATATAATCATATAGGCCAATTGTTTATGCTTGCTTGCAATGTTGAGCGCAAAATTTTGGAGAACCCAACGGAGCAACAAGTTATGCGTGTGCCTCCTATCGCTGATGTTTTGCAGGAAGTTCAGAACAATCTCCAAAATGAGAAGAATGATATGTTTGAGATGTCACTTCCATCACTCGCGAATGAGGAGAAGGCTGATGCACCTACATTATCTGAAGAGGGCATAAAAGGTAAATTAAATGGTGCAGAAATTACTCAAGGTGAGTATGCTTCTGATGAATTACATTTTTCCACTTTCCATGTTGACCTAGAGCAAACTTTAGTGGAACCTACTTCTGAATTGCCTTTGTCACAAGTTGGTTTGCATTCTGTTCCTTGTGATAAAGAAGAGTTGTGCGATAGTACTTCACTTATATCCATTCCACAACTAGTGAATGAACATGCTACTTTTAATATTGATTCTCCATGTACTGAATTTAAGCATGTTATTCACACGTCCAGCGAGAATGATGAACTTCAATTTCAATCTTCTTTAAATACATTGGGCTATATTCTGTTTGATGATTCTTGTGAGCTCAATTATTTGAAGGCCAAAATATTAACTCATTCTGATTTGCCATGTCCTCGTAATGTTATTTTTCACATCTTTGGCAAATATAATGATAGCGACATTTATTTGGTGCACAAAGTTTACATTCGTTCAGATATGCAACCCTCTGTTGTTGTGCCAAGAAAATGCAAACTGGAGAGTAGTGTTAGGACCACTGATGTTACTTCAAGTTTGTTTTGCTTTTGTCCAAAGACACAGGTTGGTTTTGAAGAAGGGGAGCAAGATTTGCACCACATGGAGAAACCGAGGACGGTTTTCCGTGAAGAAGGGGAGGATGATGTGACCATGGCTACTACGGATACAACCATTGCTCACATCATGCATGAACAAGAAGACATCGAGATCAAGTACTCCAAGTGCTGGAATCCGATTCGGCCACCTACTACACTGCTGACTTCAAACGGCCACCGAATCTGCATACGACCTCCGTTTTCAGCCCGTGAGTACTTGATGGAAAGCTCTTGGAGCCCTCTTTCTAACAAATCCAGCCTCTTCTCTGAATTCCATCTCGTGTGGCCGGAATCACAGGAACAAGGTGCTGCGTCACCTATAATGGGCCTATGGGCTTGTAACTTCATTTGGGACCCCGGCCCAGGTGGGGCCCATGTGGGGTGCGCCCCAAGCTGGTGGAGCACGATCCTAGGCACCCCTAGGTCGTCCTCCACCCCTATATATAGCTAGTTACCCCTTCAGGGTTTCTCGGGTTTTGATTAATTGTAAGTTTAGCCATTGCTACTTCGCTTGCAGCGCGCGTGTTGGCTAGACCGTCCGTCTGCTTGTTCTTCGGAACCCCAACTTATCATTTGTATTAAATTCCTATTTGCAATATCAGATTGCTTTTATCTTGTTCTTGCTTGTTTCTTCGATTTGCTTGCAGGAATAGGGTTGATCTGCACCGGCAAGATCAACAACCCACGGAGAGGTGTATCGATCGCTAAGGCGCAACACAACGTCTCGTACGGTTGTAGTCGGATCGTCAACGTTTCTCCTAAATCGTAGTTATCACAACTCACCGAAAGATCGGGCCAACAACAGCCTTGAGTGTCGAGAGGAACTCAGGGTTCATCACCCAAGACGTGGCCATCCAACCAACTTGCCAGGTGCCCGGTTAGACCGAGCCCAGCCTGGTCAGATAGACTAGGGCACGCTAGTTAGACCGCCCTGGAGCCCATGGTCAAACCGACCTTGGACAAAAAATAAGATGAATAAAATTATCGAACCAAGCCCTCATGCAAATGACCTACTGTGGTATTTTGATCACTTATTTACCAAAGTCACTACCCCTCTTGATAGTATGTCAAAGTTAGAAATAAACTTAGCAAAAATTCAATCGCCCAACGCCTCGATCGATTAAAATAATCAGGCTAGATTTACCACCTTATTCCATTAATTTCTTTGCGCCATAAATTTTAATCCATGGTAATCATCCTTGGCATATACATCATTGGCATATACATCATGTGGTTCTAACTCAATTATATCACTCAAATAGAATAGTTAGTCTATAATTAGCACTTATCATTAATTACCAAAATTAATAATAGGGACTAGATGCTTCGCCCCCTCGCCCTATTTTTTTTAAATGTTAATGATTGGATGTACTTTAATGAGGGTATTTTAAATTTGGAACAATTGCTTTAAATTTTTGCTGCTAGTATTTTAAATTTGCATTGGACTTATAAGGTTGGTTTTTTCTGGGATAGAGGGATACTCGTCGACTTGTGTTACACGATCACCATGATTGCTTATGTATTCATTTTCGATCCTCATCTATTTATACTACTAGAATATATTAAACCCAAATTAAAATGCTGTATTTTCCAACAAGTTCATGTGGTAAGCAAAATGATTCTTCAAACTGAAGCAAAGCACCAACCTCTTGATTGCTGGCTGGATTCATAAAGAGCTTACTCTCTCCGTCTTAAAATAATAAAGTAACCTAGGATCGGATAAGACATGTCCAGATTTATAGTACTAGATTGAGTCTCATTCGATTTTGGTTGCTATATTTTATAACGATGGGAATATTTCTGACTAATTAATTATAATGCTAACAGACAAGCTCCCTGCCAGTCCCCCTCACTCTGGGACTCATAAAGAGCTTATTCTCTCCGTCTTAAAATATAGTAACCTAGGACCGAATAAGACATATCCAGATTTATAGTTATAGATTGAGTCTCGTTCGATTTTGGGTTGCTATATTTTATAACGGCGGGAATATTTCTGACTAATCTCTACTATCGAAATTTGAGCAAAATCTCGAGCTAATAGCCCCTCCACGTGGCATCATGCAATTGCAGCGTTTGTCCTCTTCCCGCAGCCGTCGGATCGCGGATCGCCGGTTAAAAATTGCTGTGGTGGAGCTCGTTGTAATATACAAAGTTTAAGGGTCTATTTTGAAAAAAAAGCTAATCCATATCTGTCCATCTCTCCTCTCTCGCCTTGCACACGAGCCTCAGCCTGTGCGCTCCGAGTCCTCCGACGCCGCCGCCTCTTCACGCCCCTCGCCACCGCTGCTATCGCTCCTCTCCATCCACGCCACCTTGGCCCACCTCCCTCCATGTGCCCAGTGAGTGCCCTGCGAGTCCCTCTCCTTCCACGCGCCGACGAGCCGCTGTCCCCTCCTCGTCGTCGCTGGATGGGGACGAGGAGCTCGGTGACGGCGCGCGGGATTGGGGAGCAGCTCTCCGGCAGCGATGAGCTCCAACGATGCCGCCACCTCTCCCCTCAATCTTGACGGCGGCATGGCGACGGGGCTCCTCGAGCGGCTGCGGCGCAGATCCAGCCCACACCGCTGCCCAGGGGCGGAGCTAGAGAAGAATGGAGGGGGTGCACCAGCAGCACCACTAGTACTCCCTCCGTTCTAAAATATAACAATTTTTAGCATTTAGGATTTGTCCCAAAATATATAACAATTTATCCACCAATATTCTCTTCTCAACCAATCACTTTTCCCACCTACATTCACTACTCATCCAAACTTTCTTAATAATCGTGTCCAACTCTAAAACTTTTTATATTTTTGAACGGAGGGAGTAATTTATATATTTTTTAAAGCAATATTATAGTAAATTATAATTTTTTTGCGTGTTGTTATCATCAGCAATAACAGTGGAATGCACTAACAAAGAAGCAGAGATAAAAAACTGCACTAACCATAACCATTCGATCTGGAAAAAAAGAGAGCTATTATCGCGTAATTGAAAAGTGAAGGAGCTATTCAAATGAATCCATTAACTGGTAAAGAGTTAGTAAATAGAACAGAAGATAGAGGAGGCAAGGAATTGCCTGTGCCCAGCCTCGGTGACATCCCATCATCTTGCTGAGGCGTCGATTAGTCATCCAGGATTAATTGTGGCATTGGCGGTAAGAGGCGAGGATTAATTGTGGCATTAGCGGCAAGAGGTGTCGGCACTGGTAGGGACAAAGAGGAAGAGCGAGTTGCCAGAAAGAAAAAAAAAAGAGAAGAGGCGTGCGTGTGCGTACGTCCTCACGCTGATGCGGCAAGCAGGACTGAATTGGGCTCCTATCGTGGTTGTAGTTGTAGGCCGTTCGTGCTTCAATGGCCTGATTTCTAGCGTGGGGGTACACCAAGCTTAGCTGAGGGGGTGCACATATGGTTACAAAGGGGTATTAAGCACTAATTTTTCTTTTGCAACCGGGTGCCTAGGAACCCTATAACACTACTTAGCTTCGTCCCTACCGCTGCCCCCTCCTCCTCGTCGTTGGATGGGAGCGAGGAGGTCGGTGGTGGCGTTCAGGAGAAGGGCATTACAGCGAGCTAAAAAGGAGATGATGATATGTCTATAAAGGCAATATATTTTGGTCTATCCGTGTTCTTCAAACCAGGTATATGCATGTCACATTTTAATGCATGTGTAGTGGTTTATTTTTAATGCTAAGAGAGTAACAGATCAACACATAATGTGTATATGCCTTCTTTGCTGTATAATCTGTGGATAGTAGTTAAATGCCAACAGAATCGAGACCATATCCTAATTATATTCTGTTGTTTATCCATCTTCCTTGACAGTTCTTGCATTGTATGTGTCAGCTCATGTGTGAAGTGTTGTGGTTACAAATTAGTTTTTGACTTTTATCTCTACTTAAATTTGCCGTTTTACAATATCAGGTTTTTACTGAGAGGTGCTGCACAAGTGTTATGTTGTTATGTACTAGAATCTGTTGGGAATAGTCCCACATTGCTAATCTAGAGGAAGTTGAACCAAACTTAAAAGTGGGGGGAGCCCTCACCTCTTGAGCTAGCTTTTGGTGTAGCAAGGCTTTCTCCCGGTTGGGCCAACGTCTCCTGGTTTTGGGCCAACAAGTGGTATCAGAGGCAAACCCACAATTTCTAGTGCTTGTGCACACTCAGGGTGGTGTAAGCCCAAAGCCCAGTGGACTGCGGGTGTGAGGCCCATATGTGCCCGTGTGTGGGGCCGGTCAATGGACCGCGGGTGTGAGTCCCGTATGTGCGCGTGTGTGGGGCCGGTCAGGGCTAAGGGGCGCCAATGTGTGACGGGGGAGATAATGTTGGGACTTATTCCCAACAGAATCTAATGTGTGTTGGGTGGTGTAAGCCCAAAGCCCAGTGGACCACGGGTGTGAGGCCCGTATTTGCCCGTGTACGGGGCCGGTCAGTGGACCGCGCGTGTGTGGGGCCGGTCAGGGCTAAGGGGCACCAATGTGTGACGGGGGAGATAATGTGGGACTTATTCCCAACAGAATCTAATTTGTGTTCAGCTGGAATGGTACTTTACATTTTGCTTAGTGGAGTGCCGCCATTTCTGGAATATCAGGTGTTAAATTTGAAATCCAATATATTTCTGGAATTGCTAAAGGAATATTTGATGCAGTTCTGAAGGGTCACATTGATTTTCAATCAGTTCTAAAGATATCTGATAGTGCAAAGGATCTTATAGAAAAAAAAAAGCTCTCTCATTGTTCTTCAGAGCGTTTGAAGGACCATGAAGTGCTAAGTATATTTGACATATTTCTTCACCTAAATTTGTTGGCCCTTTGTTTCATTGCCTGTCTATATAGCTGAGTAGCTCTGCATTTTTGTCATAACATATATTGATGCATAATTTTTATTTTCACTAATTATTTAATATGCACAAACCTTTTGATTTTTTGACTGATATATATGTTAATATCAGGACATCCTTGGATCTGTGAAAAATGGAGTTGCCACTTATCAAGCTCTAGATAACAGTGTTATCTCTTGGCCCAAACAATTCTCTGCAATGAACAAGTTAAAAAAGTTGGCTTTGAGAGTGAGTGCTTCATCTACCCATATGTTGCTTCCATATTGCTGCTATGATATTTGTATCATATCATCTTAGTCAATATCGTCGATTGGCCTTCACTAGAATCCCTTTGTATGCCATGCCATATTGTCATTCTTCTTTGGATCCTTATGATAATAAAATAAGTTAATTTTGGTCAATGTCAACATTGAGAGCTGCTCAAGGCTGATCATATGATTTTATTGCAATATCAGTCATCACTATGCCGCCACCTATATTCTAAGTCTTTAGTTCCATTCCTAACTACCATATTGCAAACATCAAAGAATAAAGATTTAATAATCAGACTAGCATGCACCATCACTTGGTTTAACATTAATTTGCAAAATAGAAATGATCAATGGCTGCCAAAGTCCATTCTTTGTTTTCAGAGATGTGAAAGTTCTATCAAATGATAGCAAACGTGGGACTATTGTTTTTCTTTGGGTGACTCTTACTGGATCTTTTTATAGTGAGGATCATGCTGAGTTGAGGAGTCTTCCTTCACACCCTCATTCCCATCTTAAAATGGTCTACATTACAGGATTTTATGGTCAGAAAGATCAACTGGAGCTGGCACTTTATATTCTCCGAAACTCTGTCAGGCTAAAGTCAATGAAGATAAATCCAAAGCCTATAATTGCTGAATATCTTGGAGAGGTGAGAGAAAGTGAAGGATTTTTCTTTCTGGGATGGCTACCAGGTTGCTCTTAAGTTTCTCTGCAAAGAGGATCGCTATAATGTTGTTGATGTTAAGGAAGTTGGCCTTAGTGTTATTGAGAGCGCACCAGATCTCTAGCTAAACTGGTCCAATATGTATCAAGTTCCTAGCAGAAAACTCTTGCCAGCAAAGAAGGCAAGAAAGAAAATGCATAGACCCTTGAATTT
Organism: Oryza glaberrima; assembly: GCF_000147395.1. Lineage (NCBI taxonomy): Eukaryota > Viridiplantae > Streptophyta > Magnoliopsida > Poales > Poaceae > Oryza > Oryza glaberrima. The sequence goes on along the minus strand of NC_068337.1, from coordinate 11,143,172 downwards.
TATTGAATAGTTAGTTTATATGAAACTTTCTTTACTGAATATATGCTACGCGTGCCTCCAAAAATTACGTATGTTTGGAATTTGAAATAAAAAGTACCAAACAAATTTGGAGTGTGTTGAATTTTTTTTCTTCTTTAGTGACAATAATGTTTATATATTTTTTGTCAAGTGCCTTGTTCAACTTCCCTAAACTATATATCTCTGTTTCCACCTGTTGGCCATGAGAAAATGTTCAAATAAATAGAACAATCACCGTAAGGCGCGGCTTTTGCCGCGCCGTGTTTTCTAGTTTATATATCTAAAGCTGGCTAATCTCCTTGCCAGCTTGGTCCATCTTTTACCCGTTTATTTACTGCCACGTGTCCCTCCACCATTTAGACAACCGGCCTAGCATAAACTCCGTGCGTGCAGCATACATGCCTCCGTTGCCATTCAGGAATAATAGGGAGTAACGGTGTGTGCCTCTCGTGTGAAAATCATGCACTTTCTAGACGTCTCGCTTGCCCACGTTGGTTCATGGGCAATTGCAGTGCTTTTGCACTATGCCGACCGAGCCAACCGTGCAGTAAGCTCACATATTGTCACATGCATGTGCATAAACTAAACCGTAACTTGTATGAAGAAAAGAAATAAACAAATTAATTATATATAAAAATTAAATTTCAATATAGACGGTTCAAATACAAGAGGTGAGGGTATAAATATTTTTTATTCTATCGCATCTGCAGATTTAACTTCATAGTAAGTAAATGAGAGATTTCCCGCAAAAAGAAAAGAGAGATTCCAACAAGTTAACCTGTATTTCTTAAAAAAATTAAAACAATTTTTTTTAAAAAAAATAATAGAAAGCAAGTATATAATAAAAACTATTTTATTCTAATCATAACAACTTAGATGCTAAACTTTAAAAAGTACAAAAGCAATGTAGAATGTTCAGGAAATACACCTTTATATATATTAAAATATCATCCTCACCGCTGATAAGTTAAAACTTAAAACAATATTATTCTATAGCATGATATATGTTATTCTTCGGTGTTCTACAAACTCATCTAGAAAACACTAAAGGATACTTCCAATGTAAGATATTTGCATATATTTGATATAAATCTTTACACTAATTGCTATAAATAAATCCCATATTCCAAATAATATCTAAATGAAACATTAGAGGCTAAATTAGCATGCGTGCCAACAGGCACGCTCATTTTCTAGTTAATTATAATGCTAACAGGCAAGCTCCCTGCCAGTCCCCCTCACTCTGTCACCTACTTTCGCAAAACCATTAGTCCTTCTGATTACACATAATGGGAGGATAATGTTACTTAGGCTGTGTTTAGATCCAAAGTTTGGATCTAAATTTTAGTCCTTTTCCATCATATGAACCTATCATAAACACACAACTTTTCAGTCACATCATCTCCAATTTCAACCAAAATCCTAACTTTGCGCTGAACTAAACACAGCTGTGGAGATTATGGATACCCCATATCTACACGGCATATATAGTCCGACTGGGTACGGGATACCAGATATAGATAGAATATCTTTAAGAGGACTCGGGTTAGGTTCTAAACTTGTATGTCAAGGAAATATCCGGGATCCTAGTCGGTTACGATTGTATTTTATCTGTAATCACATATTCCGTTAGGGATATGGATTGTATTTTGTAATACGGACCCCTTCCCCTATATAAGGAGGGGTCCGGGTCCCTTTGGGGACACGATTTTCTCCCAGATCATACGATCAATAATACACTCGGCGGATCAATCCCCGGACAGGAGTAGGGTATTACTTCTTGATTAAGAAGGCCTGAACCTGTATAAAATTCCTTGTCTCTAAACCCATTCACTTTTCAAGCTTGATACCCACCCCCTTTTAGTATTGCCGAAATCTTGTTTCGACAGTTGGCGCGCCAGGTAGGGGTAGCGTCAAGTTTTTCGCCGATTAGTGCGATGGGTTCCGTCTCCGGCATCGACGACTTCGTCTTCCCTCCCGGGCAGGCGTTCCGGTTCGGCAGCCTCGACTTCATCACCAACGACTTCGGCAAGATTTCTCTCCTTGACTTGGATTCAAACCAGTCAGGGAGAGACCAGGTCTCAGCCCCGTTCGGTATTCCGAACTCGACCGAGATCTACCCCAAGCTTATCTCGATCGAGTCGGCTCCAAACCACTCGGACGAGATCCCATCTACTTCAACACCACCAGATCAAGACGATGGGGCTTACCCGCCAATCCTGATGAAACTCCCCGACGATCTGGCTACCGTCTTCACTACAAGGACGTCTTCTCCCTGTAGGCCTAGGCGGGATCCGGCTTTAGCACCGATCCGGCCTAGCTCCAGGGAAGTCGGCGTCATACTCCAGCCACTCGGTACGGTTTCGACGGATCAATTGGAAGGCTACTTCAGCTCCCCCGGCGTCGACTCACGACCGACAGAGATCGTAGAGTATGATGAATTTGGCTACCGCTACGACAACCGCGACCTCGACGACTTCGACGAAAGCTTTGAAGATAACTACACCCCTCTCTACTTCGGTGTCTTCATGGCCGATAACGAGACGGAAGAACAACGCCAAGCCCGAGAAGCAGAAGCACGACGCGTACAACAGGAGGCCGAGCGACGCCGACTGGAAGAGGAGCGCCAAGCACAAGAGCAAGAACGGCTGCAGCGTGAGCAACAGGAACGCGAACGGGCTGCAAAGGAGGCTGAGGACCGACGACAACGAGCCTTGGACGCAGGGCGATGAGCGCGAGAACTCATCGGGCAGCAAGACGTTGAGGGGATAGCGGTCTTCCGCACCCCTCAACAGAACGCGGTTGCGGCGATCACTCTCCTCGACACCCTCCTCAAGGAAGACGCACTCAACCAAGCTGATCACGTCGTCAACATCTTGAACCAGACCAAGACCATGATTGCTGCCTCGGTCCCGGTTAACTCCGCAAGCGTCCGCACCCCGATTGGCAGCCGAGTCCCATATCTTCGATCTCAAGATTATCACCAGCCAAGCCTCAGCATCGCTGGCGCGGGATCCAATCGCAGGAGCAGGGGTCACAACGAGCGATCTGTCTACTCGCCTCCCGAACGACACAGGAAGCGCCGAGTCGAACGACCTCGCTCCCCACCTCGTAGGCGCCCCGTTGATCTTCTTGATACGATCAACCAGCGCCGCCCAGCACGAGGCTACGCCTACCGCCATTCACTGGATCGCTATGACGACGACATGGATGGAGTCGCTGCCTTTACCAATGACCTGCGTCGAGTGGATTGGCTAGCCGGCTTCAAGCCGACTGGAATCGAGAAGTATGACGGCACCACTAATCCGGAGTCTTGGCTCACCGTCTACGGTCTCGCAATTCGCGCAGCAGGAGGAGACAACAAAGCCATGGCAAACTACTTGCCTGTGGCTCTAGCGGATTCTGCCCGGTCCTGGCTTCACGGGTCACCCCGTTGCACGATCGGATCATGGGCGGAACTTCGCGACCACTTCATCGCCAACTACCAGGGCACCTTTGAACGCCCTGGCACACAGTTTGATCTCTACAACGTGATTCAGAAATCTGGAGAATCCCTTCGAGATTATATCCGGCGCTTTTCTGAACAACGCAACAAGATCTCCGACATTACCGACGACGTCATCATTGCCGCTTTCACCAAGGGGATTCGTCACGAAGATCTAGTCGACAAGTTCGGGTGCAAGCCTCCCAGGACGGTCAAGCAGATGTTCGACAAAGCCAACGAGTATACCAAAGCTGAAGATGCCATCATCGCGTCCAAGCAGTCGGGTACCACTTGGAAGCCAAAGAAAGATGCGCCAACTACGGGAGGGGGTGGAAGTAATAATCACAAGGACCATAAGCGTAAACCCGAGGAACCTTTTGCGACTACTACACAATCCTCCCGACAACGTTCGCGCGTCAACACTTTTGACAAGATCATGAACTCCCAATGTCCGCATCACCCCAACTCCAATCATGCAGCCAAAGATTGCTTCGTCTACAGACAGTTTGCAGAACAATACGCCAAGAATGCACGGAAGGCCTCTGACGGAGATCAAAGCACGTCAAAAAAGAAGGACGACGACGATGATGCCTCGACAGGTTTTCAAGACCATCGCAAGGAGCTCAACCACATCTTTGGCGGACCTCTGGCTTATGAATCTAAAAGAAAACAAAAGCTGACTGAACGGGAGATTAATGCTGTTCAGCCTTATACGCCCCAATATCTTCGGTGGTCGGAGACAACAATCAAGTTTGACCGCTCGGATCATCCAGACTGAGTGGTCCACCCGAGGCGGTACCCCCTGGTACTGGACCCAGTGGTTCGCAACGTCAAGCTTCGCAAATCCCTCATCGATGGCGGGAGTGCACTCAACATCCTCTTCGCCAAAACCCTGGACGACATGCAGATCCCTCGCACAGAATTGAAACCGAGTAATGTGCCCTTTCACGAGTCATTCCAGGGTTATCCGCTACGCCACTCGGCCAGATCACTCTTCCGGTCACCTTCGGTACTCGGGAGAACTTCCGCACAGAAAACGTCTGCTTCGAAGTCGCTGATTTCGAGACGGCGTATCATGCCATACTCGGGCGCCCGACGTTAGCCAAATTTATGGCTGTCCCGCACTATACCTACATGATAATGAAGATGCCCGGTCCTCGAGGAGTCATATCCCTACGGAGCGACATCAAACAAGCCGTCACATGCGACAAGGAAAGCTGCGAGATGGCCCAAACCCACGAGATCGCGATCGCCCGAGAAGACATCCGACTGGCTGCAACCACGGCAAGCGAAGGGGAAGTGCCTACAACCAAGATCTCAAAGAGTGGAGAAAGTGAAGCCAAGACCAAGAAAATTCCTCTAGATCCTTCTGATCCTACTAAAACTGCTGTAATAGGCGCTGAGTTAGATTGTAAATAGGAAAGCGCGCTCATCACCTTTCTTCAAAATAATAAAGATATCTTTGCGTGGAAACCATCCGATATGCCTGGTATTCCTAGAGAGGTGATTGAGCACTCTTTGCTTGTTAAGGAAGACGCTAAACCCATCAAACAACGACTCTGCCGCTTTGCACAAGACAGGAAGGACGCGATCAAGGAGGAATTGACCAAGCTGTTAGCAGCAGGCTTCATCAAAGAAGTCCTTCATCCCGACTGGCTGGCTAACCCAGTCCTGGTTCGGAAGAAGACCGGGCAATGGTGCATGTGTGTCGATTACACCGACCTCAACAAGTCTTGCCCCAAAGATCCTTTTGGTTGCCTCGCATTGACCAGGTAGTCGACTCGACCGCCGGCTGCGAGCTACTCAGTTTTTTGGATTGCTACTCAGGATATCATCAGATCCGATTGAAGGAATCCGACTGCTTGAAGACTTCATTCATCACGCCCTTTGGGGCCTACTGCTATATCACTATGCCTTTTGGATTGAAGAACGCAGAAGCAACTTACCAACGCATGATCCAGAGATGTTTTTCAACTCAGATCGGTCGCAACGTTGAAGCTTATGTGGATGATGTAGTCGTCAAGACCAAGCAGAAAGATGATTTGATCACGGACCTAGAAGAAACCTTTGCGAGCATCCGCGCTTTCAGGATGAAATTAAACCCTGAAAAATGCACCTTCGGAGTACCGTCAGGGAAGCTGCTTGGATTTATGGTGTCTCATAGAGGCATACAAGCCAACCTGGAGAAAATCAACGCCATCCTCAACATGAAACCGCCGAGCTCCCAGAAAGATGTCCAAAAGCTGACTGGTTGCATGGCGGCGCTCAGCCGGTTCGTTTCACGACTCGGCGAGCGGGGGATGCCCTTCTTCAAGCTGTTAAAGAAAACAGACAATTTCCAGTGGGGACCCGAAGCACAGAAAGCCTTTGAAGACTTCAAGAAACTTCTCACCACTCCACCTGTTTTGGCCTTACCACATCCGCAAGAGCCGCTATTGTTGTATGTATCGGCAACTTCTCAGGTTGTGAGCACGGTCTTGGTTGTTGAGCGTGAAGAAGAAGGCCATGTCCAGAAAGTCCAGCGACCAATCTACTTCGTTAGCGAGGTTTTGGCCGACTCCAAGACGAGATATCCTCAGGTCCAGAAGCTATTATATGGTGTTCTAATTACCGTCAGGAAATTATCTCACTACTTCCAAGGTCACTCGGTCACGGTGGTTACATCGTTTCCACTCGGGGATATACTTCACAATCGCGAAGCAAATGGGCGGATCACAAAATGGGCCTTAGAACTGATGTCCTTGGATATATCGTTCAAGCCGCGAACTTCGATCAAGTCCCAAGCTTTAGCCGACTTCGTCGCCGAGTGGACCGAGTGCCAAGAAGATATGCCCAAGGAGAAGATGGAGTATTGGACTATGCACTTTGGCGGGTCGAAGAGACTTTCGGGCACTGGGGCTGGGGTTGTTTTAATTTCCCCGACTGGAGAAAGATTGAGCTACGTGTTGTGGATACATTTTTCTGCATCTCACAACGTGGCAGAATATGAGGCGCTTCTTCACGGACTACGGATTGCAATCTCTTTGGGAATTAGGCGTTTGATAGTTCGTGGAGATTCACAGTTGGTTGTTAATCAAGTTATGAAAGAGTGGTCCTGCCTTGATGACAACATGACCACTTATCGACAAGAGGTACGCAAGTTGGAGGATAAGTTTGATGGACTCGAACTAACCCATGTTCTTCGGCACAATAACGAAGCAGCCGACAGATTAGCTAATTTTGGATCAAAACGCGAAGCAGCTCCTTCCGACGTGTTCGTCGAACATCTTTACGAACCGACCATACCAAGAAAAGAAACGGTTGAGGCCACGGACGCTCAAGACATAGTTATGATTGAAGCCGACTGGAGAGAGCCCCTTATACAATTTCTGACCAAACAAGAACTCCCCCAAGATAAGGATGAAGCCGAGCGGATCTCCAGGCGTAGCAGGCTCTATATTATTCATGAGGCCGAGCAGTACAAGAAAAGTCCATCAGGAATCCTGCAATGCTGTGTGTCTTTGGAGGAAGGGAGACAATTGTTGAAGGATATACATTCTGATATCTGTGGCAATCACACTTCTGCACGGACCATTGTCGACAAGGCTTACCGGCAAGGTTTTTTCTGGCCTACAGCTGTGTCCAATGCTGACAAGATTGTGCGGACATGTGAAGGTTGTCAATTTTTCGCTAGACAAACTCATCTGCCAGCCCAAGAGTTGCAAACCATCCCATTGTCTTGGCCGTTTGCGGTTTGGGGGCTTGACATGGTCGGCCCGTTTAAAAAGGCAGTCGGCGGTTATACTCATCTCTTTGTGGCTGTCGACAAATTCTCCAAGTGGATTGAAGCTAAACCGGTCATCACAATCACGACAGACAAGGCTAGAGATTTCTTCATCAACATTGTGCATCGGTTTGGGGTACCTAATCGGATCATCACTGACAATGGCACTCAATTCACTGGCGGAGTATTTAAAGACTTCTGTGAAGACTTCGGCATTAAAATCTGTTACGCCTCCGTAGCGCACCCTATGAGCAATGGACAAGTCGAACGAGCCAATGGCATGGTACTCCAAGGAATAAAGGCACGAGTTTTCGACTGACTGAATCCCTATGCCGGCAAGTGGGTAGAACAGCTGCCGTCTGTACTTTGGTCCTTGCGTACCACTCTCAGTCGGGCCATGGGCCAGTCGCCTTTCTTCCTAGTTTATGGAGCAGAAGCAATGTTGCCTAGTGAGGTGGAATTTGAATCTTTACGTTTTCGCAACTTTCGCGAGGAGCGCTACGGAGAAGACCGAGTAGATGATCTAAACCAACTGGAAGAGGCCCGCGAAGCAGCCTTAATTCAGTCGGCCCGATACTTGCAAGGGTTGCGTCGTTATCATAATCGTAACATTCGATCACGAGCCTTCTTAGTCGGCGACCTGGTTCTGAGAAAAATTCAAACTACACGAGATCGGCACAAGTTATCCCTCTTATGGGAAGGGTCATTTATAATCTCCGAAGTCACTCGGCCAGGTTCCTACCGACTCAAGCGTGAAGACGGTACTCCTATCGACAACTCCTAGAATATCGAACATCTTCGTCGTTTTTATGCTTAAGTATTACTCTTGTATTTCCCTATTTTGACTGCTAACATCAAGCTTTTCCTTGAAGTTATCAGTCGGGGGCTACTATAATAATAATGGAGTGTGATTTTTATCAATTCAATTTGCTTACTTGATTTATCATTGCCTTGCTTGATTTTTTGGCTTAGTCAATAAGGACTGAAAGTTTTTTAATAACTTTTGCGGGTTTTAGGCTCAATAAGGTTTGACAAAAGCTTTTAAGAAATCAGAAGCTAAGTTCGGAATATTGAGCACAACATAAATTCATCAGTATTGTACAAATTGTGCCTCCATCATCATCATCATCATCATCAGAATCATTGTCCTCATATCATATCAATCAATATCAGTCTTTTCATCATCGGAATTATCAAATCCAATCGGCCGAAGGTTGTTTTCCTGGAATCTCTCGACTACATCAGCGGCTTTCTGCGCATCGTTGATGAGGTCGAGAGCAGCTTCTTCGCTTGTGCCATCTGCGAAGCCATCGATGGCGTCAATATCGATCTTCGGGTATAGAGACTTGGTCATCGCTAATGCCAGGCTCGCTCCCATATTTCCAGCCTCCTTGATATTCTTAAAATATGTATCCGGAGCAACTCTCAGCTTGTCGAAGATTTCGGAAGCATCGAATGTACTTGGACCATTGTTATTGAAGAACATGGCTTGGACGAGTGGGGTAGCAGCGTTGGCGACTTTATCCCTGGCCCCTTCAAGCCTTTTGATTTTGCTGACTAAGAGATCGCATTGAGCCTGCGACTTGATTTTGCGGTCTGCATTAACAGATTCACTTTAACAATTAGGCGTAAAGAAGATAATGGCTTTTGAAGTATTGATTGCTGGTACCTTCAACGTCTTTCAAAGCCGAGTCCCTCTGTCTTGCCAGTTCTGCTTTGTCATTTTCCAGAGTCTGAATCTACTTTTCCAGTTGAGATATCTTGGCAGCTTGCACTATATTGCCTCTAGTTAATCGATATTACAAAGATGGCAGCACAAGTAAGTTGGACAGAGTTTGTGTGTACCTTTTGACGAGCCACTCAGTTCAAAGTTGGATTCCTGGAGTTCGGCAATCCGATCCCTCAGATCATGCTTAGTTTTCCTGGAAAGTTCTTTGGCTTCGTGCAGCTGGTCTCTGGTAGCCTCAAGGGTTCCGAGATGAGGAACTAATTTTTCTAGGGTCGCGGTTTTCGCTTCATTCCTGAGATGGATTCTCTGCAAAAAAGTTTTACTGGCATTTGAGCTAAACAGCAAACAGGTTGAGGCTGTGAATGAAGAAACTTACGTTTACAATGCGGGTAGCCTGGTTGAGTGCCTTTTTCAGCAGGCATACTTCCTCATCTTCTTTTTGCTTATTGATCACAATTCCTTGAGGTTGCATATCGTCGTCCCACCACTTGACTAAAATGGGTGGAAGGGAATCCTCAGCTGATTGTATCCGGAGGACTTCTTCTTCGTTGCTGACCATCGGGCCTTAGGCATTTATGAAAAGCGATGAAACAACTGGAGAAAGTTTGTCGGGTCAAAATTATTTCAGATAATGTGTTTACCTGTGATGATTTCTGGTCGGGGACGAGTAGGCTCTTGTGCTTTTACAGGAGATCTGGATCCTGGGTCATTGCTGGCATCCTTTCCAAGAGGGCTGTTCGCTTGAGCTTCAACTTCAGGGATCTCTTGGCCTGGTTCTGTGCCCGACTGGTTTCTAGTCGGGGGCTCCTGGTTAACTCCGACTCCAGCTTCGGCCGACTGGTTTCCAGTCGGGGGTTCGTTGCTAGGTTCTACATTGTCGGTTGCCGATTGATGGTCACTCGGGTGATCTTTGGCAGTCGGCCCGGTTTCCTTTGAAGGATCCGTCTCCGTGTTAGTCGGATCAGAGTCTTTTCCAGAAGGATCTATGTCAGATGGCTTCCTACGAGTTTGAGTTGTGCTATCAGTATTATTTTAATAATGAGTAAGCGTCAATACAAGGAAGATCGCCAAACGATTTGTACCTGGAAGACTTCCTGATTTTCGGCATGGGACGACTGGATGTTTTCTTCTTCGGATTGGCTTGCTTCGGTTGTTTATCGGTCGCCTCTTTATTCCCAGATTTTCCAGCATCATCGCCTTCATCATCACTCAGAACCAATTTCCTCTTGCGGGAATCTGACTGGCCGGCTGGTTTAGAGGTGTTTGGTTGAGCATCAGACCGGATTTTTGGTCCTCCACTCCCCTGACCGGTTTGCTGGCGAGGTGATCGGCGCTGAGCGATTGGGGGATCCGACTTCATCAACGCGAACTCCTGAGAATAATATTTCGAATTCTCAAATGGCTTAACAAGAGACAAGAGCATGCTTTGGAGAAAGGTTGAGGTGTTTGAATACATACCGGCGGAGGAGGATTGAAGGCGTTGTAGGGCACCACAGGCAGCAAGTGCGAATAGCTGACTACGATAGCATTTGAGAAGATCTTGTACATTCTCTCCTTCATGACCTTAAAATCAAGAGAATCTAGATCTTCACGGTTTGGATCATGCTTGCCATCAAATTCGAAGGCTGTACGAGATCTTTCTTTAATTGGAGCTAGCCGGCTTTTGATAAAATGCCGGTGATCTGTTCTCCTTGTAGACCTTGATCCTTTAGCTTTATCATACGGTCCATCAGGTCTAGCGCCTGAGCGGCTTCATCTCCAATCGGCAGTGAGTTCCAAGTGTCCTGATAAACTGGAGGGAGACAGAAGTACTCGGGGAGTGCAGGCTCAGGGTTTTGTACATAGAACCAATTTGCATGCCAGCCTTTGTTCGAGGTTTTGAAGGGCATGGAAAAGTATTTTTGGCTCAAAGTTCCCGTAAGTTGGAAACCAGCCCCCCCAAGAACACATGGTCTACTCTTGTTCGGTTGGGGCTTGAGGAAGAAGATGCGGCGGAACAAGGCAAAATGCGGCCTGATGCCCAAAAAAGCTTCGCAGGCGTGAATAAAGTTGGCAATGTGAACTATGGAGTTCGGGTTTAAGTGATGTAGGCTAATCCCATAGAAATTCAGAATTCCCCGGAAGAATCTTGAGGTTGGAAGGGAAAATCCGCCATAGAAGAAATGAGAGAATACCACGACTTCATGCGTGTCAGGGGTAAGGAACGCTTCTCCGAATGCTGGGCGCCACCCAATGATTTCCTTCGCCGGAAGAACGCCGTGCGCCACCATTTCCTTCAAGTTTTCCTCTGTTACATCGGAGGGTGCCCATTGGTTCTCGAAGCTTTCTCTCTCCTCCGCCATGGATGCGAATTGGGTGATGCGATTTGCTTTGGAAATGGCTAAGAGTGGATGAGGGATCGGTGCAGTGGTTGCGCGGAAGGTTTTTGCGGAGTTTTGGAGGATGGATTGGAGCAGATTGCTGAACCCTAGCTTCGCCGGCACAGTTTTGCATTATAGCGAGAAATGGGGAAAGTGGTGAGAGTCTCGGCGGGGAAGACGAAGAGGCGTTTTATTTCTCTTTGGCGTTATTAGGGTATCGGAAGTACTAATGGGCTTGGGCCTAAAACAGTACTTCAGCCCAATTCTATTATCAGCATGGCCCGTTGTGATCCCTAGGGACTTAGGCATTTTTGCTTTAGCAATTTGTGCTCACAATGGTGTGGCCCAATGCTGTTAAAATCCTTTTTAATACAGTTAGATGATTCTTTGGAATCACTACGATGCGAACAAAAAGTTACTCAACAGAAAAGTGTTATACTATTTTTGTAAGCTTTTTTAGGCTGCAAAAGCTGTTTGGGTTGATTCGAGATGACTAGTTTTCTAACGGTCATTCTCTTGGCATGTTGTATGCTTATTTTGATTATGGTGAGGGTCATAGCCTAGGCTATTTAGACTCGTTAATTGCCATGATTCTTATCATATTTGGTGGATCATCTTAAGAGTTTTTACTCGGATTCTTGTCAAATATGTTTATTTATGGACCTTTTGGAGTGTTTTTCACTCGGGTTTTTCTTTATGTCCTTTTGGTATGTTAAAGCTAAAGCAGTCGGTTGGATGTTTTATTAAACGCCGCGTATGCTTTGCTATATGATGTTCGGTTGTAGAACCACTCGGTTCTTGACTATATGTTTAGTTTTTCAACTAACCATATAGTCGGAGGCTACACCTAATTAGGTGCATCTACTCGATGCACCCGGTTTTATTTCTTTTTCGCCCTTCACAGTCTTTGATTTTAGTACTCGGGAAGCCAGAGCAGAAGGAATTGAAGCACTCGGATTATTGCTTTATGTTCCAAGAGAAGGCTATTTCGTCGACTGTAAAGGTCTCGTGGGCTACTGTGGAGATTATGGATACCCCATATCTACACGGCATGTATAGTCCGACTGGGTACGGGGTACCAGATATAGATAGAATATCTTTAAGAGAACTCGGGTTAGGTTCTAAACTTGTATGTCAAGGAAATATTCGGGATCCTAGTCGGTTACGATTGTATTTTATCTGTAATCACATATTCCGTTAGGGATATGGATTGTATTTTGTAATACGGACCCCTTCCCCTATGTAAGGAGGGGTCCGGGTCCCTTTAGGGACATGATTTTCTCCCAGATCATACGATTAATAATACACTCGACGGATCAATCCCCGGACAGGAGCAGGGTATTACATCTTGATTAAGAAGGCCTGAACTTGTATAAAATTCCTTGTCCGTAAACCCATCTACTTTTCCAACTTGATAGCCACCTCCTTTTAGTATTGCTGAAATCTTGTTTCGACAACAGCCTTAGCTGAAGGGAATCGTTTTGCTATTTATTTTGTCTCAATTAAGTAGTGTTGGTGCGCGCGCTAGTTAGTACTCCCTCCATCCCAAAAAAAAAGACAAACCCTGGTTTCCGTGTCCAACGTTTGACCGTCCGTCTTATTTGAAAAAATTATGAAAAAAATTAAAAAGATAAGTCACGCATAAAGTATTAATCATGTTTAATCATCTAACAACAATGAAAATACTAATTATAAAAAAATTTCTTATAAGACAGACAGTCAAACGTTGGCATGGAAATCCATGGTTTGCCTTTTTTCTTTTTGGACGGAGGGAGTGCTACAAGTGATCCGACAACATTCCATTTTGTACATATCTATTTTGTTTGAAGGCTTCACGCACGTCCGGCTCTACTACCTAGCTCGCAGCTCAAATGATTAGTTGCTAGCTGTTCGGTCTACTGAAGCGAGGTGCCCTTCAGATTCCTCCAGGGAGCTAGCTACCAAAGGTCACGGAGCACCATACACTCGTCCAGCGGTTTTGGCGAAGAATAGTGGAGAGGAGCTAGTAAATTTTGACCATGAATACATCTAGGATTTCGACCATGAGTGCATATCTAGTATGTTTGAAGAGTGCAAAATTAGATGGGGGAGGCAGGTATGTTTTGGATGGTGTATAAGTCATGGATTTTGTGGGCTTTATGGATTTATCACCACCATTGGTATTCTCTTTGCGTGCGCATAAAATAAAATGTATATTCAGCCTTCCTACACCTTCCCCCCTCGTCGTTGCCTAACATCAACTGGGTCCGACAATCTTAAGCTCGAAGTAACCATATCTAGCTTCCCACGCTTCTCCTCTCTCACGATCGATCATCCATATATTTGTGCTTAGAGCCACTATTTAGAGTTCAAGAAAAACGTACAGTAAAAGAAACCTTTTTGGTTTTTTTAACAAAACACACTGTTTAGTACTCCCTCCATCCTAAAATAAAAAGGCATAACCACAAAACACATACTCACTCCATCCTAAAATATAAGACATAACCACTTATAACACAAAGACCAAGAAACATTTAATCATTTTCTTGGTTGGATCACCTTGATGCATATAAGTAATGTGATTGGGAGGTTTAATGATATAAGATTTAAAACAAATCAATTTTATAGACCTTTTCTCATCCGGACGAACATGACTCAAGCTGGTCATAGAACGTGAAGTTGATGATTGGACACTAATATCAACATCAAGGAATTAAGATGAGCTAACGAAATCAAATTAACCACGCATATACATCTGCGACAATGAAGCCCGAACAATCCGAATTTAACCCGATCCATAAACATATTGCAGGGAGCTAGGTGCCTAGCCATACCGATGCCGGAGCCTGACGGCCGGCCGGGCTAGTGCTGGCATTGGTAGATGTTCTGGCAGCCGTGGGAGTACGGGCCACCGGGCGCCGGGCAGTTGGGGTTGCACGCGGCTTTGTTCCCGTTGAGCGGGTCGTAGGCGAAGGCATGGAAGAACGCCAGCTGCAGCAGCAGGAGGAAGACGACGACGATGCGGTGAGCTGCCGCGGCGGCTCCGGCGCTGGTTGTGCCTTGCTTCAGTACCATTGGTGCTAGCTAAGTAGCTAGTATCGATGGTAGCTTCGTCGTCGCAGCCTGAAAATTTTCTTTCGATTGCTAGAAGATTTGTGTCGTGAGATGAGACTCTGAAATGATGCTATATCTGTATGATGATTGCCCATACTGTGGCCATTATATATACATGCATACGGAATTACATGTAAGTACTGGATGGGACTTCTGGCGTAACCAATGAAGTTTGGTGTTTAACAAATTGGTCTTTGCATGTTGTGTGCATAATTGAATTTGGATCGATCCTTTTATTGTACTAGTTGGCACCCCACGCATTGTCGTGGGTTTTGTAATTCTATTGTTAAACAAAATCGAAGTTTTAAATGGTTAGATGCAACTATATGTATATATAAAATACATGTAAGTGTGGCTTTATATACACTCTATGTTATTACAATAATTTATTTATCAAAGTGTATTGTTATAATATATGAATATTATTTTCATGTGCAATATGGGTATCGTTGTAGTCAGATAGTTTGCACCTCTCTACTTCACTCAAGCTTGCTCTGAAAATGGGTTTAGGTAATCATACCTAATAATTATATGCTATCTAGTCATGCATAATAAAATAAACTCACATTCTAAACAATAATTTAAGTTGTATTCGAAAAAAAAGTTAGCATTATCTTCCAGTACTTGGAAGGGAAAAATACGATGTTATATACAACATAGGTAATAACGCTATATGCGACTATGAGGTCAAGCAAAGGGAAGTGAATGGATAGCTAATAAATGATTGAATTAGATGGATAAGTAGCTTCTTGATGAAACGGTTATTATTTTTTACTAATGTGATTTGATAGTTTAAAATTATTGATGATGTGGCTTCTTGTATGTTTTGGTTTATTGTAAATGTTTCTTCGTGGGTACCAATTATATAGAAAAATGGAGTAAGATATGATATAGCACTGAGTTTCATGGAATAGTGTGCGACAATAATATACCAATGATGAAATGTGACTCTTGTGATCATCAGTTAGGTATACTAATTTAATATTTGCTGCATTTCAGTTACCTGAATTGTTTTCGAGTTTAAATTTCTTGTTACCTTAAATTGCTACTTATTAAGACCAAAATTACGAGTGGGTCAAACAAATCTTTGACATCTAGAATCCCTATTAATCCGTTAGTGGTACTGTCAAATCGGTACCTGTAACAGACGCTGCTGCATATACGAGCTTGGACTTATTTTTTACTAATGTGATTTGATAGTTTAAAATCATTGATGATGTGGCTTCTTGTATGTTTTGGTTTATTGTAAATGTTTCTTCGTAGGTACCAATTATATAGAAAAATGGAGTAAGATATGATGTAGCACTGAGTTTCATGGAATAGTGTTCGACAATAATATACCAATGATGAAATGTGACTCTTGTGATCATCAGTTAGGTATACTAATTTAATATTGCTGCATTTCAGTTACCTGAATTGTTTTCGAGTTTAAATTTCTTGTCACCTTAAATTGCTACTTATTAAGACCAAAATTACGAGTGGGTCAAACAAATCTTTGACATCCAGAATCCCTTTTAATCCGTTAGTGGTACTGTCAAATCGGTCAAATCGGTACCTGTAACAGACGCTGCTGCATATACGAGCTTGGACTCCCATAACCCAGCTGCCGTCTCAGAGCCATTCAAGAAATGATCCTACCAAATTAAGCCTTTGTAACCCATTAATTTTTTGAAGAAGTGGTAGGAGTAGCATATAATATTTTGTCCATATATAACCGCTGGATGTTGAATTAGACAGCACAACGACGCAAATGAGATGTTATTCTCTTATAACTAAATAGGTTCAACTTGCCAGCACCGACATTTTTATATGCCGAAGTTTGGACAAGATTAACTTTACCGGGAACTTGAACCATCAATCTCAAAGCAACATCCCATTCCATCTCACGCATGAAAATTATCAAGCTAAATTAAAGATTGATAAGCTGGGAAGTTCTCAGATGTAAAATTAAAGATTGATAGCTGGGAAGTTCTCAGATGTTCCAGACATGGTTCACATCAAACTCACTTAAACAGAACAGTACAGAAACATACTAGGAATCACATGATTGAAGCCTATTCCTTGTAAGGACCAAACACATCAGAAAGCCTTCATTCATTCATCACAGGCTTGTTCTCACTGGCCTTGGGCCTCTGCTCCTTTGGCTTTTGCTCTTCCATTTTCCTGTCACCCAAAACCAATAATAAGTTGGAGAAACAGCACAATAGAGCAGTAGTGCATGAAGGTTATAGCTGATGTGCACAGCTTGGATGCATAGGTTTGACACAACTGACTATAAATTCAAAACCTTGAGGCAGACAAGAAAGATACAAAGTTACTGGTTTCACAGCAAAATTATCTAACTTGGGTAAAGCTTCACACCTCCACCCAACTGCTTACTTAGTTTCAAACTCGAGTACTTGTAACTAAAAGCATTGAAGGGACATTATTTTCTTTCTAAAATCAGGTTGTTATAACCAAAAGTATTCAACAAAACTTATTTCTTTAAACTGTACCTTGCTCTTACCAAATTAAGCCTAGGACATTTCATTTCATGAAACTAAAACGACTCCACTTAAAAGGGCATGCAACACAAGGATATCCTACCAGCTTGCCATATATACATTAAAAGAGAGTAAGAGACACTTATACAGTTATCACCTACTACTATAAAAAATAAGCAGATCATACGATTTACTTGGCAATTAGTCACTGTGCCTCTAACAGTGGAAATATAACAGAGTATTTGGCCATAGCTGGAAAAGCAAAGAAGACTCTAAGGTGGGCAAAACTGAGAAGTGGCAAAAGATGGAAGTGAATCTTACTTAGTGCCAACAGACAAATTTTCCCATTGAAAAAGAAAAGTAATAAACTTTTTATCCTGATTTAGAATGCAGCTATGATCACATGGCCATTTGAGAGTATGAAATAAGCTTTCAATCTTAACTCAGAACACCATATAGGATTATACAGACATTTACGAATAGCAGGTGGCAATAAATTTAGCTGCTAAGGTGCTTTTGTTAACATTTGTCAAATGTAAACAGGTTTGATTAACTACTGTTAATCATGACATAATGCAAGAATAAGTTGCTGCAAAGATAGAAGTCCATTTGTTCAATTTTCATTTCCATGCGCAGCGCTTGCTGATGACTACTCATTGGCACAGGACAAGCTTCAAGGAACAAAAACACTCTAATTTTCTGCTCTCATCTTACTTCGATAAGGCATTTTTTTCCTTAAATAAACACCGCACACAAGCAATTGCACTAAAAATGGCTGTCAGACCAAATGGCCGCCACATATATATTCCATCCGATTATACAGAACACAATAAGTGCTACTTCCTCCGTTTCACAATGTAAGTCATTCTAGTATTTCCCACATTCATATTGATGCTAATGAATCTAGATTGATTTATATGTCTAGATTCATTAGCATCAATATGAATGTGGGAAATGCTAGAATGACTTATATTGTGAAACGGAGGAAGTACTTATCGATATTTAGAACTTCTCACCAACCCTACTCTAAGGTCTAAAGCAGATACTGTTAGCCCAATGAATACTCCTTATCAATTTTTAGAACCTTGCTCACCAACCCTTACTCTATCAATCTAAACCAGATTAATCCAGACAGAAAAACTATCTGAAACAACAAGCTCTGTCTGTCCTTAGAAACTTTTAGGCAAGAACAAGGATTTGATCACAAACTGGTAACGCTACAGTGAATCCCCCCGACGAGAATACCACCGCAAATCGCGACGGCGGTAACCGATCCGGAGGGCTTTAACCGCGCCGGTTATCTCCAAACAAACGCGTCCCGACGAGTCGGAACCGAGCCATTCGGGAGGGGGAACAGATCGAGAAGGCGTGGGAGGAGGGAGGAGACTCGTTACCTCTTGTCGGAGGAGGCGCCGCCCTTCTGGCTGAGGAAGGAGCGGAAGAGAGGGGAGTTCACGTCGTAGATCATCTTCGCCTTTGCTGCCGCCGCCGCCGCCGCCGGGGCAAGAGTCGCTAGGGTTTCACGGGGTGTCCGGATACTGGGGTAGAAGGGTGGAGATTATAAGCACGGGATGCTGCTTTCTGTATAAGAGCGGCCCTGGGTGGGCCCATGTAGACCCGTACTCTGGCCCATCATGGCCTTAATGAGACTGACCAGAAATTACTACGGAGTTCGCTTTACAATACAAAAGTCAAACTTTTGAAATCTCTATCGCTGTGCCTGATTGAATGAGCTTAAGATTTTGAGAAGCTAGCTGGTGAGAATCTGGAGACTGACTTCTAGTTCATTTTCTAAATTTTACAACTATAGATTCTCAGAATCTGGGTAAAAAGCTTGACTGTTTAGGGAGCTTCTAGCAACTGCTAAAAGCTCCCCCAAACAGACCCTCTATCTCTCCTCTATCTCTATCTTTATTATATCTCTATCTCTATCTCTACTATTATAAAAATTGAAGATGTTTTTGCCGGTATTTTGGTACGTCATCTGTGTATGAGTCGATTTTTAAGTTCGTTTTTTGCCAGTATTTTGGTACGTCATCTGTGTATGAGTTGGTTTTTAAGTTCGTTTGCCTTTGAAAATACATATGCGTATTTTAGTCGATTTTTAAGATTGTTCACTTTTTGGTATTACAGAAGGAAGACGATTGGACTCCTAACAGCAGTTCATGATTATATATATATATATATAGCAATAATAAGATTAAAATAGACTTCACCCGTTCCAAACTCAATTTCATTTAAGAGGAAAATTGTCACGCCCGGAATTTCTAAACGCTTACATGTGCGTTAAACCCTCGTCCAGGAATCAGCCGAGGCACACAATAACAAATTAATAATAGAGTACTATTAAACAGCTATTTAATATTTGCAAAATAAATAATTATTACAGAGGTGGATAGTTCCTCTCAAAAGAAAAATAAAATTCTATGCAGCGGAAATAAACAATAGACTAAACAGCTATGGGGACTCCACTTCACAAGCAACTCGACCCGAACAAAGCCTAATCCTCCTGAACATCACCTTCACTGAAGTACTCCTCCTCTGATGAATGAATATTGTAAGAATGAGCATATGACATACTCAACAAGCCACACAGCAAATATGCAAGTGCACAGGATAATAAAGGATGGCATAATAAAGCTCATTTGCATAAATGGTATTTAATAAACATTTGAGAGAATAGTAAAACAGTGGAGTAATTTAAGCAATATTAAATAAACACCATACAACACACCCGTGTTACATAGGCCCAACCACATTTGAACAATCAACCCCGGTTGTACAAACCAAACCTCCATATCAGGAATATATCATTCCAAACCAGGAGTCAATTTAATTATCACAATATTATCATTATTAGTGAGTAATGTGAGACTAATCACGAAAAACATTGTTAGACCCACCCTTAACCGCGGGCACGGCTATTCGAATAGTTCTACTCTGGCCAGAGATGTACCACTGTACCCACAAGACACAACTCCACAACATGTCACCATGCGCCTCAGTACCACCACGGTACCTTGGAAAGGAACTGTGACAATACCTCTCACACAACACAACTCACCACAGTGAACCGTTCCTGGATCATAATCTCCCCCTCAAAACCAAAGGTAATGGACTCCCCAGCGACCCCCACGGACTTCTCGCCGCTTCACAGTCTGGCACCCCGTAATGAATCATGCTATACAAAAAGTAAAGCCGTTGCCCACGCTGACTTGTGGTTGGCACCGTAAATGTTTCACAACAGTAGCTCGTGAACCGGTCCTTAATTGTCATAAGCACAACCACCAAAACCATGTACTCACAACCCACCTTAATCAGGTTTTAATTATCAATTAATTATCATAACACGATTAACCATCGTGAGCTACCATTAAATATAACCATAATTAATAATGTAATATGATTAATCCCATTAATGAGCTAATGTTTCTAAGCATGGCTAAGCAATTATACCTATATAGCACTTAGCTGAACCAAACCAATATATAAGGTCCAAGCTAGATCAATTTATTACCCATAGGAAAATAAAATCATCTTTGGCCAAATATTAATTGGGAAAGGCTCACCACCCGATGACATTAAAAAATAATGCATAAGTTGAAATAAAACATTAGCTTTAAACGGGTTCAACATGCTCAAAGGGTTGTTTGGGATCTGTATGACTTGCCTTGAGCTTCTTCAAACACTTCTGAACCTTTCTCAACGTAAACGCTCTCCTCCGGAACGTCGGAAACTAAAGCAAATAAACAAAATCAACAAAACAGTACAAAAACAAGCATAAACAGTACATGTGGATATTTTTAACATGTAGATCTTGATTTTGGATGAATTTAGCAGCTTGAACCACTCGAATCCGAGTTACGATGATTTAGTTATGAATTTCTGAAGTTTAATTGATTTCCAACTAATATAGAAAAACTAATAAAAAGGATTTATGACGTCATCGATGACATCATCGCCGGCATAGGCTCGGCTCCACGCGACCACCGGCGATAGAGAGCTTGGTTGGGCTATCCGAGGACACCTACACGAAGAGGACGACGACGCGAACTCACCGTTGCAAGAAACTACGACGGACGACGACGTATGGCGACCGGCGACGAGCTCCGACGATGGCACGGCTCGACGGTGGCGGCGGCGCTCCGGCGGCTTGCGACGGCGGCGAAGGGGCGGCCGAGGTGCTCCTCCTCTGCGCGAACCAAACGGCAGCAACGGCTACAACGGCGGTGCGGCGCGGCTGGAGAGGCGCCGGCAACGGCGGTGGCTAGGGCTACGCGGCTTCGGCGGTACGGGCAATGATAGAGCTCGGGACTTGAGGGGAAACGTAGAGGACGACTAGGGGATGCTTTATATAGGCTTGGATTAGAGAGATCGGACTCCAAACGAGAGGATTTGAGGCCGGAAAAATCTTGGGTTAGTTTGGAGAGATAAACTCAAAACGAATTTGGTTCGGTTTATCCAGGCAAAATTGATCTCCGAAACTTTAGGGGAAAGGGAGAGGAAAAGAAGGAGATGATTTCCCCTCAAGCAATCAGACTCGGGGTCGACCGGTTAGGGCGGAATCGAAGGAGAGGCGGCGGCGCTCAGGCTTGGCTCGGGCGGCCGGAGGTTGAAGAAGACCCCGACATGTAGGCCCCACATGTCGGCGGCTTGAGAGGAGAGGGGCGGCGGCTCGGCTTGGGCCGGCGTGGGCCGCGCGCTGTTGAGAGGAGAGTTGGGCCGGAAACGGCCCAACGACCTAGGGGAGGGTTTTAAAGACTTTTCAATTAAAATAATTCGTGAAATGATGTGTCATTTATTAAAAATACTTTCCTTGCTCAAATAATTCCCAGAAAAATCTAGAAAATAGATAAACAAGCAAAGTATTTAATAAAATTTTATCTAGCTCAATTTTATGTTGAAATTTTTCCTAGATTATTAGAGTTTAACTTGTAGGCTTTTAAAATAATTTCTAAAAATGATTTAAAGAATGAATTATTAAGTTAGGCGATTTTCAGGGCGTGACAAACCTACCCCCCTTAAACGGAATCTCGTCCTCGAGATTTAGAAGAACTGGCAAAAAGATGAGGATGAGCCGAGTTCAATTCATCCTCTTGCTCCCAAGTGGCTTCTTCTTCTGAATGATTACTCTACTGAACCTTACAGAACCGTATGACACGATTCCGGGTGTTTCTCTCACTCACCTCCAGAATTCTGACTGGCTTCTCAACATAAGTTAAATCTTCTTGAAGCTCTATACGCTCAGGGTCCGCTTCCTCCGTAGGTACACGCAAATATTTCTTCAACTGCGATACATGTAACACGTCATGTATTCCCGCCATTGACGGAGGCAACTCTAGTTGATAAGCTACTTCACCTCTCCGACTCACAATCTTAAAAGGTCCCACAAAACGCGGTGCCAATTTCCCTCTGGTCTGAAAACGATGAACTCCCGGCAGCGGCGTAACCCGTAGGTATACATAATCCCCTTCTTCGAAAGTCAAATCCCTACGACGATTGTCTGCATAGCTCTTCTGACGCGACTGGGAAATACGCAACCTTTCTTGGATGATCTTCACTTTTCTTCTGCCTCTCGCAATACATCTGTCCCAAAAACTTGACGCTCACCGGTTTGATCCCAAAGGAGCGGTGTACGACACTTACAACCATACAATGCTTCATATGGAGCCATTTGAAGACTAGCTTGATAACTATTGTTATAAGAGAATTCAGCATACGGCAGATTCTTATCCCAACTTCCACCGAAATCTAGAACACAGGCTCTCAACATGTCTTCTAAAATTTGATTTACTCTTTCTGTCCGACCGTCAGTTTGAGGGTGATAGGCAGTACTGAAATTCAAACGAGTACCCATCTCTTCTTGTAACTTCTGCCAAAACTTTGAAGTAAACTGACTACCTCTGTCTGACACTATTTTCTTAGGAACGCCATGTAAACATACAACTCTTGCCATATATAGCTCTGCGAGCTTATTTCCCGTGTAGGTTGTTTTGACCGGTATGAAATGAGCAACTTTAGTAAGCCTGTCAACCACTACCCAAATAGAATCATGTCCTGCCGACGTTCTAGGTAGACCGGTGATAAAGTCCATTCCTATTTCCTCCTATTTCCACTCTGGAATCTTCAACGGTTGCAGCAGACCGGCTGGCTTCTGATGCTCCGCCTTGACTCGTTGGCACACATCACACAGAGCCACCTATTCCGCTATCTCTCGTCGCATGCTAGCCCACCAGAATTGTTGCTTCAGGTCTTGATACATCTTAGTGCTCCCAGGATGAATGGAAAACAAAGTTTCATGAGCTTCTTTCATGATAGTATCCTTCAACTCCTTATTATCGGGCACGCAAATTCTTTCACCTAGCCACACGGTTCCTTGCTCATCTTCTATATAACCGATGGCTTTTCCTCTTCTCATGTTCTTTTTGATTTCTTGGATATCGGGATCATTCACTTGAGCCTCTCTAACTTGATCAAAAAGAGTAGGTTGAGCTTCTAAAGCGGCAACAAAACCTTTGTTTACTATTCCCAAGTTCAACTTTTCCAATTCCTGGCATAACTCCCAAGGTAGATGTCGACCTTCTGACATATTACAGTAGCTTTTCCTGCTGAGAGCATCTGCTACAACATTTGCTTTACCTGGATGATAATGAATTTCCATATCATAATCCTTGATCAACTCTAACCATCTTCGTTGACACATGTTCAGATCAGGTTGAGTGAAAATGTAGTTCAAACTTTTATGATCCGTATACATCTCCGTACGGTTACCAAAAAGGTAATGACGCCAAATCTTCAATGCATGAACCACAGCTGCCAACTCTAGATCATGCGTTGGATAGTTATTCTCATGGGGGCGTAACTACCTAGATGCATAGGCAACCACCTTCCCATCTTGCATCAAAACACAACCCAAACCATGTATAGAAGCATCACAATACACTTGAAAACCTTTCCTTGGATCAGGCAAGATTAATACTGGCGCAGTCACTAGCCTTTTCTTCAATTCTTGAAAACTCTGCTCACACTCTTCCGTCCACTTATACTTCACATCCTTCTGAAGCAATCGAGTCATTGGTCTACCGATCTTTGAGAAGTTCTCAATAAACCTGCGGTAGTACCCTGCAAGACCAAGGAAACTACGAATATCTGAAACCGTCTTGGGTTGCTTCCAATTTAACACTGACTCCACATTGCTTGGATCCACGGCAACTCCTCCAGCTGAGATGACATGACCAAGGAACTTCACTTCGGACAACCAAAATTCACATTTACTAAACTTGGCATAGAGCTGATGCTCACGTAGTTTCTCTAAAGTAAGACGAAGATGCTCTTCATGCTCTTCTTTTGTCTTGGAGTAGATAAGGATATCATCAATAAACACCACGACAAACTTATCCAGATATTCCATAAACACTTTGTTCATCAAGTTCATGAAAAAGGCCGGGGCATTAGTGAGTTCAAACAACATAACGGTACACTCGAACAAACCATACCGTGTTGTAAAAGCGGTCTTAGGTATATCCTCATCACGGATTCGGAGTTGGTGATATCCGGAACAAAGATCTATCTTAGAGAAAACTGTAGCACCTTCCAGTTGATCAAACAAGTCATCAATCTTAGGTAGAGGATATTTATTCTTAGTGACCTCATTCAACGCTCGATAATCCACACACATTCTCTAGGTATGATTTTTCTTTTCTACGAAGATAATTGGTGCTCCCCATGGTGAAGTACTGGGTCTGATATATCCTTTCTGAAGCAAATCATCCACCTGTCTCTTTACCTCTGCTAACTCATTAGCTGCCATTCTGTATGGTCTCTTATGGATAGGGTTAGTTCCAGGTACTAAATCTATCCGGAACTCTATGTCTCTCTTAGGTGGCATACCTGGCAAATCCTCAGGGAACACATCTGGATAGTCTCGTACTATTGGGATCTCTTGCAAAGCAACTTGATTTAATGTCAAACCATGAGATTTAGGGGATGACACAAAGAAAGACACTGTTTGTCCATTGCTACTTGTTAAAGTCACCTTACGGTTGGCACAATCTATAACTCCTTTGTGACGGGTTAGCCAGTCCATCCCTAAGATAACATCAAGATCTTTGGATTCTAGCAAGATAAGTGAGGATGGGAAAGGAATTTATCCTATTTCTATGGTAATGGAAGGACAGTACTACGTTGAGGATACTTGATTGCCTGGAGTATTAACTAGTAAAGGCCTCCCAAGACTAATAACTTCCATCCCATGATTGCTCGCAAAACTTTTAGACAAAAAGGAATGTGTAGCCCCGGAATCAAAAAGCACAGTTGCGGGTATAGAGTTAACAGGAAACATACCCAAAACCACATCAGGTGCATTCTGGGCTTCTGCAGCTGCAACGTGATTAACACGAGCCTTTGGTGCTGGAGCATTGGAGTTGTTCTGAACAGGAGCATTCTTCACACGCCGAGGCTTTGGACATTTATCAGCATAATGTCCTGGATCACCACAATTGAAGCACACCCCTAGCTTGCTTCCCTGTTCCTTCCTGACAGGTTGATTCTGAGTTGGAGCTGCTACAGGACGAGTGACCACATTACGATTGTCGTTGCTGCGATTACCAGTGTTGTTGTTGTAGAACTGACGTTGAGGGCGAGCAACTGAAGAGGATCCTCCCTGTGGGTATGGTGCAGCTTGAGGTCCCAAAGCAATGCGCGGCCTCTGGCTACTACCCTGTTGAGCCCTGAAATGAGCAGCCCTACGCTTCTTCTGTTCCATCCTATTGTACTTGTCTTCTTAGCGAATCGCCTTGTCCACCAACTGCTGGAAATCCCGGTACTCCATAGCCATCAATGCATAAGACAGCTCATTAATTAGGCCCTCTAAAAACTTCTCCTGACGTTCTTCATCAGTGCGAACATCTTCTGGGGCATAACGAGCTAAGCGATTAAAGTCATGAAGGTACTCTGTGACAGAACGGGATCCCTGATTGAGTGCTCTGAGCTCTCTCTTCTTAAGTGCCACAACACCTGATGGTATGTGTGTCTTCTTGAAAGCAGCAGTAAACTCCCGCCAAGTGATAGGCTCTCCCACAGCTCTGTTTTGACGAAAGTGATCCCACCACTCAGCAGCAGGACCATGCAACTGATGCAAAGCAAAAGAAACCTTCTCCTACTCGGTGCACTGAATCAAATCTAACTTCTTTTCAACAGCGTGCAGCCAATCACCTGCCTCTACTGGGTTAGTGGTGCTTGAGAAGGTAGGTGGTCTCACACGTAGAAAATCTGCCAACTTGTTCTGTGGAGGTGGTGGTTGATTGTTGTTATTTGCCTGCTGGTTCTGCGCCTGCTGCATTAACAGATTAATCAAATGAGTTTGCTGGGCCAAAACTTGGGCAAGTGTGGGATCTCCTTCATTGTGACCATTTCCACTTCCACTTCCACTTCCACTTCCACTTCCAGTGTGGGTGTTCACCATCTAAAGAAAAGCATGGGCAAAAGGAAAGAGCGACAGAGAGGTACCCTTAGAACGGAGAACATTAACTAATTTAAATTCTATATTGCTCTTAACTGTGTATGATTACATTTAAATTGATTTAACACTATCTCAGCAGCTAACTTACTCTCTGACAAGCAAAAGAACTAAACTCATGTAGTTACATCCCACCAATGATGTAAGCAACACGCTAAACCCACACATGCACAAGCAAACTTAAGCAAGCAAACTAACACAACGAACTACGGCAACGGTCTAACTAGGCAGCTACTCTCGCCTTGCGTCGGAACGAAGAGATGGATCTTCCTCCTCTGGAGTAGCTGGCTCTCTTTCTTCTGGGTCTTCCTCTTCTTCCTCATCACTTAAGACATGGATGACAGGTTCAGCATGATCAGGCGCAGCATCTCCCACCACACGAGTCTTCGAAGCTAACTGGAGACGAGGTGGTGGACGGGTTCTCTTCCTTGCGGTGAGGCGAAGCTTGGGTGCTGGCGGTGGTGCTTCTCCCTTAAGCTCAGCTAGTTCCTTCTGTAGACGGTACACCTTGCTCTCCAACTTGCAAATCCTGCCACGGTTCCAGTTTTCCCTATCATGAGCTGCTTTCTCCCGCTCCACGCCTACTGCATCCATGGCGCTAAGCATATACACGGCATGCGTCAGAGTGGCGCTTCCTTCAACTTCAGGGCAGTTGTAAGTTCCATAGTCTTGACCATGAGGCTTGTGTGGATGATACTGGAAAGCTGATGACTCTAACTCCTCATCAAAGCGATGACGTAGCTCTCCAATGGCCACCAAGACTGCTTCCTGACAAGCATGGCTGTACTTTCTTCCCCCAGCTTCAAACTTTATCGACGGAAGGTCTTCATGATCACTAGTCAACGTCACGCGAACACGACACTTCTCCTCTTTGGGGTCATAGGGAATCTGGCGATACTCGGGGGCAACCTCATAACCTACTTCAAATGCCATTATTCTCAGCTCCCTGACGAATCCTAGCACCTCGATCAAGTTTTTCGGCGGATGGGGCGGCTTCTAAAGGAACATAGAAAGGAAGGAATTAATGCATATTTTTAAGTTAGCTGCACAAACTAGACTTAATTAAATTGGACCCAAAAAGAAAAAATAAAAGAAAAGGAACAAACAGATTTTTTTAATTGGAAAATAAATCAACTTTGGACAGAGACTAATAGCTTTAGACAAATGAATAAAACAAAACTAAAATACTTAGGATCTACCATAAGCACGGTACAGTGTCACCATTAACAGGGATGAGTAGTACTGATGCTATCTTGATTGAATCGATACTATAATAGATGTACAGTGGCGACTAACCAATGAAATCCATAAAATTAAACTATTTAATACCTTAAACAGTAAAGTTTTTTTTTTAAAAAAAATAAAAGAACAGGCTTCTGCTTTGGTAAAGTAAAATTTAATAAATTTTGTACATAACCTTGCATGTGCTGCCAACTTAATTAATTTGTAAGAGAATAGAAAAGAGCAGTCCTATTTTCCAAAATATTTTGAAGGCTACTTAAGGTTTACCATTTGGCTTGTCCTAAGGTCAAGGTGGCTCTGATACCAACTTGTCACGCCCGGAATTTCTATTCAAAATTCCAAACGCTTACATGTGCGTTAAACCCTCGTCCAGAATTACCCGAGGCACACAATAACAAATTAATAATAGAGTACTATCAAACAGCTATTTAATATTCGCAAAATAAATAATTATTACAGAGGTGGATAGTTCCTCTCAAAAGAAAAATAAAATTCTACGCAGCGGAAATAAACAAAAGACTAAACAGCTATGGCGACTCCACTCCACAAACAACTCGACCCGAACAAAGCCTAATCCTCCTGATCATCACCTTCACTGAAGTACTCCTCCTCTGATGAATGAATATTGCAAGAATGAGCATATGACATACTCAACAAGCCACACAGCAAATATGCAAGTGCACAAGATAACAAAGGATGGCATAATAAAGCTCATTTGCATAAACGGTATTTAATAAACATTTGAGAGAATAGTAAAACAGTGGAGTAATTTAAGCAATATTAAATAAATACCATACAACACACCCGTGTTGCATAGGCCCAACCACATTTGAACAACCAACCCCGGTTGTACAAACCAAACCTCCATACCAGGAATATATCATTCCAAACCAGGAATCAATTTAATAATCACAGTATTATCATTATTAATGAGTAATGTGAGACTAATCACGAAAAACATTGTTAGACCCACCCTTAACCACAGGCACGGCTATTCGAATAGTTCTACTCTGGCCAGAGATGTACCACTGTACCCACAAGACACAACTCTACAACATAACAAGAGGAAAATGCACCCAGCAGCTGCTAGGAAACTCAACAAATTTCTTTGTTCAGAGATCATAGTACTACTATGCAGTTTCAGTTATTAACTTCCTTTTTTCCCCTTTTTAGATAAAAATCCATTAAACTTCTATAAGTGGTGTTTAGCTGTGATCAATGGTATTAGCTGTGAAACTAATCAAATCATCAATCTGAGGAACTTACATCTGACAGCAATTCAAAAATTTCCAAGACCCTAGTCAATAAATACTCTATATACAGAATTAGGTGCAGATGATATACTCCCTCGATAATGGCAAGATGGAATTAAGGTACTCGCCACAAATGAAATGGTGAGGCTGCATTAGACAAAGCAAGCAATCCAATTAATAGTTACTTATATGAATGCTACATATATAAGCATGAACATATGCATAGCCTGCCAAGACATTATGCTGAATAGCATGACAAGATAGGCACTCAAATTGGTATTGCAATGCATAGAAACAAAGAAGAATAAATTGGAATAACTGATTAAATTAATTTGTGTTCCCCATATGTAAATTGGCCAGACTTACCCATCAAGCCTAGGTGCATGTGCCTGAGTGTCGATTCCTAAGTGGCATACCTTTTAAATTGCATCTGTAAATACCCATAATTCTACATCATAGTGGATACATAGTTGCACTCAAATCAGAACTATATGAACCATCATTAGCTGATTGGTTCACCTTGACAAAGGAACATTAACCTATCAATCTACAGTAAAAGTGTAAGTGAGTGCAGCCTGGAGGAATGTATGCCATATCAGCTGACAAGGCCGGGCAGGGGCATATCGCTGAAGGATATCCAGTAAAAAAATAGAATTAAGCATCTTTGCCATCTGTAATAATATGCAATTACGGAATATCTCAAGATATACACAGGTGACCTAAATATATATAAATCTGAAGACATACACAGTAACATAAACATAGATAATTCCGAAGACATACACAGGTGACATGAATCTATATAATCCGAAGATGTAAACAGTTGATCAGAAGATTGACACAATATCACTTAAATTGAAGATGACGGCATATATGTTATTTAACTTACATAATCTTAGTTTTTAGCCCAATGCTTGAAGTCAACCTGATCAGTTAATAAGAGTTGTCACTGCATAAAACTATTTGACAAGAGCAGATCATGCAAACAGCTTTAATATGATCTATTATTCATGAATGTCATTATTAGCCATCAGCAGGTTGTATAAGGTCCAAAACAAAAGGGAAAGAGATCCAGAGAAATTGTTTCAGTACAGAGAGCCAGGAGGATTAACCTGTAGCATTATCACAGCAACATGGCACAGACTACTCCAAACTGATCAGAAACTATTGACTGGACAAAAAAAATGTAAACGATCATTTCATCAATTAGTTGGGCAGATATCAATGTACATGTCGGCGGAGGAGTCACACGATAGGCACAAGCATCAGAAATGAAAAAAACACTATTTTGTGAACAAAGTTCACTGGAGCAATCAGAATAAAAAGCTGGTGATCAATCGGCTAATGTGGTGATAAAGAGGGAGGGAGAGGGAGGGAGGAGGGGATCAGTACCTGCATCATTGGAAGTTGGTTGACTTATCGCCAGTAAGCAAAAGGGGGTTGATTATAGAGCTTGGCTGTAGGGCTTAGGTCCTCCCAACCGTAGCTGCCGCCAGGGCTCCCTTCAGCTGGGATCCCATCCCATCTCTCCTAGATTGGATTGTTGCCTCCCTGTGCCTGGCAAGACAATGAGGACATGGAGTTGACATCCAGTTCAATCATCATTTTCATTCAAAAATCTTTAATTTATAACTTTCATCATTTTCACTTTAATCTGGAATTATAATCTAACCTAGAACTGCTAAAATCCAAACCTGATAATTTATGACACTAATGGTTCTTGTCTTCTAGAGAGGCTAACGACATTTGAGTTTGTGAGATTGCAAACATCACTAAACGATTCAATTATGAACCCTATCCCCTTAGAATGCAATTGAAGGACCTCTGCACTCTTTGATCCAGAGAATAGAGGGATACATATGTAATATGCGTCTCCCTGCACCGCAGAAAGGGGAAAACACACTAATAATTGTGCCATACTTGACAGTTAATGGGCAAGACACAAATGTGCCATTTTCAAGGTGACTTCCAGCTGATGTTAGCTCCATCACATCAACTTCAATAAGTAAAAAATTGCAAAATATCTTCAAGCCTATCATTGGAATTAAATCTAAAAATATGTTCCATAAGGGCAAGTTTTATAATAGATGTGGTGGTCACCTCCAATTTTATCCACATCATCCATCCAAAAATTAAAATTAACTTATGTAAATGCATTGCATTTAATACACTAGTCCCAATACACTTGCCACCAATCAGCCCTCTTATTTTCTCTTGTTTCTTGAAGTTTGTTTGGAGATTGCCCCTTGCATGAGGGGTGGCTCCTCCCCTTTCTCTTCTTTTCTCTCCTCCACATCATTATTTAAGCATACATGGCACTTTGGAGTTTGTGCTTAGAACCTTATAGTACTTGCCCTAAAAGAACTTAATACTTACGAGGTAACGAAATAGTGTAGTAAGATTTGCCAACCTAGATCAATGGGGATCCACTTGAATATGGGAAGGGCGAGTGCTTTGGTTAACGACATTGTGGAACCTGGCTATGTATAATTTAAGTGTGGGACCCCCGGACCAAATCACATTGGACCCCTGATCCAACCCAATCAAATAGGCAAAGCAAGCAACCAGAATGAAAGACGCTTGATGGCCGAATTCTAATTAATGCTAGATGCCTGACGGCCAAACACTAATTGCAGTCCGCATCCCACAACTTAATTTATTAAACTGATGGATTGCTTTCAGATTAATTAGGGGCATTGGGCATTTTGTTTATTCAATTATGTGCACTGCCACAATTGATGCTTACCGTTTACACTATAATCGGTAATCGGCAGTCAGCCAAGTCCTTAGGTAATTAACTGATAATTGCTTTGTAGAATAAATTTGTGATCGGCAGTCCACCATGTTTTTAGACATTTCCTGAGGAAGCATGACTGATATGATACTTGTGAGATGCTTAGCAAGCAGAATTCATACCAAGTAAAATTATCTCCTAAACAAGAGCAAATAACATAGCGAGGTGAGAGAACCAATTGACTAAACATTTGGGGCCCCGTATCATAAGAAACCCTGCCCAAACCCTAGGTAAACAATTTTATGACCCCAAAATAATAAAAGCACAAAATTTGTATTGTTCGAGGATTTAGAAAGAGAGGACATCACCTTAACCTGGAGTCTATACTACGTAGTGCCGTAACCCACCATAGCTCCCGGGCGGGCGCACGCGAGGAGGAGCCGGCTGACGGCGACCCCAGATCTCCAGAGGCTGCGCGCGAGGAGGCGGCGGCGGCGGTGGAGAAGGCCCCAGCAGACGGCAAACCCGGCTCACCGGCGGCTGCGAGGAGGCGGCAACGGCAGGGTAGGGCGAGCGTCGGGCGCGCGCGAGGAGGTGGCGGGGTAGGGGGCGCGGCTCCGGCGGGTAATCGCTCGGAGCTGGCGGCGGCACCCGGCGGTCCGGCGGGCGCTCGCGAGGAGGCGGCGAGCGGCTCCGGGAGGCGGCGACTGGAGATAAGTTTTTTTTTCCCTTTTCCGCTTCTTTCTCACGATCGATCGCTGTATCGCTATAACCGCTGCTAATCGAACGTGGGGATCGCTAATTGCAGTGGTTGATCCAATTTTTGATATAAACCGTTGGATGAATAGATGTAAGGGTCATTAGAGGTGTTTGATGAATTGGTGTATTTTATATCTATACTAATATAAAAAGTACGAGTTCATCTCTAATCCTGCAATTCTTCAGGTCCACTATTGCGTGGGACCCACCTGTCATCCCTAATAAAGAAACCGCACCGCCGCACCCCAAAAAAAAAAAGGAAACGCTGCGAAAAACAAATAACGTGTACGCCCGCCGGACCTAACCCACGCCGCGTCGGCCACCGGACGCCACTGCTCCGCCCGCCTGAACTCACCGCCGCCGCCCTCCCCCACGCCGCCATCTCCACGGACCTCCCCACACCACCGAAGCCACGCCGCCGCGCCGCCCGCCTCACCTCACCGCTGAGCCGCACTTCCCCCCGCCGCCTCCTCAACTCCTCGCCGCCGGCCAGTACCCTACTCCGCCTGCAACCGCCGCCATCGGAGCCGTGGATCCTTCGCCGCCCTGAATTTCACCTGCATCCGCCCGCTTGTGACGTGTTTGATTTTTTTTTTGTCCCCGGTGATTTGATTCAAATTCAATCCGATCCTTTGTTGGTTTTGTTTTTTTTGTGTTCTATATGTTGTTCCCTGTGGTCGTCCTTTCGCCGTGTTCGGTTGTTGCAGGAGCGGATTTGATTGGAAGTTCCCAAGTCGAGGTCTCAAGGAAGAGGTCAGTTTCCCGTCTACAGTCCGGTCGTTTGATTTAGTCACTTGGGTTCGGTGATTGATTTCAGATTTGAGTGGTTGATTACAACCTTCAATCGATGGATGGATGATCATCGGTTTCTATCAGTCCTTACACGAGGTGATTCGATACCCTGGGTTGATTATTATGGTCCAGGTTCATGGTTGCTTTGATTATTAGTTATATTCATGATGAATCGGGGTGGTGGAGGTTTGCTTGTTATGGTTCATGGTTCTTTTGATTAGTTCATGATGGTTTTGAAATTATTCTGACACGAAAGTTTGTGGTGCCGTGACAACCCTCACTGGATTTTCTTTGGTCAGATCCTCAAAATGTGCAGATTTCTAAGTGGTTTCGAGATAGATGTACGAGAGATTGTCAGATGGAATAGCAATGCTTTGTTTGGATTTTGACCCCCCCCCCCTCCCCCGCGCGCGATTTGATTTATGCCTAAAAAGTCTGATTTGGGCCATTGGTTGTTCTTCAGAATTGTTGGAGTTGCATCTCATGGTGAGTCCTATTTGCTGCATGAATTGGAATCATACATACATGCCGCTGGCAGTTCTTTTTGTGTGATCAACAATTCCCCTTAATCAAATTTTCCATGTTTTTCGTTAGTAATTCTTAGTTCTTGCAGATAGCACATAACAAAGATGGAATTTGCAACCCAAACCTGCCTCGGTCTATGAGCTCAAGACAGGCTTTATCCCTATGCACTCAGTCTTTAATTCATGTTTTCTGTACTTAGGCTATTTTCTTCCAAAATAATATTCTTGCTCTCTGTAGGTCTCTGAATAGGAGTAATTTTTTTATGGCCCGTCTCAGTGAAGCACACCACCATTTTCTCTTCAATTCGTCATTAGAAGTTAAATACTTACAAAGTTGAATTTCTTCCCAAATAAATGTTCTCTTGCTTATTGCAGGCCTATCTCATAATTTTGCAAGACCAACCTTCACCGAGTGAAATCTTTAAATCACCGCCATTCTCTTCAATTCATCATTAGAAGTTAAATACCTCACAAAGATATATTTAAATCCAATCTATTACTCACTACAGGTTTCTACATAATTTCTATGGCCAATTTGAGTGAATCCTTTAAATCATCTCCCCTTTCTCTTCAATTTATCATCAGAAGTTAATTGCTTGCAAAGTTGAATTTCTTCTCGAATATTTGATGATTCTGAACAAAATCTGCTCGAAAGTTGCCACAAATGGTCTAAGAGAATAGTGAAATAAGAAGAAAGTAATTGGCCGAAAGAAAGCTCTGCATTCGATGTACACCTCAAAATAATTTGAGTTTTTGCCGTTCCATATGAATTCGTTGTTAGCTGCAAGTTTCTATACTGATGTACAATTCTTACATGTGTGCGGAGTGCACTAAATTTCCCCTGAACTCCCCTGATTCACAAGCATTTTTAATAGATAAATACAAGCACTTTTAGGCCCCCTTTGAATCAAAGGAAAAACCATAGGAATTCTAGAGGATTTTATCGTATGGGAAATAATCCTATAGAGTCCTTTGAAACAAAAGATTGTTTCCTATCAATTCCTTTGAAATTCCTATGGAATGAACCTTACTAGAGCAATTTTGGAGGAAAATAAGCATGAGGTCTCACCTCATGTTTTCCTCTTCATGTGTCTAAGGTTCCTGCGTTTTTCATGTGTGCTAATCAAACGACAGTTCGAAGACTTTCCTGTGTTTCAAAATCCCATAGGAATTCAATAAGTGTGGCATTCAATTCCTACGTTTTTCCTATTCCTCTGTTTTCTCAATCCTGCGATTCAAAGGGGCCCATGCATGTGCTGCTTCCTTCGGTGTTATGTATATATTAAACTTAGAAGAATTTCTTCTACACAATACAGTTGACCTTTTATTGGTTCATGTAAAATTTAATTGTTCTGTTTGTTTCTTTACAGGGAAGCTATGAAATTATGAGAAGTAGCATGCCTAAGTTGACTCTCTTCTGCTTGATATGATGTCCTGAACATGCATTGTTCAGGTGAGCATAGTTATCTATATTGAGATCCCTTCCGCATCGTGATCGCGTTCGGCCCACACCCCGGTCATGGCCATTATGTCCCCTAAACCTTCCAGATAAACAATTTAAGTACGTCTCCACTGGTATATTTTGGTAGTCATTTTTGGATTTTTTTTCTCGTCTTTTAGAACTTGCCAATTTTGTTGTTTCTCAGGAAATAGTTAAATGAGTATGTTGGCTTTGCTGTTTATCACTACCTAGGAAGACATGTCATGATTTCTTTTGCTTATCCAAAGTGTCAAACATTTTATTTTATTAGATCCTATGCTAAACTGAGTAACTGCTGCTGATATCATTTTGTAATTAATACTCTGCATTTTGTCTACATGATTTTGAATCGAGGCAGCAGGAGCAAAACAGCCCACAGTTTTGTTCGAAGGACCCAATGCTAGGAATAGCATGGGGTTAAGGCATTGAGGGCCTCTTTGAATCAAAGGATTTATGTAGGAATTTCATAGGATTCAAATCCTATAGGAAATTTTCCTATTTGGCCCTTTGATTCAAAGGATTGAAGTTTTTCAAATCCTATGAAATTCCTATGGAATGGCACATTGCATGTGGATTTTGGAGGAAATTTAGCAAGAGCTCCAACCTCTTGGAAAATTTCCTTTGAGTCTATCTCTCTCATCCGATTCCAGCGTTTTTCCCGCGCTCCAATCAAACGACCATTCTTGTGTTTTTCCTGTGTTTTACAATCCTCTGTTTTACACTTTAATTCCTGTCAGAATCCTGTGTTTTTCCTATTCCTCCGTTTTTCTACCCTGCGATTCAAAGGGGCCCTGAATATTCCTCTCCCATGCTCTGGACCGTTTTTTTGTTGGCAGTCTCAGTCAGGCATTGCTCCAGTATTAGCTTTTGGATGGCTTTAATTTTATTTTGTGAAATTTGAATCTGATAAAAGTACATGAATAAAAACTTATGTTATTTCTTATTTCATCATTGTAAACTATGAGATCAATCTAGCCCCAGGAGGTGTTTGACAATATTTGAATGTTTATTGAATCAACTACCTCTTGGATATGGGATCGTCTGAGAAAAATGTGTGTTCAATGATCTATATAGATTCTCTCCACTTCTGGGGCTACAGTATTGAGCTTGTTATGAAAATCAAAGCTTGAATTTCCATAAAGAATCATAAAAAAGCCACTTAAAGCATGTTGTATAATATCCAAGGTACTTTAGTTATTCACTGGAAGGGATCAAGGTAATATAAAGCCACGGTTTTGTATACTATACCTGGCACTTCTGATATAGGGAATAGTTTTCACTTTTAGGGAACTACCGATAAATATGTTTATTTTTCCAAATTATCACACCTTTTTTTCCTGGACCATTTATCTTTCCTATGCTAATATAATTATTTGGAAAGTCTCGCAACCCTATTATCTTTTATCTGCTAATATTTCTTTTATATATTTCACAAGGTTGCATAGCTGAAAATTTGCAGCCCAAACATTTTTTCTTTAAATGGCATCCCATAATTAAACGTTAAACTGTTTCTTGCTAACTTATGTATTTTTTGAGCTTGCATGGTGAACCATCAATTCTGAATTATTTGTACTTGTCTGTTTTGTC
This sequence comes from Oryza glaberrima, assembly GCF_000147395.1. Classification (NCBI taxonomy): domain Eukaryota; kingdom Viridiplantae; phylum Streptophyta; class Magnoliopsida; order Poales; family Poaceae; genus Oryza; species Oryza glaberrima. The sequence goes on along the minus strand of NC_068337.1, from coordinate 11,106,354 downwards.
AATTGACATTCAAGCAACCAACAAGCACCTGAAGCTATCCTGATATACAAACCCTGTGTGGTCTATCTATAAATGCCGATATTCTTTTTATTTGTTTGAATCTTTAGATAGATAATACGCCTACTACAACGTTTTCTTGAATGTGTATACATTGGGAACTAGCATGTATACTTAAAATCAACAACAAGAATGTATGTTAATCCATACATAAATATATCTATCTGGATTGGATGTAGCCAATCTGTACATGTACTAAATTTAAAATAGCAACGGATAATAATGATTCTTCCATAGGAGTGTCCATGACATTAAAAATGCCATTGAAGAGGCAAATGAACACACAAAATATTAGGCAAATAAAAAGGGATTTGCTACACCAATTGGCACTCCTAATGCTTAACATGACTTTTGTGCACGATCTACGTAACAAAAACTTTTACTCTGCCTATATGGTTATATATGTCTATCCGTGACGTGCCTTGCACGTGCACGCTCACTAGTTGGTATAGATGCACAACTAATGAGTATAGAGATGTCCTCAGGAAGCATGGCAACGTGCAATCCATTTGTCTTGAATACTCCCATCTACATCAACCTGGTACTCTTTCGTTAGTCTTCTTTTACAACAAGTGTGAGCAGGCCAGTATTAAAATAACGAATGCAAGGCCAGGCTATCAGGTCTATCAAAGTACAAAGTCACTATTTCTGTATCGTGTTCTCTTTGTGGACATTGTTATGTACACCAATCACCAAGGGAGTTGGTAGCTGGACGCCTGCATTAAGGGATGAACAAAGTATGCTCCCAAAGTTAATGCAGTGATTGCGAGATATGGTAACCGGATGAACTCCCTGTAATAATCTTTGGGTAGTTTCTGTCTTCCATCGATAACTGCAGCAAAAGGAATAACACTTGTTCTCTTTTTCAGAACTTCAAAGGCTTCACCATAGCGTGATGCCAGCCTCCTATCACCATTCCAAACACCAAACAGATGGTGACCAATTAATCCAACGGATGCCGCAACAGCAACTGAATTGCCAATCCATAACGTGTGGGCTAAGCACCAAATTACCTGTCCAACCATCTATAGAATACCATAAAGCAAACCATATTATATGGTATGAGTCAAAACATATGCAAGGAAAGATAACAGATAAAAAACATAGGTTTATATCTAATATCACTAAAGAATTCCATGACATGTATCTTTAAAATGGCCTCCTGGAATTACCTGTGGATGTCTAGTGATGCGCATTATTCCAGTTTCCCACATGTGGAATTTTGGCTTGTCAACAGCTGCCACTTCTAAAAGATTGAAAGTAGATGGATACAGAAAGAAGAATGAGATGAAAGATGAGAGCCAAACAAGCTCATGGATGCCTGAAATACCCTGAACTTGCCATAGCTGAATGCCATCATACCGATGATTTATAAAGTAGACCTACAAGAAAGGACAACGTTCTAAGATACAGAAGAACTTAGCCATTGAGATGCCAACTGTCCAAAAAAAGGTATGCCAAGCACTTACAACAGTACTAACTGCTAAAGGCAGTGAGATTCCAGCAAACATTACACGGTAAGCTCTCTCCCCTATTATTTTCTCACCAGTTTCACGTAAGCTTGCCATACCACTATGGACGACAGCAAAAATGATGGTAAGGAGCAGCATAGTGACCTGAAATCAATAGTCTTTTGGTAAGCACATTTATCTATTTTTAAAATGTTACACAATAGATACAGCCATACAGGTAGTAGGTAGTACTTGACAGTATTACCATAGTAGCACACACGATGTTAACCATATGTTAAACCACTGAAAAGACAAAAAAAGAAAAAAGAAAAAAGGAACAGCAAAGCAAAATGGTAGAAACTGACTGCTAAATTTAAATATGTAAATTGTCACATTACACGTTTACAACACACATATCTAATTTGGTTTTGAATACCATTTGAAGGGAAAAAATGCTGACTGTAGAACACACACACACACACACACACACACACAGAAGCTTGTTACAACGGAAGGGATTATGAAGACACAAGGCTTTTTATTTCATTAGCCTCACATGCTTACAAGATGTCCATTAACTATTATTGTACTGTTGTGCATATTTTTCCCATGTTATCAGCTAATTATTTTAAATTTCAGTATGCTGAATGTAACCTAGATATTTTACCTGAAAAGGGATTAATTACTTCCACCCCAATGATGAAATCATAGCTTGATAATACCATCAGTTATGAGCTAGTATGATAATTATGGTGAGCCTCAGCAAACATTAGAATTACTTCCTCAAATATTGATTTCGTCAATGGTGTAACACGAAGGATGAAATATGTATCCACACAGAGTTTTGCAAATTTTCTTGTTATTGATTCTTTTAGAGGCTCCTATGCTTGAGAACATACAGCACTTAAATTAAGTCTGACATATCCTCACATTCAGGAAATAAATAGAGAAGAAAGTTGTACATTAGCCCCAAGTTTTGGGAACTATCACTACATTATTCATCATGTCAACCTTATGCACTGCTCTAAATCAAGTCAATAGGTGATGTCAAACATAATTTTCTTCATCAGCAAGTGTAACTGAAAACCAGCCAAGCATTTCCATCCAGCAAAGAGCTTTGAAGTTATTATTGAAATTCAGAGCCTTAAATCATCAAAAACATTTTTCTGGTACACTTACAACTGACTTTTTCCCTTTAGAAATTACCAAACATCTACAGTTATCGAATTACATGGATAACCCATGAATGATGATGCTCCATTATTCAAAAGGAGCATTTAGCTTACTAAAGTCCATAATTATGGTCTCAAAAGATTGATTTTCCATCATAAATAGGAGTTTGCTATATACCCAGTTTATAGCTTTCATGTAAATATAGGGAGGGAATGTTCAGTTTCACAAGCATCAAGCCTGATCTGTCTTATTTGGTCCAATTTATGTTTGAATTACCGAAACTAGAAGCACACAAGAAATCAATATCACATTCAATTGCTTCATTGGCAGTCCAAACTAAAAAGCGTTGAACTACCTACATGCCACAGAGCATCAAAATGGAATCTGCACTGGTTTGTCATTTCACTAGTCAGTACAGGTTCTCTAAAAGCATGCATATTTAGTCCATACTGAATTATTAATTCAGTATATAAAACGCAGAAATATTAGGTTTGGCCAAAAAAAAAAAGTAAAGAGGCTCTCCTCTCAAAGTACACTAATTAACACAAGAGAAGCGAAAAGTAATTTTCTGGAAGGGAAAACGATATCTACCGGCGCACCTCGTGGTTGTCGGAGACGGCGGCGACGGCCTCGAGGAACCTGGTCCCGACCCCGGTGGCTGGGTCGATCCACAGCACGTTGAGCCCCCACAGCACCACGGCGAGTATCCCGCCGAAGTAGACCCACGACGCCACCCGCTGGTCGCCCAGCCGGAACGCCGCCGAGTCCTCCCCGACGAGGCGCGGGGCCCCGTCCACCTCGCCGTCTGAGTCGTCCTCCCCCGCGCCGCCGATCGAGGACCCCCTCGCCCGGGCCGGACGGACGGCGGAGGCTGGGGAGAAGACGAGGCGGGCCCCGAGCAGCGGCGCCGTGGGGGACACCCGGCTCTGTGGCAGGGTCACTCGCCGCTGCGGGAAGTGTAGGAGAAGCGGGGGAGGGGCGGGAAGGCGGAGGAGGAGATGGGAGGCCATCGGCGGCGGCGGGGAGGGGAGAGGTGCGTGGTGGTGGTGGTGGTGGTGGTGGTGGTGGGAGGGGGGTTAGTAGACGTCAGAGTGGTGGAGGCATCTTCGGGAGGAGGATGCGGTCGGCGTGGGGATTTGGAGGGTGGTGTCGACGTGGCGGGCTCCAGCCGTGCCGCCGGCCCGACTACAAAGTTTGACCTTTCGTTGACCGACCTTTTGCTGACGAAAATGGCTGTGCATGTAGTACATATTTTGCTCTACAGGAGGGCTGTAAAACGTATTTTATCTTAAATGTCCAAAATATAATAAGCATCTTTAAAATAATGCTTGGTCAAATACTTTTAATTTAAAATATTAAATATAAAAAAATATCTTCGCAATTACTCTTAATAATCTCTACAGCTAGCTTTTAAGAGGTGGCTCAGTAATAGGTCAAACGTTCACCGGTCTCCTCATGATGGTGAAAATAGCTCGATACCATTATGACATTGGTAACTTAGGCGTAAAGCGTTAGGCACATAGGCGTATCCTCTAATTCTCTAGCTTTATAAGGCCATCCCCAATAGAAGATACCATTTTTATGTTTCCAAGAGTGTGACATAAGTAACAAAATGTTCAATTGATGATCGAAATGGCTCATATAAATATATAATACTCTATCATATGAGTATGAAATCTCAATGGGAATTGCCTAACAAGTTACTTCCTTCGTCCCAAATTATAAGACATATATTATTTTTACACGTTCCTCAGGAATATATTTTGACCATTAATTTATTTCATTTTATTTTCCAAACGAACATGAAATTTTCATTACATAAAAATACTTTAAAATATGAATATAGTGATATAACATATATAATACTTAGTGTAGATATAATTAATATGATTATTAGTTAAAAGTTACCGAGTTCGATTTAACGTCCTATAATTTGAGACAATGCTTAGCATCCTATCATCCAATTAGCTTGAGACCATCCTATAATTTGAGACAAATGGAGTACTATGTTGGGGTACAATGCTTAGCATCCTATCATCCAATTAGCCTATTTCCGTTAGTTGAATGGATCGCCCGGTTCCTTAGCGTATAGAGGCTCATAAATCACAAAATTTTCGAGGTAATCTTCTCTCATTATTGTAACCGTTTTTTAATAGGATTTTATTAAATATTAATACACTTTGAACAATATAAGGGGCTAAAGTTACTAGCCTGTATGATTTACATGCTGATGGCTTTTTTTCACTATGTTTAAAGGTTATAGTCTAAATCCAACCCATGTAAGAAAAAAAAAACTGATGAACTCCATTATTTGCTTGCGAGCTTTTTGATTTTTGAATTTTGAAGTTGATTTTGAGTTTTTTTTTCCAACATTAGCGCTTTAGTCACAGAACCAAGAACACAGAATAAAAAAGTTTTACCCTAAATTATTTTTATTGTTTATTCTTCACTTATCGTGACAAAGAGGTTTCATTCTTCACTTACCGTGACCTTCTGGGTGTTGCAAGCAGGCAATAAAAATAAACTAAGCTTATGTTTGAGTACAGATGATCTCGCAATGTAAACTCCAATACAGGATGGCCGAGAGGTGGAGAATTCAATGTCGAGAACAATGACCCAGATCGCGCAGCCATGGCCGATTCTTTTATTGAACAAATAATTCAGTCGGTAGAACATAAATTACAATTATTACAATTAAGGCAGAGCATTATTTCCGTTGTTTTCAACATGCACACTTGCACAAGCAGCAAGTCCTGCGCTTACTCCCCAATGCCTAGAAAGGAAGAAGAGCAAAACGAAACAGAATCCCCAATACAGTCAGTTTGGTAAGCTTTGTCCACTGCAGGCCACCTGTATAACTACAACAGAGGGATCAAGGCACATCATTCGCCGAACCGAGTGTCAGGAGGTGAGTGTATCTTGTGTGTGTATATATGGTAGGGATAAATAAGAATGGTTGCCCCATTTATTTTCACGGGGCATGCAGGAATTGGGGCGGGGAGGGGCAAGCAAGAACATTTTCCTGCCTGAATGTGATACATGATGAAGCACCGGTGTGTGGTGATTCAGAGAAGCAGAAAAAGGATGGACAAGGACCTGTACAGCTTCAGCTCTTTGAATTTGTTGGAGATAATTACTGAAGAGTCAAGAATGGGAGGTAGCATGAGGAAAGGCCGAGGAGGGCTTATGATGCCTCTCTCTCGGCATTCCCATCGCCAGAGGGTATTTGCTGGGAATCAGACTGAGGAACCCGGTGAGACCTTCCAGAGCCTCCATCAAGCAATATTCCTGGATGCCCTGGTGAGGGTGACAACTGATAATGCATAGATGACACATCACCTCTTGGTGATGTTGCACTTCCATACATAAGGGTTCCCATAGGATGGTCAAATTTGCAATTAGGACCAAACTTGCAGATCCCGTAACGAGAATAGAATGTGCAGACAGGTTCTCCCTGTTAGCAGGAAAGAGATAGATGTTAGGGTAGCATCCCCCGATAGGCAAAAAGTACCAAATTACAGATTACTCAAGTATTATAATTTATTGGAACTACTAACAGGCATGAACCACAAAAAACAATAATCAGAAATCCAGTTCCTCGTACCAAAACTTGATAAAGCAGAAAGTAATGGAATTTGCAAGTGAGCTTGTCAACCTAGTACTAAAAGAAACTTTTCATAATCTGTACTACCACACTAGGAAGGGAAATATGCACCAAATACCTTACACAATGAAGTTACTCGGTATAGATATCCAATTTTCAACTCAAATAACTCCAGCTCTCAATCAATCAACAAAAAGCTGTAGTAGTTAAACTCCACTAAATTGAAGTTAGAGAAATAACTGGTTTGATCCTGAATATTACAGAGAAATTGAATACATACTAGTACTAAAGAAAGGCTTATGGGGGGGCTTGCTTACTATGCAAGATACTTCTGCCTAGGTTTTTGTCTCACCTACCGGGCGGAGCTAGAACTAAATGGCAGGGATGCCACTCGCTTGTTTTGCTCTACTTTGGACTGAGTTTAGGCTGATGCGGGTGCCTGAATTTGAACCGAGGGGGTGCACATATGGTGAAAATAGACAGATTATAGCTAAAACAATTGCTTGACCAGGTTCCTGGGCACCCGCCTAATCTAATGTAGCTCTGCCCATGTCCTATGTCACCAGTTCACCACTAACACCAGTAAATAAATTAGAAAATCTCATGCACAGACATGTTGCTCAGTGCTGCTACTGTGGTGATCATAAGAAAGGAAAACCTGTGTTTTGTTTTTACTTCAGTATTAGCACTTTTAACTCACTTTACACCGTATGAATACAACCAATTTTCAGGTTATAACCGTTTCACATAATAGTTCCTCCCACGATAGCTTTCCCAGAAATGCTTTTCACCTACACGGTCAGTACCTTAAAAGAACAGGAAACAAGACAACACATGCAGAAAAAATTGCATGATGGCCACTATAAATGGAATGGTCCTCACAAAATTTGGCTTGAGAAATTTCAACATAAAAAAAAAACCTTACCGGGCGTAGTGGAAGACCAAGTGAATTCAATGCACAGTTTGGAGCAGGTACCAGTCGCTCCTTGGGGTGATGAAACTTGCAAACAGCACCAAACTTACAGTCTCCAGTTTTCATGTAGAATTGACACTCTGGTTGATCAGGTCTCTCAGGAAATATATTTTCCCCTTGTACTGTGTAAACACCGACTGGAACAGAGCCTCCTTGGTATGACTGATACATTCCATGATCTCCCATACCACCTGTTTCACTCTGACGTGAGCCATAGTATTGAGTTGTTACAGGTGTTCGTTGCTGGTCATCTGGAGACGAAGAGCCCATTTGTGCCTAAGAGATTATAAATAAAAAGTCATATACAGTTAAAATGCAGGCAACCAAAAAGAGTAAGTGCACTCGCATTGATTTGTGAACGACTCTTTCATATATAAATGTAATCGAAAATAATGTTCTCCAATCTTGCAGTCATTTAACTTTGAAGGAAAATAATTTGACGAACAATCTGGTAAAAAACAAAACCTAAACCTTAGTCAGAACAATATCAAACTGTAATGCATGTAACCCCATACTGATATATCTCCATTCCTGTAAAACTGAACTGAAAGGAAAGATTGAACAAATCCTACACCAGTACAAATAAAATAGTTTGTATCAAGTACAACTGGAAAAGCAGCAAATGTTTATCCAACAAAGGAGATGTGAATGCACACAGTTGTGAAGGTGAGGAACTGGGGCTAAATTCTACTCCCTCCGTCCCAAAATATAAGAACCTATAACCGGATGGGATGTTTCCTAGTACTACGAATCTGGACAGTTGTACTAGGAAACGTCCCATCCGGTCCTAGGTTCTTATATTTTGGGACAGAGGGAGTAATCAGTTTACTTTATCATGACAAAAATACTATGAGAAATCAGGTTACACACTTGAGATCTGACATCACTTTTTTTTTTTTAGAAACTTCACATCTTGATATCATTGCAACTAATTTCAAGGATTGAAGATCCCAAATCCAGGTTATTCTTGTTAAAACATATGTTATACCAAGAAGTGGTATAATATCACTGCAACAAAAAGGGTGCCATATCCAATATGCCAAGAAATGCAGATTTCTCAGACAGCTAAATTTTATGCCTCAGGCCATGAACATTTCCATATTTAATTACTTAATATACCATGCAAAATGTGGCAATCCATATTGTCTAGGAGTGATGGAGGTTATAGACGCTAAATGGATCTATCCAGAGTTGCACCCATGTTTAACACAAGTTTGATGGAGACCACTGAGTGATAAGTTCATGATTTCAAATAGTTCGGCACATGTTTTAGTAAGTGAAAAAACATATTGGAGGGTTTATTAGCAGGAAATAAATGGACAACATACATAAACAAACCTAAAAATTAGTCCCCCGACTTGAATAAACATAAAAGTTGATTGTTCCAAATAAAAAAACGGGGCAACTATAAATAAGGATAGTATACTGCATGAAGTGGGTACATTATGAATGATGAACATAAACATAGTAAAAGTAAAAGACCGCATTTCCATGCATTCAGAACAAGTATCAGCATAGCATGCCGAGGAAGAGCATATAATACATAATAGGATAGCGAATAACTGCACAAATTGAAGTATGAAGAAAGGGTAAGGAACATACAGCATAAGGATTCCACCCTGGAACTTGAACAAGGCCCTGGGGAACGATTACTTGTGCATAGCCTGAATGGCCAGGCCACCTGGGGCTTGCAATAAATGATGCAGATCTTGACAAGGTCCAGTTTGTTACGGCCCCAGGATAAGTATGTTGACCAGGAGAGGTTGCAGACTGTCCAGGTGAATACATAGAGTTCCGCACAGCAACCATTGTATTAGAGGGCTGTGGATGATGAAACTTACATGTGCTTGCAAATTTACACTGCCCTGTTCTTAAGTAGTAAGCACATTCCTTCTCATTCTGCAGTAATAAACTGCAAGTTAATGAAAGCTAATCTTGCATGCAAGCTAAGAGGTAGAGAACAGATATTACGATTAAGCAATCAGGTGACAACTAAATTATAGAATTATGGAACAAACCGGACGCATCGGGTAGCCTAGAACATTTAACTGTACACGGTTTGCAAGTGCAGCCTTCTCCCTGGGGTGATGAAACTTGCATGTTGCACCAAACTTGCACGTTCCAGTTTTCAAGTAGTACTGAAAGAACAGAAAATATGAGAACTCTAAGCATAACGTTCATGACATGTAAAAGCCAGTTTCAGTACAAAATAGTAGTCAGAGAATATCAAAAGATTAGGCATAAATAGCAGTCGAGGTTCTATAAAAAGATGAAGGATATGGCAAATTTTAAAAACGAAGTTCATTTATAGCTGATAAGAATGAAAGGCTAGTAGAAAAAAATACTCATAGAAAAATGTGTTAACAGCTATATTATTTACTAAAACAACAGAAAATATTACATCATAATAGCAAAATGTTAAGGTTGATTCTTCTGAATACATGTATAGTCAGAGAAACAGAGAGTGCTCTTGCAATGTAACATGGTACTGACTGATATTGTTCACAAAGTTATTTCTCTTTAAAGCTAATTCTTGTTAACTTACAAAGAATGCAAGCAAATATTTTTGCCAACCTGCCAGGCTGCCACAAAATATGTTGCTAGGAACTGTACTCAAATGGCTCATGTTCAAAATTTTTTTACTGATAGATTACCAACATTGTAAACAGATGAGCTTAAGTTTAAATTAAACTTAGATCAAACATATTAATTATCAGCCAGAGTATTGAAACCCAGCAAACTGTTAAAAGTTAATCACACACCACATGGCAAAGAAGAAAAAAAATCAAGACAAATTGATTTATTAAGTTAATAAAAGATTTAGTACCCACTTGACACTCAGGTTGACCAACTCTATAAGGATACTCTCCATTCATCCTTGCAGCAGCAACAGCCTGATAATTCAATAAAAAAAATTGGGTAAAGATAAAAATTAGAATCAAGCAAAAAAGGGATAAGGAAACAAAATCATACGATTTCTAACATTCAAACAAAAAAGTGGACCATATTTGGCATATCGTTTGCCCAGGTGCTGTCGCATCCATGTTTGTGAAAAGTACGCAACATACTGTGTCAATAATAACCAAAAAAATCATGGATGTAGGATAATGGTGTTATACACTTTCTGCATATTGAGACCTGGGATGGGAACCCCTGGGCACTTAAATTGCATTCTAATTTTATATTTCTATGCAAATAATAGTTATGAAAAAAATTGACAATACACCACCTATTATTTACATAAGGAAAAGTGGGAACAGCTCTAGCTAGAGTGCGCTATATAATATACAATAGTATACAGCAGAACGTATGGCAGCTTAAATGCATCAAATTAGATATTTAGAAGCTACCTAAATGAGTGTACAAAGTACAAACAACTCTCCACCAGGAATTTGATATAGTTAAATGAGTGACTAAAGAATCCAAATTCTTTGTATGTTTGCCCAATTTAGTTTTGGGGCCACTTCAAATTTCACAATCTTTCCAAGCAACATTATCTTGCAATTTTCAGATTAACATCATTATGAACAATGATGCAATCAATGACCATAAACATTGAGTGGTCTCTTTACAATTTTTGTAACATATGGAGTGGTTGATTCTTAACCCAAAAAATTCAGCAGCTGAGAATTTAGAAAGAAAGATAAAAAGGAAAAGACAAATTAGGTCTATTCAAGATATATACACATTACAAATATCAGCCAAATTTCCGGGACCTAATATGGCCGGTTTTCGAAGCTAGGGGTGAAAAAAAACCGGTATTGTATTTCAGGGGTGAAAAAAAAAACTTTGAGCAAAGTTCAAGGATCAAAAAGACTTTACCCAAACAAATAATACATGATGCACAAGTAACATTACCAGTTTTCTATTTGGGGGGTGATTGAATTTGCAGGTCATCCCAAACCTACATAGTCCAGTCCTCATATAATAACTGCAGTCTGGCTCTCCTATCCGCTCAGGGTATGGAGTGGACTCCATAGACTCTCCTCCTCCTAAAGTCATTTGCCACATTGCTTCTGCAATATCATTGAGAAACATTGTTAACAATCACTTGGCATGACTGGTATACTAGAGACAAAGAGCAATGTCTAAATTATTCTCTCCAAATAGTTAAAATATCATGGTCGACATTTAATAATCCATGAATTCAAGTTTAAATCAATTTGTTTAGAACAATATTAGCACAAAAGACAGAAGCTTGTGCTAGAGTAGAAGCAAACAAAGCAAATCTGCACGCACACTTTATATGACAAATCTTGGTGTGGTACTGTCACATCCACTTACAAGCAATATATAAGGTTCACATGATTTCATCCTTTTCTTTATGGAATCCCCTTCTAATAGCCATGCTAGAGTTGCAGTGAGAATTTTATGTTTTTTAATGCATAAATGAAACAGATTATGCTAGTTCTTAATTATCGTAGAAAAGTATGTGGTACCACATTTAAAGTTTTAAACAAACACTGGCAATATTAGTCCGGATAGCCACCCTTTCTACTGAAATGGAAACTTGGTTACTATGAGTGGAGAAGGGCAAGTTATCAACAAATGTTCAGATACTAATCATGAGTAAAAGAAGACATCTGCCAATTCCTCCCAATGCTTGAAGCACAGGTAAATTACCAGTGAGACCACATAAGCCAGCAGAAAAAGGCCTTGCTATAATGTGAACTCAAGTGGGGGGGGGGGGGGGGGGGTGGGAAAGCAATTCCACCAAAGTTGCCACCTTTATACCAAAAGTCAAGTAGCTATGTGTTCGTCCCCTGATTCTACAAATGTGGACCTCCAACAAAAACGCATTACCTCAGCCCATCATCTCTGAGATGAGAACGCTCAGTGGAAAACCTCTGACCTCTCACCAGACACTCTATTCCCCCAAAGGTTCAAACACTGATTTTTCAACCCAAAATACAAGCATAAAGATCACGCAAAGATATATGACAAAAAAATTACAATCCCCAACCTAGCGTAGTTGCGCAAACACACCAGCATTGAAGCCACCGACACAAGAGAAAACTGAAAAGGGAGCTGGACCCCCTATCACCAAGAACGATCCGAAATCAAGCCCCGGTGTGCTCGGCTCGAGCGAGCCGGAGGGGCTGGAATAGCCTTCGCAATGCCACACCCGCCGCGGCGCATCGAAACCCTAACGCGACCTTGTTCAACCCCAATTCCGCCCCCGAGAAGCGTTATTAACCACAGCCCCGACAAACGATCGCACACACTGTTCCCCGGCGTCCCCATCGAATCGTCCCCTCCTCCCAGGCTCCAACGCGGAACCCTCACCAGCCACCTCCCGCGGGGACCCCACGAGCGGCCACAAACCCCAACCGCGCGCGACATTGCAGCACCATCCCTCGAACCACGCACCAAGAGAACGGAGCAAATAACCCCTCCCCCACCTTCCGCGGCGGCAACCCCGAGGTGGTGGGGCCCGATCGCCGGCGCCGCCGCCGACACGCCACCCGGGGAGGTGCCTCCCCCGTTGCTGTCGCCCTCCCCGCCCCCGCCGCCCGCTCCTGCTCCCGCCGCCATCACGGCCGCCCCGGCATCAATCAATCAGATCAGGGACGCGGCGAGGTGCGCGTGGAGTGGAGTGGGAGGAGTAGGGGAAGAAGGGAAGGGAAGGGAAGGGAAGCTAGGCACGCGAGGAGAGGAGGCGGCGAGGAGGAGAGAGGAGGAGACAAGCGTCCATCCCCTGGGCCGAACGGACAGCCAGTCGTTTTGTTCAGCTCCCCACCTTTTTCACCCGCGCTTCCTCCACCCAACCGAAACCACCCCCGCTGCATAATGCCACGCGCACCCCGACCGTGCACACACGGAAAACCAGACCAAGCGCGCCACCTGTACCTGCTAAGGGCCAACTACTCCAAATCATCTATAGCCAATATAATAGCTAATTTGTACAATAGTTACTTACTATACTATTAATATCTGGTCCCTATCATACACACATTACGTCCTAGAGTCTGTGCTGCAGCTGGCTATAGATCTATAGCTCGTTGCTCTTCTCTCTTTCTTTATCTCTGTAAAATATCTTTATAGCTGGCTTATATCCTGCTATTGTACCTGCTCTAAGGGCTTCTTCGAATTGTAGGAACTTTAGAGGATCCATTTCCTACAGGATTTAAGTATTTTTCACTTATTCGGTTTGGAGGAATTGGGCATGTGAAAAATTGGAGGATTTTTCCTTCGCCTGTGATTTCATATGAATTCCATAGGGAACTGAATGTTGGACGTCCTTTTCATTTTCCTATGTGCCGAACAATATGTTGTGGAGATGCATTTGATAGTGCAAACAATATGTCGTGGAGATGCATTTGATAGTGCAGTGATGTGCGGTTTAACCCGGAGGTCTCTATTCAATCCCCTAGCACCCCTATAATTTCTTCTTAGAAATTGTTTGGAGAGATGTCTCTCCCTCCAATCTCTTTTTTTTTTGGAATAATGTGTTGCGTATTTTTCATGTGTCTTTCAATCCTATATTTACCATATGTAACCCTAGCCTATTTATACCTATTCCTATGATTTTTGCATTCCTATGTTCCAAATAAGCCCTAAGACTGTAAGTGGGGTGGGCCACGCCGCTAACCCGCTGGGCTAACCCGCCCCACCAACCCGCTAGCCTACTTAGGCTAGCCCGCTGAAGCTGATGTGGGTTTATGCAGCAAACCCACACCGTCCAGTGACGCTGCAACCAAGGTGCATGACTTGATGCACGCAAAAAAAAAATCTTCATCCCGATTAGTTTGTTGCTTCCATGGCATCCACCATGACGACGTCGAGCCGGCCGGTCTTCGCCAGGTACCATCGCTAATCACTGCAAAGGTACACGCCCATCGTCCTATTCCCCAATGGCAGCTTGTGGCACCTTGCGTCGTCCACAACCTGCTCGGCACATGCGTCGCTGGCGAAGCAGTGGACGATAAAGCTTCCTCTAACACAGTTGACATCGTCGACGACGTCGAGGACCACGGCGAATGTTGGAGCAGGAACAAACCTCGACCCCTAAGCAGTATGCCTTCAAGCTAATAAGAGGCTTCCCGCCATGGCACCGTTGTAGGCCATCATGATCAATTCATTATGGCGTGATGTGGGCTAACGTGCGATCAAATGCGAGGACTAGGTGAGCAGCCGAGCAGCCATGGCATTGACCGATCGTCATACATGATGCAGACTAACTTGTGGGTTTCAACGGGAATCCACAATAACCCAGCGGTTCATACGTGGGTTCATGCATTTTTGCTCATGGCTTGGCAGGCAATGCGGACACAGGTGAGGCGCCACAACCCACCCCACTCACACCCTTAGTACCTGCCACGTAAGAGCGTATCACAAAATAAGTATAAGGTGGGACCCACAATTATATGTCTTTTTCTTCCTAAAGCAAATACTATATACTCCATCTGTCCTAACACTTATGACGTCGTATAACGTTTGGCCACTCATCTTATTTAAAAATTATATAAATATTATTTATTTTGTTGTGACTTGTTTTATCATCGAAGAAACTATAATTTTAATTTATACTAAATTTTTAAATAATATGAATAGTCAAATGTTATGAAAAATCAATGGTGTCGTACATTTCGGGACAAAGTGGTCTCTTGTTGATCTTAAGTTAGGGCCCACCAAGAAAAATAATTGTTTTCTATCCTTTTAGCATAAAGGATTCAAAACCAACATATGTATTGAAAAGATATAAAGTAATTTTATATTCCTTATTACTAGCTCTAAGGTTGAGGTTAAGCATAGTCATATTCTTTTGTGAGTCTATCTCCCAATGCATAAAGTTGGATAAAAAAATATTAACTTATTACTTATAAGGTGAACTTTACATGCACATTGAAGATGCTCTAAAGCTCACAAAATATGTAAAGCACATAGTTTAATTATGATTTTCTTTGCGATGCATAGTTTAGTTCTTAGTTACTAGTATAAAGCTTATAAAATATATAGGTGAGTTATAATAATTCTGAAGCCATTTTAAAGATAAATATCACTTTCAAAAATTTAAATCGAAATATTTGAAGAGAAATTGATGGCTAAAGTTTAAACATGTTCACTTCACGTATTCGAAATATTTACTAGTTATATATGAGTAGAGGAAGTGTATTGCAGTGCGGCGGTATTGATAGTTTTTTTGGTCCAAGGCTAGAAGCCGATTGAGACGTGTCATTAAAAAGAGGGAGAGGTTGTTCACTTGATCATGAGTTGATGGTGCTGGTGCAGAGAAACAACAAACGCGGCCGGTGGCATTTGCTTAAAGGGGAGCACTCGTATAGGTGCATGTTATGATTGTGGTGTCACTGAGGTTGTTTATCTTCCGAGGCATGCATATTTGTGCATTTGTGGTTACTCGTAGAGGGCTACGCCGCATGTCTGAGTTTAGAAGGATGGTGGATGTCCTATCATTGTGGTGTATATTTGGCATTAAAATGACAATATGAAAACATCGTACTCCTAGGTGGACTACTGGATATTGGACTCAAAGCAACCCCAAAACATTTATTTCATTTAGTCAGGAGGGCCTTCGACCGAGCTTGCTGAAACAAGTCAACAATCGCCAAGGCAAAACACGGTAGTGAAGCACCGATTATCAAAAAACAAAGGCTCTAGACGGAGTCACTAGGCGAAGACGAAGGCCTTCGCCCCCAGGCCAAAGGAATCAAGACCTTAAAGGGCCAATCGAACAAGGAAGGCCCACCTAGGCCCATCTGGTGGCCCAAGAAGATGCCCAAGACCAAATTATCTTTAGGTGTATGTTTACATCCAAATTTGGCACTAGGATTGAAATAGGGAAAATTGCCAATATTTGGGAAATCTGCCGGTTTCCTCCAGAGGGCCGGTCTGACCGCCATGTATGGGCCGATCAAACCGTGGCCTAAGGGCTGGTCAGACTGGCGGCAATGTGGTCAGTCTGATCGGCAGAGATCGCAAGCATAGTAGAAAAACTCGGACCAGACACCGAACCGGTCGACCTCTCGGTTCATGGGTCAGCCGGTAGAACAGTTCCTGCAGAACCGGAGCATATATATTACATGTGTATTTTCCTTTGTCGTAACTCGTAAATGCATTGTAGCCCAGTTGGCCACCGAGGCGAGTGCTCAACCTGGAGTCCCAGGGATCGATCCCCCATTCCATTTTCATGTTTATTTGACTAGCAAAAGTTGTAACGGATAAAACCAATTACCTGTATACTTCTTCTGTTGTGTGAGAAGTATGCGGTCTCCTGGTGCAGAATTTACATATCTTGGGTTCTATACTTTTTTTACATCAAATAAAAAGGAAATATAGTTGGACTGTTGTGTTGAGTGAAATCAGTGATCTTGCATGGATTTTCCTCGTGAAGTATTGTAATTTTATCGAGTTTTTTTTCAAATGTTTTACAACAGAATTAGCAATAAATACAGTTTTGAAGACTATATTGATATCCCCAACAATATGTTCTCATGACCAGAGAGTATAATTTTGAAGTAGTAAAATATATACGTAAATTTATGTCAGCGCTAGCTAAAACTTGAAGTTCAATTCTATTCTTCAGTGTCAGCTACCCTGCCTCCCAGTTTTTTAAGATAATGGAATAGAATATCCTGGTCTTTGCTCAAACCGAACTACAGCCAATTATTACAAAGTTACACTAAAAAAAGAGCGTAGTTCAATAAACATTGAGAGCATGCACTTAAATTAAAAAATAACACATCTAAGATAAGGAGAACACGTTATTGAAATATATTTGTGAATCTCTAACCATAATTGGCAAGCTGCCCTGCCTCCATACTTGTTTCTTCCCTTGGCCAATAGAAACACTACCCCACAAAACAGCGAGCAACCAACCAATGCTATTCCTAAATGCAACCTGCTATTAATTTAGCTAATTGTGGATTAAAAGTGCAGAATCAAGCAAATTCATGTCATCCACTAATCAGCTAAATGCATCAGTAGTATCGCAGATGTAGGCAAAAGCTTGACCTAACCGGGGCGCGCGAGGAATATAATTACAATCCTACAGCCCTACAGCCCTACATTGGGGAGAAAAAAACCTGACATAATCCGAATCAATCTACACTTGGGCCGTTTTTAGTTCGGTGCCAAATTTTTTTTTTGACATATACAGACACACCATTTGAAGTATTAAATATAGACTAATAACAAAATAAATTACAGATTTCGACTGTAAACTGCGAGACGAACATTTTAGCCCAATTAATCCATCATTAGCAAATGTGGATTACTCTAGCACTTATGGCTAATTATGGCGTAATTAGGCTCAAAAGATTTGTCTCGCAATTTGCATGCATACTGTGTAACTGGTTTTTTTTTCATCCACATTTGATGCTACATGCATGTGTCCAAACATTTGATGTGACGAAAAAATTGAAAGTTTAAAGAAAAAGTAGAAATCTAAACACAGCCTTGGATATATAGTCTCGTCTTTATTATTATTATACCTAATGACTGATACACTTTGCGAAGGGTTCGCTTAAAGAATCTCGAATTTGTATTGCTCAATTATCTGACCTCATGCAACAATATATTAAATAAACTAAGCACAGCTATTCATAATAATAATTGGGAGGATAACACAAAGGTATGATGATGGCTTGTATGCATACGTTAGTTGGTGCTATTCTATGGATTTCAAACAATGACTTGAGGGCATCTACTTATGCAGTGTAACCCCTTCGATTCGCTCCCTTTTCTGTCACTATATATGAGGCCTCAAACATGAAAAACCCCACTTGAACTACATATATTAATCGATCTATTTATTAGCAAAATGAAGCACCAATATTACGTACGCCAGCCAATCACTTCATGATCCAGATAGAAGATTCAGAATAAGACCCTCAAACAGCTTTCAGCAATACCTTGTCAACGCATACAGTTAGCAGTCCGGAAACACACCACTTTCAAGCTTCCAGGCAAACCGAACAAGCCATCGCTCTAGACTTCCTCTGCTTTGTCCTGATGCCCAGCCGCCACGCTGCTATTGACGTCTCCTCGCTGCCCACGTGTCGCACGTTCGTTCGCTGATCGCGCCAGCAACCCAGGACCCAATCCTCTCAGAGCTCTGCCGCCGTCCTCCTGCATCTCTCCTCGAGCTCGAACAAAAAACCACCGCCGACGCTATCATCTCCACCACGTCCCTCTCTTTCTCCGCCTCCTCTCCTCGGCGACCAAAGTAAAAAAAAAAAAAATACAGAAGCACCACCGCCGTCTCCACGTCCCAGAAGAAACCGCATCAGCCTGCGTCGCCGGAATTGGCTAACTCGAAGAACCTTAGCTTCTAGCCGCCAGCATCATCAATCATGAAATTCGCCACCACAGTGACCACTCGTTCTCAATTGAAGGTGCCAGCCTCTTCTACGTGTTCTTCCCTCACCTTCCCCGCCGAGATAGCTGTCAGAACTCTCCAGCACTGCCCCATCGCCTTCCTGCTCTGTTCGGCCGCCGTCGGCCTGCACGGTGTCCGGCCGCTCCATGCCCAACCACGGCCACCACCACGCTCCCCTCCCCTTGAAACACAACGACCCCCACCACCCTCACCGAGGATCATTAGAGCCGCCGCTGCCGCCATGGACAACACCACCTTTCTGGCTTTCTCCATTGCTCGTTGTCGTCAGCTTCGCCGCCGTGTGCCCATGAGGCAAATTTTTCGTCCGAAGGAGGTACGTAGCTAGATGATAAATAGAACTGTTTGTTTGACGCGCGCCACGCGCGATGATGGACGAAATCGGACTGTGAAATACAAATTTATGGATGACGATGGACGATATCGGATGGTGACGAAAGGAAAAATAAGAATATTTATAATAGGTATAGATAAACTATGACTTGGGCCTTACTATCAGGCCTTTCTAAAGGCCCAGAAGCCCAGATCTTGAATATACGTGGAGAGATTCGCCGGTTCACAATAGGCCCGGTACGCCGGTTTACCGGTAAAACCGGCCGGTTCACCCGGTTCATTCTAGGTCAAATGCATGAACGGTCCAAGGAGAGAACCGATCCGTTGAGGTGGTTGGTTCCGGTTTTCTCAACTACCGGTTCAGTCCCATTTTTTACACTATGATCCCAAGTCTGTTTTGTCGGGTCTCGAGTTTTCCTTGCTCGGGAAGTTTCCTTTGGTTTCTACCCTGAGTTGGATGTGGAGGAGGGCTTGTAGAGGGCATGACCATCCCCTATATAAGGAAGGGGCAAGGCCGGTTCAATTGTAAGATAACTAACAATCAATCAATAGAATCGCTTTTTCGATATTGTTTTCTACTTTTCCAATTAGCGTTAGTTTAGTTCGTCCATCTTTGTCGATTTGCACCGTAAATCGTCCGCTGCCACTGCGAGAGTGCGACATCTCTTTGTAGGTTTGTCCTGAAAACCTTCCGTTTGCCCACGAGACGGATAGTTATCCATCGTTTCATCTAAATCGGTTTGGCTAGCCGGTTTAATCTATCAAAACCCATCTTGACTTAGCGCTTGCTGGGTTAGGGTGGTTGGCGACACTACAATCACCGCAAGGCGTTTAGGTGGTACGATCGTGCTTGCCAACTTGTTACAAAAAGTTGCCAACATTGTCCTCGTAAATGTTTCTATCATAAGGGTAACCATGTAAATTCCTATGTACTTAGTAACCCTAGGGCACATAAGTCTGTACTAAACCTATAAATAGGCCCTAAGGGGCATGTATTGGTGGATCCCAATTTTTTTATATAAAAATATACTGCTTTTACTTTTCCACTAGAGTGAAGCCTATCCTTCGACAGACGCAGTTGTCATTCGACAACAGTTTCTCACTTCAATTCCTGAGAGCAAATTCATGTTCTTACAGTGTCCAAATAATAAATTAGAGTTGAGTTGTTGTCTCATTAAGTACCACCGTCGTCGCTGCCACCATGTCTTTGTTGTTGTCGGGATATAAAAAAAGGTCAGAAGTTTCTGTTGGTCAGGTTTAGAGTTGTAAATTGCTAGGGTTTCTATCGTGTGCTTCTGTTTTGTACGTGAGGAAGAAGGAAGGGGACAAGAGTTTTGTAGATTGGATTCGGTTTCCATCTTTCCATACGTGATGAAGGAGGAAGGGGACGAGAGTTTTGTACTTGTAGATTGGATTCAGTTTCCACGAAGTGTGGGGGCGAGTCGGTCTCTGTACTACGTCTAAAGGCTGAACCCTCACTCAGCCGATTCCTCTCCACCAGGAATGTCCGATTCTTACGTAAGTTTGAGTCACATTGTCCCTAAATTTTGAGTCGTGTCAAACATCTAGGTGAGAAATACGAGTCAAAATCTGTTTGCAAAAATTAAACTACGGGACAAGAGCATTCCATTTTTGCATAGTCTTAATTTTAGGGTTTACACTTTTACATTTGAGTCCCTATATTTTCTATATGTATGTTTGAGTCCCCATGATCTCAAATAATTTGAGGTCCTTGAGTTTATTTTGCTAAAAAGATAAAAAAAGAAAAAAAAGCAGAAATGTGCTTAAAAAGTAGTAAATAAAAGTTGCGCAAAAAAGAGTGAAGGCAGAAAGGTGGAAAAAAAAGATAAGCAGTAAAAAAAAGAAAGAAAAGAAAAATTCATTTGTGATATATGATATTGCTTTCATATATCAGAGTTGTGCTTGAGTTGTTTCAAATATAATCTAGTAGTATCATTTTTGTCCAGATTTTCGTCTCTAGTATACGTTCTAGCCTAGGACCAGCATGGTACTGACTTTAAACGATTATTCAACTTTTCATTCTCTGATCTGAGCATTTCCTATTCTTTTGTTACATATTTAAGCCTACCAGATCTCGCTAGATTTTATTACAGCGTACAACATGTGTTTGCCAACACATCGATACATCTAACCTCCATTGGGTCTTGGTTGAGTCAATGTATGTCATCATTTTGGTTGATGTAAGAACTTGTAATGTTCTTACCTCTCCTTTCGCAACTGACCTCTCTTTTTCCACGTGCACGATTTTCAAACTACTAAAAGTATGTTTTTGTAAATATTTTCTGTACGAAAGTTGCTTTAAAAAAATCATATCATATTAATCATTTTTCAAAAAAATGCTTAATTAATCTTGTGCTAATGGACTGCTCCATTTTGCGTGCGTTGAGGATTTGTTCCCACAATCTAGAATGAACACAGCCTAAGAGCTTTGCTAAAAGTTTGAGAGTGTGTAGCTTACCACCTAGTAATTGATAGGAGTGTACATAATTTTTTATGTTTCTTGTTTTCTACTAACAGTGGCAGGGATATGCAAGACCATTGGACATGACATTGCTTAATATCGACATCTTTATCAAGACATGAGAAGTGATCAACA
Organism: Oryza glaberrima; assembly: GCF_000147395.1. Classification (NCBI taxonomy): domain Eukaryota; kingdom Viridiplantae; phylum Streptophyta; class Magnoliopsida; order Poales; family Poaceae; genus Oryza; species Oryza glaberrima. Next base: position 11,084,790 of record NC_068337.1, on the reverse strand, counting down.
TGATTTTAATGAGGTACATGATGGTGTTCTATCTAAGATCAGGTCTACACTATCTTATTTTGAAGGAAAGTATGATCCACATGCTTACATTAAATAGGAGCTAGCGGTTGATAAAGAATTTCAAAAGCTTAACTTGTCTGAGAAACATATAGTTATGTATTAAAAATGCTTCTTATTATTAGAAACATATTTGTAGGCCTAACAAAATATCTCAATCTTGAAAAGTCCTAAAAATGATATTTGAGATATGTTTATGTTGCCATGTATTATGCTGATATTCTGCTCAACAAATTACAATGTTTAAAATAGGATATCAGAAATGTTACTTCGTACTATCAAGATATACATGCTTGTTTATTACGTTGTGGTTTAGATAAATGCGAAGAAGCTACAAAATTAAGGTTTTTACGTGGGCTTAACAAAGAAATTCAGGACATGCTTGCTTGTCAAAGTTATAGCTCATTTTCTCATTTGCTACAACTTGCTTGCAACGCGCAAAGAGAAATTGAGGATGCAAGAAACAACAAGTTGTAAATGTGCCTCCTATTACCAGTAATTTTCAGGAAGTAAACAATTGCCAAAAGGAGGAGAGAAACATGATGTAGCCACCGTTCTCATCCATGGAGCTGAAGTCCATTGCACCTCCATCATATGAAGAGAGCATTAAAGGTAAACTAAATCATGTTGTGATAAATGAATGTAAGTATTCTCAAGCTGAGTTATACATGTTCACTTTTCATGCTATAGTAGAGCAAACATTAGTGGAACTAATTGCTGAAATTCCTTTGTCACGAGTTCATTTATTTGTTGTTCCTTGCGAAAAAAAAGAGTTGTGTGATAATGCATACGAGCTCCGTTTTCAGCTTATGAGTACTTGATGAAAAACTCTCAGAGTCCTCTTTCCAAAGGATCAAGTCTTATCTCCAAATTCCATCACAGTCAGCCGCAATCACAAAAACAAGGTGTTGTGTCACCTATAATGAGTATATGGGATTGTAACTTCACCTAGGAGCCTGGCCCAAGTGGGGCCCAAGTGGGGTGCGTCTCAACTTGGTGGAGCACGACCCTAGGGACCCCTTGGTTGTTCTCCCTATTGGCGGCTGTTAAATGCCGATTCTATACCACCAATATCTGCATAAAGTTCAGATAATAAAACATCCAACATAGTGATAGGTGCTTAATCTCACATATTTCACAAGTGTTGGTGTATATTTGTATGCAGATGATAAACCCTGAAGTTGGGAGGAAAATCAGACTAAAGTGAGGAGAATTATGTATCCATACAAGGATTGGTTGTGAACTTCATCAAAACATTAGAGAATCAGCCAAAAATACCAAAGAATGAATAGAGGAAGTCCAGGGGAGGACATGGGCTAAAGGCCAGGTCAGATGGGCCCAGCCCAGGTTCGGCCGAACCTCCTGGTTTAGCCGAACCCTGGTGATCACCGTTGATCCCAGGTTTTGGCATGGACGCTCCAGATCACTCCCTGATGGCAGTTGCGGGGCACTTCGGACATTTCCCCTTCGCCAACCGTCATACCTACCTCTATATAAAGGCTTCACTCCCTCACTTCACACACATACTTCCAAGCTTGAACTGAATTATAAGATGCTCTATTGTATTATATTGTATACTAGAATAGGAAGAGAGTAGAGTAGAAGAAGTCGGAAGAATTCCGGAGTTGTCAGTAATCTTCTCCTATTTCATTTATTCTGTTTATTACTCTGAATTCAATATAATATTCTTCCTGAGTAATTTAGATTTATCTTGTGAGAATTATCTCTTGGTTAGTTCCTATATAGTATACGAGATTATTGTTCAGTATAATCAACTAAAATATAGTGATTGATTTGGTGAGTTATAAACACTAAAGTAGATATTAATTGCTTAGACGTGGTGTTTAGGTAATTGTTATCCAGTAATTGTTGCGTATCCCACAGTACGTTTGAGGTAGGTGTATAGGTGGTGACAGCCCTCGAGATCACTTAAGTCCTCCCTGTCCGGGTACGTAGTAGAGCGACATCTGGGAACAACGGGTTGCCAGTGCCCGAAGTATTGCATTAGGATTAAAGTTAAGCTTTCCCTAGACACTGTTTCTCACTAGTAAATCCTCTCTGGATGAACCGAAGGAAGATCTGACCACACACGTTCCCTTGGATTCGATACCATTGGAATACTCCGTAGGGGAAGTGCTACATCGGTATATCCGTGCGCTTGTGGATTTTATCGTGACCGTAAGAAATACCAACATTCCCACCTCCATAAATAGCTAGGTACCCCATTAGATTTTTTGGGGTTTTGTTTAGATTAAATTTTAGCAATTAATACTTTACCTTGTACTTACACGTGTAAGTTAGATCACCTAATTACTTGTCTTCGGAACCGCACCTCATCGTGAGCTTTAATTTCTGCTTATAATTTAGATTACTTTTATCTTGTTCTTGCCCGTTTCTTCAATTTGCTTGCATGAATAAGGTTGATCTGCATCGACAAGAACAACAACCCACGGAGAGGTGCATCGATCTCTAAGGTGCAACACAACAACATGTTGTATGATCGTAGTCTTGTTATCAATGTTTCTTCAAAATCGTAGTTATCATAAACTCACCAAAAGATCGGGCCAACCAGAGTCGTGAGTATATCAAGTGAAACTCAAGTTTATCACACACACGGATCTTCTCCTATAATTAGAATTGGGCACGATATTAAAGGATGGAACCTATCGACGAGTGATACTCGCGGACCGGATGAGTAGAGTATTGGGGTACATTGGAATGAGGGTCTACATAGTACGACATCAAGCAGACAAAAGACAAGGATTATACTGGTTCAGGCCCCTTATCAGGTAATAGCGCTAATCCAGTTTATATGAGATTGATGATGATGAGAACAGATTACAAAGAGAGTAGTCGAAACAGATGGTGCCGACGAGATCGTAGTCGAGGGATTCGACGAGATCTCCCGGCGAGTTGACTCGACGTACTCTGGCTTCGTAAATTCTGGTGGGTGTGTTGGCGATTGAATTGGATGTCTCGAACCCCTCCCAAGGGGTCCGTTTTATACTGTGGATCATCTTGATCCCCAAGGAAGGTTTGAGGATATCGGATCTGGTACAGTATAACAGAAACCCTATCTCTTCCGAGTAGGACTTTGGAAATCACTTTGACTCGAAGAGATACTTTCCACAACCCGAGTCGGTTTCCTCGTGACATTCATAGGAACAATCCGTATACGTGAAGGTATACCTCATCAATATATTCCATAAGTCACAGGATAGGAGGTATACCTTATCTATAACCCTGACAGTAGCCCCCGACTTCAACTCAAATGAATTCATGTTGTCGTTCATGACTTCTCTCATCAGCGACTTGTCATACTCACTAGATCGTTCTCGGTATGGACCGAGAAGACAAGGAGTTATTGAAAACACTAACGGAAGTCCGTCTGGCTAATCATGAATTTGAATTGAAGTCTGAACAACCGCCCTTAATGGGCCTCAGGATTTTCGGCGGCAATCTCTCTCCTTCCTCAAAATTTGGACCATTAGGTAGTGCGCTTATATAAAGGGATTTTGGGATCCATTTCAGGTCCATTTGCCAAAAAATTCTCCAACCTTCCAACAATCTTGGACCTTTCGTCTCCCCCAGTTCCTTAGGTTTTTTCTGTCTTGCTCTGGCGATCTTTCTCCGATGGCGGACCTCGGCATTTCCACCTCCGATCTGGCAATGCTAGCGAAGCTCTCCATCGAGGGGGCCCTTCCTCCAGAGCAAGACATGGCTAGAGAAGAAGGAGGTACTGCCCCCTCCCCTGCCCTAGGTCATATGGTAGTAGTAGAAGATTTCGTTCGTAGTGTCTTTCTACCGCTGCCATCAGAATTCCTTTTGTTGGTATTGAACTTCTACGACCTTTCTCTCTTGCACCTCAACCCCAACTCCATCGCTTTCTTGAGCATTTTTACCCATTTGTGCGAGGCCTACATCGGGGTAGTGCCCTTCTTGGATCTTTTTAGCTTTTTCTATGAATTCCGATGGATGGAAGCCAGTGAAGTATCAGGATGTTGCGGGATTCGCCTACGTGATGGCATGAAGACGAGATTCATATCTCTCCAGTGCCATACATCCTGGTCCAGGTGGCAGTCCATTTGAGGACCAGCCTGTCCGACAAGACTGCTGGACTTCCAAACCTCCCTTGACTCCTTCTTTGGAAGCCTTCGCGAACGTTATCGGAGAGTTGCAAGAACTGGGGCTAACCGGGTGTGAAGTCATTCAAGACTTCGTCGCCCAACGCATCCAGCCGCTGCAAGCCCGTGCCCATCCCGCATTTGATTATGAGGGAGCTTTTGACGCGACGAGGATATCGTCGCGGGGTACTCGTTCTCGCGTCGCCATCCCTCTTATTGCCGATGACAGTATATTTATGCTTTATATCTGATTCTTCTTCGCCTTTTCCTTGTGTTGCAGCTCTCCGCGCGGATGTCGTGACGCAGTGGGCCAAGGACGTCCTGATCAGTCCTGCTTCCACGGCCGAGGAGGTGCCAACCCCGCTCTGCGACAAGCCAGCGGCCGGTGGCCGCCATCAACGTGCGTGAGAAAAGAATTTCTGTATTTCCTCTCAATGAAGAACCTGTAACGCCCCACCTCTCCCAGGCCGGGCCCGCTTACATCTGATAGCTTTCATAGGTCATAGACTGCCCTCACAGACCAACACAAGTCTTTTCTGCACACTTTGTGCTCACCCGGGAAGAATTTCCTGATCGGAAGAATTTCCCGATCGATCACCCATCCCGAAATTGCTCCAGGCCACTTTGTGCGCACCCGGGAAGAATTTCTTGATCGGAAGAATTTTTCGATCGATCACCCATCCCGAAATTGCTCCAGGCCAAGCACGCTTAACCTTCGAGTTCTTTCGAGTTGGCTTCCCTATTAAGCCTTGGGCCGGGATGTTACATCCTCACCCCCTTAATAGAGATCGACGCCCCCGTCGATCAACCCCAGGCCAGGGATGTCCCCTCTTGGCCACGTCCGTGTGTCCAGTGCCAGCACATGTAGTCGGCTCTGATACCACTTTCTAACGTCCCGCCCGCCTCTCCCAGGCCGGGCCCGCTTACAGCACGCTTAACCTCAGAGTTCTTTCGAGTTAGTTTCCAGAAAAGAAGTTGCAACTTGTTGATATGAGTATTCTATTAATCCTATTAAGCCGTGGGCCGGGATGTTATAGAACCCATGTGACCTCAAGCTCTGCAGGTCCTACCGTTGATGGACATCATCGGCCCTCTTGTCGATCACCAGGCTTCTGCCTCCCTTAAGGAGAAAGTCACGGAAGAGGTTGCTGTCACTTCCACTGCCCCTACCGTCGCAGGGGGCAGTGGAACCAAGAGGAAAATCTGGGCCAGGACAAGTGGCGATGCCGGATCTCGGCAGAAGTCTAGCAGCTCTGAGGTAAGACTTGGCGTTCCCGTTTTTCCGGTTTTTCCCCCTTTCATGAGGTGAACGAAATGAAGACACCCTTCGCTATCTTGATCAGGACACCAGCGGCCTCCCTCCTCCTCCGATGTGGAGGTCTGTGAAGAAGATCATCGGCAAGTGAGTAGAGTTTTTTAACCTTTCTGTTGTCACGCCCATTAGCCTATTGACACCATTTTCTGATGTCGGTAGGAAGACTTCGGCGATCTCTGCCCAGAGCGGCGACGAGGTGGCGACTAGTGGAATTGCCGTTGTCGCCTCTCCTCGCGGGAAGTCCGTACCTGCTGCCGTCGAGTCCTCCGAGCCTGCAGCAGCGACCACGATTGTGGTACCGTCGTCTGGATCACAGGACTAGTCCGAGATGATGGCCGAGTACCGCTGCCTTTTTGAGAACACTTCTCGGGAGGTCGGGGCCCAGATGGACCGCCTAACGGCCCGCGCGATGTCGTCGGATGGGAGGGTGGCGCAGCTAGAGACGGAACTCGAATTCACTCGCTACGACCTCCAGAAGATGAAGGAGATCGTGGCTGGCAACAAGATGCAACGTCTGGGGGTGGAGAAGAAGATGAACGACCTTCAAGACCACATCTTCTCCATCCGCGACCAGCTCCGGAAGAGTGCAGCCTGCACCAGCCTGCACCAGCTAGCCCTAGAGTGCAGCGTGAAGTCTTCCATCCCTGCGCACCCCGATGAGACCTCTCTGACATCGGCGCTGGGCGAGCTGGCGACGAAGATGGAGGCCATCCCGTCGAAGCATGCCGCCAGGGTCTTGGAGGAGATCTCCAACGGGATCCACACTGGGGTTTGTCATGTCCTCGCTTGTGTGAAGCTAGCTCTTCCCAACGTCGATCTTAAAGAGATCTTGTCGACAGGGGTTGCCGATGCCACGCGCGAGGACGTGATGGCCGTTGTGGCGGATCTCGGGGAGACCGTCCTTCCCCTTTTTGAGGAGTAGTAATTTTTCTCTGCTTTGTGCTTCTTCTGTGTAGATACTTTTGTGCTGTCCCTGGTGGAACAATCCCCTTTTCTTAATGTTCTCAACTCGTTAATTTGTGGCATATTTTCCTTCCCGTAGAGGTGTCGATTCCGAGGACATCCAGCAAGGCGGACGTCCCGACGTCGATGCGACGAACCAACCGCCGTTGAGTGGACCGCCTTTGTCGAATGTCGGCGCATCCGAGGGTGCCAATGCCGCACTTGGCTCACCAGATCTTTATGCGGGCTTGCTCCTCCGCGAGAATTCAAGTGGGATATGTTAGGAATTTTGCTCCCAAACTTATATTTTTTACGGGGCAAAGTTCCTTGAACCCTTGCCTTTTGTAGATCTCACGGGCGCGCTCGCCGAGCGAGATCGACAAGTTCTATACTGGAGGATGAAGTTTGAGGTGGCAGAACTCGAGCAGTCCGTGGTGGTCATGAAAAAGGACAAGCTGTTGAAACGCTTCGAGGACGCAAGGTCTGGTTAAACTCGTATCTGAAGAGTTGTTGTAGTGCCATGTCGGAGATTTGCCGACAACTCAAGGTCGAGCACGCAGAGCCCGAGGAGACGCCGGCCGGGTATTTACCCTGGATGAGGGGTGCGTGTGCCCAATTGGAGGATGTCGGACGGCGGATTGACAACTGCCTGAAAGAGGAGTGCCGCCGCGCTAGCCGTTACGTCGGGGCCACATACTCGCCTGCATGCGAGATCAACGTCCTCATATGAACATGGGGTTTTTACATGAGGGTTTCGGTCATTCACGGTTATCGGTGAGCGAAGTCGATCATCCGGCTCATTCTCTTGCTCCTCTCACTGAGAAAGTCTTTTTGTCAATGGATTGGCAATGGCCTTCCTGGTAGATATCGTCCTCTACGAAAAAAACATCTAGAGGAGCGTTTGTAATATAAGTGTTAAATTTTTTTGTAAGTAGAATGGAAATCTATCTACTAAGTGTTTGAACAGTGTATAAGATATGAGTACTGCTCGTTGTTCATGCTATTTTCGCCCATTTCGAGTTGGGTGCTCTCCCTAGCCCCTAGCCTTGTCCTCGGAGAAGTCTGTTGTCGGAGGAGAAGGCTTGATGACCCGAAACTTGCCTATTTGAAAACGCGATTACCTAGCCCCCAGCCGTGAGGTTGGAAAAGTCAATTTCTGATTACACGGCTTGGTTAATGCACCATCATTGAGCACTCTTATATGACCAGGTTTGACATGGTCATTTGGCTCTTAGTGTCCGACAAGACCTTATCTGCTCTGGGCGTCCCCAGCCGAAATTCCCGTAGGTTTCTCGGAGGCTTGTCGGACTAGCGTAAAGGGACATTAGGTTCGATTTCAATGGTAGGTGTTGTCGTTGATGTGGCCAAGGCAAATATATCTTTTGCTGATAGTTCTTTGCAAGTTTGTGTCAACCAAATTGAAGACAGAAAATCAATTATCCCTGCATCTGGCTTGATGCAGAAGAAACTAAAGGAATACATATATGTTGGATCAATTCGTGTGGAGGTTTGATTAGCTAGCCTAATTACCAAGGTCATTAGCATTGCAGCCGGATTATTATATTCTTTCTCTTGCATATGTAGCGGTCAGGTTGAGTCAGCTAGTTTTCTTTATGCATGTGTTCTGTTGGTTCCTAAGTTTGGGTCCAATTTGGACTACCGTCGTCGGTGTCCATGTGCGGTGGGCCTGAAAGCCTGACCTGAAGGCTTGCGAACCTTTTAATTGGTCGATCACGGTTTACAGGAGGGGGATTAGTTTTTGTTTGGGTGTTCGTGTCTAGGGTTTTCCCTGCCGAGCCAAGGGTGGCGCTCACATCCTGCTGCTGCTCGTTGTTGCCGCTGCAAGGTAAGAAGAAGGACGTGGCTAGGTTTTGTTCCTGGGCATGATCTTTGGTTCCTGTGAACCAGCCTATCTGATCGTGTTCTCGAGGTTCACGGGCAGGAAGGTCTATTGGATTGGTTTGGTTTGCGATTTCTGTAACTTTACCAATCAGTTATCCCACTATTTGTCCAAGTATAATATATAAATTAGCTTTGTGTTGCTGTTTGGAAATATCCACAGAGTTTTTATTCTGTTGATAATTATTGGTACCATGAAAGAGAGGGATAAATCGGGGCGCTCGCAGCCGGGTGCTCATCAGTCGTGGTAAGGGATCTTTGGGTGGAACACTGTCTCATGAAGTATTCAAAAAGAAAATACCTTTCTTGAACTTTATTTGATATTGGTGAGATATATTGATACTATATATAGAATTTACGTAGTTGATCAATATTCCAGGAGTTGAATAACTCGCGGCCCTAGCCATCTGTGATCTTGAATGCGCCTGGTCGCAGGACTTGCACCACCGTGTATAGTCCTTCCCACTTGGGTGAGAGTTTATTCCGCCCTGCCTGGTTTTGAACTTGTTGGAGGACGTAGTCGCGCGATGGCAAGTGTGCGAGCTCTGATGCGCTTCTCATGATATCGGCGTAGCGCCTGTTGGTATGTGGCTGCTCGGATGGCAACTCGTTCATGATGTTCTTCGAGTAGATTCACATCGTCGCTTCGTCTTTCATAATGTTCCTCATCGGAATATTTTTGTACTCACGTGCTCTAATGTTGCAGCTCCGTGGAGAGCATGGCTTCTGATCCGTACACGAGGAAGAAAGGTGTTTCCTTGTTGGATGTTGTCGGCGTGGTTCGTACGGCCCATAGTACCGACGGGAGTTCTTCTACCCATTTTGTGTCGTAGGCTATGAGCCTGTCGTACACGCGGGTTTTGATCCCTTGGAGTACTATTCCTTTGGCACGCTAGACTTGTCCATTACTTTGAGGATGGGATACCGAGGCGAAGCAAATTTTGACTCCTAGTTCAATGCAGTAATCTTGGAAGTCGCCGCTAGTGAACTGGGAGCCGTTATCTGTAAGGATGTGGTGAGGCAATCCATATCTACAGAATATCCCCTTGATGAATTTTATGGCTTTGTCAGCTTTGATTTCTCGTGATGGTTCGGCTTCAATCCACTTAGTGAATTTGTCGATTGCCACGAACAGGAATCTGTAGCCTCCTTGTCCACGTGGGAATGGCCCGAGGATATCGAGCCCCTAGCATGAGAACGGCCATGTCAAAGGGATAGTCTGGAGCGCTTGTGCTGGCAACTTGGTGTGCTTGCTAAAGAACTGGCAAGGTTCACATCGTTGCACGATGTCACAGGCGTCTTTTAAGGCTTTGCCGACCAAGGTGCGTCTGCCAGCATGTGATCCACAAATGCCTTCATGGATATCGAGGAGGTGAGCTTTTCCGTCGTCAGAAGAGACGCACTTGAGGAGGATACCGTTCGGGGCCTTTTTGTATAGATCTCTACCGATCATGCAGTATATCTTGGCCTGACGGGATAGTTTCTCTGCCTCCATGTCGTCATCCAGTAGCTCGTCTGATTCCAGGATATTTATTAGTGGAATACGCCAGTCGTCCGTTGTCTCAATGTTTGCATCGACGCATGTGACTTCTGCAGCCCCCGGTGGGTTGTCGGTGTTGGCTGTGGTACTTTCGTTGTGTGTATCCTTGACTGAGGGCTTTGTCAAGATGTCTAGGAATGTTCCGGGCTCAAGTCGTTATCGTCTGGAAGCGCGGCGTGTGAGGTCGTCTGGCTCGCCATTGTCTTTTCTGTTGACATGTCGTACTTTGATACCATCGAACCTGCGTTCAAGTTTTTGAACTTTGGCGAGGTATTTGGCAAACTCGGGGTTAGAGCATTTATATTCTTTGTGTACTTGGTTCGCAACTAGTTCAGAATCTCCTTTCACGATTAGTCGCTTAGCACCGAGTGCAGCTGCTGCTCTTATTCCTGCGAGTAAGCCTTCGTACTCGGCTGTGTTGTTTGTTGCCCGGAAGTTGAGGTGGATTGCATGCTTGAATTGATCTCCGGAAGGAGATGTCAAGATGAATCTGGCTCCCGCTCCTTGGCTGTTGAGTGCACCGTCGAACGCCATAGTCCAAGTTTTGTTATCCATTTGGCTGGCCGGTCTATCCTCGGGGATAGTCCAGTCGGCTACGAAGTCAGCTAAGACTTGAGACTTGATGGCTGTCCTTGGTACGAAGTGTACATCAAACTGGCTTAGCTCGACTACCCATTTAGTAAAACAATCGACGACGTCTTTGTTTCTGACAACCTCCCCAAAAGGGAAGGAGGAGACGACTGTAACCTTGTGAGCTTAGAAGTAGTGGCGTAGCTTTCTTGATGTCATGACCATAGCGTAGAGCAGTTTCTGAATATGCGGATATCTAGTTTTTGCGTCATGGAGGGCCTCGCTGACACAGTACATAGGATGTTGTACTTTTTCCCTCTCTACGACGATAACCGTACTCACAGGATAAGGCGTAGCAGCGATATATAGGAATAATTCTTCATTAATTTGAGGAGCAACGAGTACAGGAGGGTTTGACAAGTAGCATTTGAGCGCGATGAACGTGTTCTCGGCCTCTTGGGTCCACTTGAATTTATCCTGCTTCTTGAGCAAGGCGAAGAAAGCTTGTCCTCATTCTCCCATCCTTGTGACGAAGCGGCTTAACGAAGCTATGCATCCCGTCAACCGTTGAACCTCCTTGAGCCTTGTGGGCGACTTCATGTTCTCGATTGCCTTGATCTTCTCGGGGTTGGCCTCGATCCCTCATCCTGAGACAAGGAAGCCGAGTAGCTTCCCCGATGGTACTCCGAACGTGCACTTCTCCGGGTTTAGCTTCATGCGATATCTGCGGAGATTGTCGAACGTTTCCCTTAGGTTGTCGATTAGTGAATCGCCTGTCTTGGTCTTGATGACAATGTCGTCAACGTAGGCTTCGACGTTTTTACCAAGCTGACTGCCAAGTGTACCTTGGCCATGCTGATCTGGTGGTAGCCGGAGTAAGCGTCAATGAAGCTTAACAACTCGCATCCTGCTGTTGAGTCTACCAGTTGGTCTATTCGAGGAAGAGGGAAATGGTCCTTGGGGCACGCCTTGTTGAGATCGGTGAAGTCGACGCACATCCTCCACTTCTCATTGGCCTTGCGCACCATTATTGGATTGGCGAGCCACTCGGGGTGGAGAACCTCCCTGATGAAGCCATCTTTGAGAAGTTTGTCGAGCTGTTCTCGTATGGCCTGTTTTCGGTCGGGTGCGAATCTCCGTTCGCTCAGCGGCAAGGACTTCTCCTGCGGGTTTGCGCTTCCCATTTTTACGACTTCTCTTCTTGCTTGATTTTGGTGCATCCTTGTTGCTCGACCTCTTCTCTTTGCCCGTCTTGTTTTTTCCCTCTTTGCATCTTAATGCATCATTTGCATGAGCGGATCTGTCAATGATTTGGAACAGCTTTCGGGCGGATGTGATTCGTCGTGTCGCCAGCTCCTGGGTGGTGTATCGATCTCGAACACCTGATTTGAATGCACGGATAACAGAAGCATCGATGATCTCGGGGATCGTATTCCTACACTCGTTGAAGTGCCGAATGTAGTCCCTCAATGATTCACCTTGGTTCTGAGTTAAAGCGTGTAGGTCGTCCTCGATTGCGTGGCGTTTGTAGGTTCCCTGGAAGTTGGCGACAAACTGTTGCCACAAGTCTTCCCATGATGAGATCGAGTGGGACGGGAGATGGACTAGTCATGAACGAGCAGATCCCTTCAGCGCAGCTAGTAAGTAATTTGCCAGTGCGTTGTCATTTGCGCCAGCGGCATAGAGGATCGTGGAGTAGACTTGCAGAAATTCTTCTGGGTCTGTGCTTCCGTCGTACTTCTCTATCGCACCTGGTCGGAACTTCTCGGGCCACCGCACATCTCAGAGTTCGGGCGTGAATGCCCTGCATCTGCCTCCTGGGGCAAAAGGTAGCCCGCGATGTTGACGTCATTGGGGAGGTTGGTCTGAAGATGATGATGACGATGATGAGGGGTCGCTTGGTTCGGGAGCCCGGCTTCTCGAACGATGATCTCATCCTGGATCTCGACCGGAAGCGAGAGATCGGGAGTTTTGATCTCGTCAGTTGGTACCGTTTTGCTTTTGATCTTGGCGATTAACTCCCCGATCTCGCTGGTTGTCGTTATTAGCGTCATCGCGGCGGCCGCTGTGGGTCGTCGATCCTGATCTTCATTAGGGGTGCCTCCTCGACCATCGTCCCTTCTCTACCGCGGAGGAGTGTGGTGGCGATGTCGTCGGGCGGCGGTGTTATCGCCATGGCATGAGGGAGAACGACGTCGGTGACGGTCGTTGTTGTCGCGATCTCTCCTGTCCCTCCACCGATTGTCTAAATGATCGCGAAGATCGCGGTTCTCGGGACGCGGTGGAGTAGGATGTCGTCTCTCTCGGGGTGAGCGGTCACCGGAGGGACGTGTCCCGTTGGGATTTTCTCCGTTTGCATCTCCTGCGATTGGTCCTCCATCCTCTTGCTGCTCCGGGTTGACAACTGCTTCGGCAAATGCGGCATTGAGGTTAGTCATGGTCTCTTGTAGTTGCGTCACCCACTAGTTGACGTCGGGGTTCATGACCGGGTCGAAAGGACTTCACTCAATATCGTATCTTAGGTTCGTAACTGCTGAGCGGGCGTTCTTGCTGCTGTGGACGCACTTGTCTCAGTGTTGTCAACCACGTTTACACCTCGTGGCGACTCCGAAGAGGACTCGTAGTCTTCCAAGCGGTGTAGCACAGATGGTTCGTTTGGATTAGCATCAACGTATCCTATGAACCGATCTGATGTCGTCACCGCATCTGGGTCCTTGGCAACACATGGAGTCTGAACTCGTGGTTGTTGGATGCGATGATGCGGCGACTTCAGAGTTCTGAGAAAAATCCTGCAGCTTGTAAGGTCGTGAGACCTAGATTTGTGAATTGGGCAGTAGGTGGCTCCTGTCGGTGAAGTACGTTGAATCCCACGCTCCCAACAGGCGTAGAGTTCGGCTTTCGCGTGGAGTATCACCGGGTAATCCTTGAGAATATGCTTGGATGTCTTATGCACGGGACACCAAGATCTCGGTTTTAGGGTGGTATTCCTTGTCGGCTCTGATTTTTTGTACAAAGGACAAAATTTGACCGCTTGAGGATCTTTCTCGGACGCTGAGACCGTCGATGTTCCGTTCTCCATTTGAGTGGGAGGAATTGTCGGCGGGGCGTCGTTTCTCGGAGTCGCAACCGTGCCTTTCTCGTTCCCGATAGTGATTAGGCCAGTCAAGATAGGTGTGATGGTGTAGACCGGAAAGACGATAGATCTGACTTGAGTTCACACCAGCGATGTAGAGGTAGGGATTCCTTGATCGACGCAGGTGTTGGAACCATTGTTGGGGAGTCTTGAAGTCATACTGGTAGATCCTTGAGCACCAAGTCCTTCTACCTGGCGCGCCACTGTCGACGAGTGATACTCGCGGACCGGATGAGTAGAGTATTGGGGTACGCTAGAACGAGGGTCTACGTAGTATGACATCAAGCAGACAAAAGACAAGGACTATACTGGTTCAGGCCCCTTATTTGGTAATAGCCCTAATCCAGTTTATATGAGATTGATGATGATGAGAACAGATTACAAAGAGAGTAGTCAAAACAGATGGTACCAACGAGATCGTAGTCGAGGGATTTGACGAGATCTCCCAGCGAGTTGACTCCGCGTACTCCGGCTTCGTAAACTTTGGTGGGTGTGTTGGCGATTGAATTGGATGTCCCGAACCCCTCCCAACGGGTCCCTTTTGTACCGCGGATCATCTTGATCCTGAAGAAAGGTTTGAGGATATCGGATCTGGTACGGTATAACAGAAACCCTATCTCTTCCGAGTAGGACTTTGGAAATCACTTGACTCGTAGAGATACTTTCCACAACCTGAGTCGGTTTCCTTGTGACATTCATAGGAACAATCTGTATACGTGAAGGTATACCTCATCGATATATTCCATAAGTCGTAGGATAGGAGGTATACCTTATCTGTAACCTGACAGGACCATATTCCCTCCTATCCATGAATGATCCACTTATAAGTTTTACTTGATTGTCTCACGTCCAAACCACCCATGAATATCAGTTTTATTTTGGGAAACGATACGCGTATTTATTGTTTTTTTTACGTAAAATCTAGCGACCCTATCACCCAATGTAGATAGATCAGCCATTGTCCAGATATGTGTCTTGAAGAATCTTACTTTACTATAATACTAATTGATCAAGCAAGTAGAAAAAATATTCCTACCATCTAAGCTTCAAATAAAATTTTCTCTTAAATTACTCATCCGATTTATAATCCTATTACACCGTTGTGTTCGTAACAATTAAATTTTTACAGCAAGATCTCACATGATTATATTTTGATAAAAAATCACAAATTACTTTTATAATATATCTAAATTACTTTTAGATTTTACTAAGTTACTTATTAAACATATAAAAGTAAATTCAATAAAGTAATATATTATAGAAGTTACTTTCTTTTCGTTATAAGTTACTTCTATAATATATGTAGATTACTTTTAGGCTTTATTGAATTACTTTTATATGTCTAAGAAGTAATTTACATATATTATAAAAGTAATTTATATTTTTTCATCAAAATATAATCATGTGAGATCTTGTTATAAAGATTTAATTGGTACGAACACAACGGTGTAATTGGATCATAGATCGGATGTGTAGTTTAAAAGAAAATTGTATTTGAAATATAGATGGATAGTGTCTATCATAGATGGAGTGGTAACCAGCTACCACTAGCTGTGTAGTCACGTTCTTTTTTATACTAACATTTTGTAAACACTGAACTGACACATTGTGGTTGAATGTTGGCATTTTATAACTTTCACTTGACTCAATTTAATGTTTGAGATTTTTTTTGGTTAATAAGAAGTTTGTAGATAATTTTAGTACGTGAAAATTTTAGGATGAACCAGACAAATGAAATTAATTAAAATTTTAGGATGAACCAGAGAAATGAAATTAAGGACCAGAAACAATTTCTTTGCAGGGAAGTTTATTACAAACAAAATTAAATTTTTATTTTTTAAAAAAAATAGTTGAAAAAAATGTTTTCTTGAAAAAAAGGCACCGAGTAATCAACTTATCACCATCATATAATGTGAAAACAATCGTGCGTAAATGCATGGGAATCTATCATTTTCATTTTCAGAGGGTTCCTCTATAAATATTGTTTCCGCAGAAGTTATATATCTGTACTCACTCCATATATATGTAAATAGATAGGTTTCAAATACCTACAATTAAAATCTCTTAAATCTTAATTTACCTACAAATACATATTAGTGTCAGATTTCATATTGAAATAGGATTAGGGGATAAGGAAGCACGGGTGAGGTCACTGCGCCACTGTGGTTCAAATCCCGACGCTCAAAAATATAACGGGAAGAAAAAGGATTAAGAGATTTGCCATAAAAATATTATACGATATACTAGTTATACTTTTTATAGTTTTTATAAATACTAGCAATTATGCCTGTGCGATGCAACGGGAAGACTATTATAAAATTTTCTGAAATTTTTTAGATTATTTTTATATTTTTCTAAAGACATTTAAACAAATAAAGCTAGAAGGGAAGTTGATATAAATCCTTTAGTGTATAAATTTTAATATGTATGTCTCAATCTCAGCTAGACATGCCCTTCTCTCAGTAGTGCTCCATGTCTAGCTGTGGCGCATGAATAAGCACAAAACAAAAAAGTTAATGGGTTGGTCTCCTGCATCATATGGATTTGGCGACGACGATATGATAGAACAATGATGAAAGCTAAATACTGAGAATCGTTCTGGTGAAGCACACGTGAATGTTCCTCTCCGATCAGGTTTCCAAGTTCTCTGATTCCAATGAGGAGCCAAATAGATGTCGGGTTTCTACGTTGATTTTTGATATTTTTATTTATGTTAGATGGGACATCAGAAACACTACGGTTCTTTTAAGTACACTAAAAAAATACCCGTGCGCTGCAACAGGTGAAAAACTTATACGTTTTACATACATAACAATACCAATGACAATATCTGTATGAATTTTTATAGCTAAGACAATCAAAAAATTGAAACATATTCAATGAAATGGCCCAACCTCGACGATGATAACATCACCGATGCTTGCTTTACCTAAAATAATTGGATTATTCATGTGATGGTATGCATATAGTCTTAAGGGTTAATTGGATCCATGCCACTGCAACTTTGTAAAATTAAAAAAATACCACTAATATTCATCATATCGGCTCCATGCCACTGGAAATTTTTAAAATTAGAACCATGACACTCCCATCCCTTTTTCCATCTCCTCTCAAACGCCGTCATCGTTTCCGTCTCCCTCTTCGTTCTCCCTTCTTCGTTCTCCCTGTTTCCGATGTCGAGCACGGCAAGGGCGGCGGCGGCGCCCGTCCATCTCGCCTCCGTGGAACGTGCTGACTGGCAACTTCGCGCCCGTGGATTAATTGCCACTAATCCCTCTTAGTGATTAACAAAAAAAAAGAACTAATCTCATCAACGCAGGGATACTACAAGTGCAGCACACTGTGTAGGTGTCCGGCGAGGAAGCATGTGGATGCTCATCGTCACCTTCGAGGGCTAGCACAGCCACAGCCCCGCCGTTTGGCCAGGACCCGCTGGCAGCACCCATGTGGCAGAGGAGGAGTCAGGGGATTTAGCGATTTCGTTGTCTCGAAGTCGGTATTCCGACCGGGGTCAGATCGGGAAGATGACGGGGTCAGATGGGGAAGAAGACGAGATGCCGCGGCGGCGGCGGCCGGCGACCGCTCGCCATTCAACCCCGTCATGGTTTTGAGGTGCCGGGCTTCAACATCATGCACTCGGTGAACGCGTGGGAGGAGGCTGGCGGCGAGGAGCTGTGCTGGTGGCGCCATCCATCTCCATCACCGTGCTCCCGGCGCTCCCTTGATGACCTCCCCACCAACGCACATCCTCACCGTCGTCCGTCGCGCGCTCCCGCACCTCCGCGACCTCCTCCGCTCCCTCGACCACTTCCCCACGGGCGTCGCCGTCTTCCTCTCCGACCTCCTCAGCCACAGGCGCTCGCCGTTGCCGCGGTGACCTCCTCAGCCGCGGGCGCTTGTCGTGGCCGCCGTGACCTCCTCAGGACATGGGCACTCACCAGAAATGAGGAAGGAGGGAGGGGATGTGGATGGAAATGGGCGCCGCCGCCGCCGCCGTCCTTGCCGTGCTCAACGCCGGGCGAGCTCGGCCACCGGAAGAAGCGAGAACGAAGAGGGAGATGGAGACGGAAGATGGAGACGGCGTTTGAGAGGAGACGGAAATGGGACGGGAGTGGCATGGTTCTAATTTTAGAAATTTTCAGTGGCATAGAACCGATTATTATGAATATTAATGGCATTTTTTTAATTTCACAAAGTTGCAGTGGCATGGATCCAATTAACTCTAATCTTAAATACTCTGTGAATCTCATTCTTGCAACATAAATCAAATCCTACATTGCATCGTATGGTCAAGTCTACATAAAATAAAGTCATTGTGCACTCTTCTCTAAATAACAATTAAAGATATGTTTATTTTTAATATTATATCCATATGATATGTTATCAAAAATAGTAGCTATACTTAACAAAAAATAATCTGATGATTGCATATAGAGACATGCAGGGTCTCCAATACAGGAGAATAGATGACGAATCAAAAATCGTGTAGGAGATGGAAAAAAAATGATAGATCCTATCTGGCCCAAGCGTCCATCAATTTAGCATTTTTTCTGATAGATTTTCAGAGCAGCTTGCTTATTTTACGGTGTTTTTTCTTGCGAGGTTTTTTCAAACCAGTTTTTAGAAATGGCGCGTTTTTTCTAAGAGTTTTTTCCTCGCATGTTCTTTTTCTAATTTTTACAGACGATGAAAATATTTTTTTTCTCGCACATTTTTTTATTTTTTACGGACGACGGAAACCATTTTTTAGCGCTTTTCTCTAGCCTTTTTTCTCACATGTTTTTTTAACCGTTTTTAGTTTCTCACGCATTTTTTCTTTTTAGTTGTATGATGAAAACATCTATTTTTAAATAGTTAGATTATATTAGAGATAGAGGAGAGATATATACGGACTACTAAAACTAACTAATAGAAATCGAACTTTTGTGCTGCGCTTTTTTCCATCTTTTTTTCTCATTCGTTTTTTATTTTTACGAACCGTTTTTTTGGCACTTTCTTAGGAATCGAACGGACCTTTTTAGATGTGAATTTTTTAAGTAGGGACGGGAGTAGAGATAGAGATGTATACAAAGTTTATATACGAGCGTATAAAAAAATATAAACATATACAAAGTTTATATACAAAGTTTGTATACATATATATAAAGTTTGTATACATACATAGTATTAAGAAAAAAACCGAAAAAACAAAAAAAGGAAAGAAAAAAGGGAAAAGAAACAAAAAAAGGAAGAAAAACAGAAAAACCGTGCGTGGGAATATGATTTTTTTTCCTCTTTTTAAGGGATCGGATTTTTTTTCACCACTTTTTCTGTTTTACGAATCAGATTTTTTTTTGTTTTTCTCCATTTTTAGGGGAATCGGATCTACTTTTTTTTTTGTTTTTTCACTATTTTTTATCCGATTTTTTTTGTTTTTCCTTTATAAGGGGAATTGGACTTTTTTTTTTAGTTTTTTTCGCTGTTTTTTTATTTGTGACGGACGAAGGAAACGGCTCTTATATATTTTTTTTAAAAGTAGTAGTAGAAGTAGATAAAGATATGTATGAAAAAATTATTTAATATGTGTACAGTCCTTGAAGTCCATAAAACGTCACAGCCCATGAAAGCATCCAATAAGATGGATACAATTTTTTTTCCAAGCACAGTGGCGGATATCGTCATCAAGGGTAGCAATTAAAGCCCGACGCATACGTCATGCGTACGTTGACAAATTGCCCAACTGCTGAAACCATATTTTTCCGTGCTAACTTGAAACCGATGGTTCATGCGAAATGTGTTGCATTGGCCTCACAGTACAAGCTGATAAAAGATCTTATGAGCAGATTGATTTGTTGGGCAATTCTGCTCGATCTAGTGCTCTGGAAACAGTTTCGTACCAATCTGCTGCCACGTTTCTAACGTGACCTCTTAGTTTATATAGAGAACAGAAAGAGAAAATTCCTAGGTATCTTTGAAAGTTTACCCAATCTCTTTTATCTTCCCGAGTCATAAAGTACATTTTATCCTTTGGTATCAAGAAAATATGAATTTATGAATTATATTGATTGAGTGTATAAATTTACTGAATGCGACTATTATATTTATGAGATATTATTTAACAAAAATAATATTTTACTCTCTCCTCCACGAAGGCAAAACAAAAAAAATTATCTATGAAAAAAATATTTTTAGATTTAACAAAAAAACTAATAATTTTACCATTAAAAATTGTATATATAGCATATTTCGTTACAGTAGTACGACATTTTTTAAAGATAAATCTATTTATTTGCTAAATAAATAATTTTCAATAATTAATAAATAAATTTATTTTATTTCAAATCTAAAAATAAATTATCATAAATATTATTTATGACTTTGTTATGCAAGATATGATTTATGATAAATTATTTTTTTTATGCAAGATAAAAATATTTTTCTCAACTAATATATTTAAAAAAACTCATAAATATAATAGTCAAATATAATAAATTTATACACTCCATCAATATACTTTATAAATTTATATTTTCTTGATACCAAAGGGCAAAATAAATTTTATGATAGGAATTTAACGGTCAACTAATGGAAAAGGCATAGAAGGGATCCAAAAATTTTAAGGGTATGAAAAGGAATGAGTAAATCTCAGGAGCATAGAAGGGATTGGGCGAACTTTTAGGGGTACATAGAGAATTTTTTCAACGGAACTGTCGGTGATATGGGCCCGGGGGTACCCACACTGAGGGGAAGAAGAGTTCTTTCCCCCAGCCACGTGGCCGAGCGGCCCGGACCCTCCATCGGAGGGACAGACGCGCGGGTAATAAATAGCCAGGAGGCGCCCGATTCCGTATAAGGGGCTCGGGGTATCTTGTCACACTCCTCGGGCCCGAGGGTCTGAGTTACCCCGAGGCCCTCGCTCGGCCACCACGTGGCTGCCGAGTGGGCGAAGATAGGGGCATCTCCAGGCGCATTTATGGGTGGTGCCCCAACCGTTCCCCGTCGCATTTAATGCAGCGTGGCTGGTCGTGCGCCACCCAGCGATTGACGTGCGTCAATCGCCTTGACTAGGCTGTGACCGGCCACCAGCTGATGGGACAAGCGGCAAGGCGCCCACGACCTACCCTATGTTAGGTGGCGTGTGGGTAGGTATGCCCCGTCCCATCAACGGTAGAGGATCGACGCTCGTCCGGTGCATCCCTTGCGCGTGAGCCCTCAAAAGTCTCCAGGAATTTATGAAGGAATGACAGGGGTGTCCCCCTTGTCAGGCGAAGGACGGCTGGGGCCCACCTGAGGATGAGCGAACACCTTAGTTTCGGCCTAAGGCATGAGCGGCAGCTCGACCCAGGCCGATGTGGGCCCCTCTCTAGGAATGAGAGGTGTAGAGGCGGTGCATGTGGTATCCCCTTGAACAACAAAAGGAGGACCTTGCCCATTGAGCGAGGGGACGACTCTTGGAAGCTCGAACCCTAGGAGAAGATGAGCCAAACGTCTCTCTGGTTTGGGATCCCTTGTAACAGCTTAAACATAAATCCACACACACAGGAGTAGGGTATTACGCTCCCTAGCGACCTGAACCTGGATAATCTCATGTCTTCCTCTCGATCGCCACGGACCCCGCCAGCTTAATCCACGGTGAAGATACGCTCTTGATCATCGTGCCCAATCTCCTGGCCGAACTCACAAAGGGGCGCCTCACGTCCTCCCGCTAGAGAGGATCACTCCTCGACAGTTGGCGCGCCAGGTAGGGAGAAGCCTGCGCGTTTGTGAAGGTGTCGTTTTTCTTCCGCCCCAAGTTTCCATCCATCCTCAGCGACCATGGTTGAGGTAGTGGAGGAAGTGGTGGTAGCGTACACTCCCACTCCTGCCGGGAGTGAGGATGGTAGCGGGAGTCGCGATCCCCGTCACCACTGCCGGGATTCTCTGACTCCCCCTCGCCGCAACCCCCGATGGCGGGAGAACCCCAACCGATCGGGAGGCTCGGCCCTCTCCCCGCCGCCTGATGGGGGGTGGCCACACTGCGCTGAGGTGCGTCGCTGCCTCACCTACGGCAACGGCGGCATGCCCCAGGGCGCACTTCAGGCGGGAGGGGCCCACTTGCGGCACCCCCCCGTCATCTCAGAGCTGCAGACCCCCGTCCAGCGGTGGCTGGACAACGTGGCCAACCTGGTCACCGCCGCCCAACAGCAGCTGGCCGTCGATAGACGGCCCGCGACTACTAGTACCTCTGTTAACGAGCAAATTTGGTAAGATATGAACCAGGTTCAACCAGTGTGTGTTTTTTTGCATCAACAACCTCCCGTACCTCCATTGCCCTCTCCTCGTCAGTGAGGAGGAGGGCCTGTTGGTCGGCCATGATTTCACGGCGATCGACAGCCTAGACGTCCTCGAGGCCCTCGGGAAGCCGAGGGCATCACGATAGTCTTTACGGGGAGCAGGAAGCTCGAATCAACATCGAGCGCCGTAGGGATGAGCGCCGTGCTGCTCGCATGGGGGACGGCGCCTCCTCATCCGGAGTGTCGGCGCCGCCCCCCCTGCGCGAGGTGGCCAGCCCTCCACGCCTCCGTCCGGCGGGGCAGGGTGCAAGGCCTTCGTTGCGAGTGTCCGGAATGTCCGGTGGCCCCCGAAGTTCCACCCCAACCTCACCGAGAAGTACGACGGCAGCGTCAACCCCTCCGATTTCCTCCAGATCTACACCACAATCACCGAGGCTGCAGGGGGCGATGATCGGGTCATGGCGAACTACTTTCCCATGGCCCTCAAGGGTCAAGCGCGAGGCTAGCTCATGACCCAGCCCCCTGACTCCATCCACTGCTGGGAGGATCTGTGCCAGCAGTTCGTCACGAACTTCCAGGGCACATACCCTTGCCCGAGAGAGGAGGCAGACCTACATGTTGTGCAGTGGAAGGACAACGAGTCCCGTCGCTCGTATATACAGCGTTTCTGCCAGTTCCGCAACACTATCCCCTGCATACCGGCCCATGCAGTTGTCTATGCATTCAGGGGCGGCGTGCGGCATAACGGCATTCTCGAAAAGATCGCCTCCAAGGAGCCCAAGACCACTGCCGAGCTTTTCCAGCTGGCGGATAAGGTGGCTCGAAAGTAGTAGGCGTGGGCCTGGAACTCCTCCGGCTCTGGCACTGCGGCTGTGGCCGCCCACGAGCCCTTTTCCCGCTCCAAGTGGCGGGACAAGAGGAAGAAGAGGAAGCCGGCCCGCTCCGACGACGAGGGCCACGTCCTTGCCGCGGACGGTGCCTCTCGGCCCCCGCGGAAGGAGAAGGCCATCAGCAGCAAGCCGAGCACCACCACCGCCGGCGAAAGCCGTTCGGCGGACAAGTGGTGCTCAGTGCACAACACTTATCGGCACAGTCTTGCTGATTGCCGCATGGTCAAGAACTTGGCCGAACACTTCAGGAAGACCGATGAGGAGAGGTGGCAGAGTCACCAGATGGGCAAGGCCCCCGCGACCTCCGCCGATAACCGGCAAGGGGAGACCAAGAAAAAGGTCCCAGCCGACGATGACGGCGACAGCGAGGACCTGGAATTCCAGGAGCCTTAGCAAACCGTCGCCACACTCGACGGAGGGGCGTCCCATCGCAGCTTCAAGGCCATGAAGCGAGAACTTCTCATTGCGGCCCCAACCCACGAGGCGATGCGCCGGGCGCACTGGTCGGAGGTGAAGCTCACTTTCAATCAGAGCGACCAACCCACGGTGTTTGCCCGTGGAGGAGTTGGCGTTGGTGGTCTCCCCGCCGTCTACAACGTCAAGCTGAGGCGCGTCCTGATCGACGGTGGGGCGGCCCTTAACATCATCTCCCTGTGGCCTTTGAAGCCATAAAGGCCCCAGGGATGAAGCTTCACCCGTCGCTGTCAATCATCAGCGTGATGCCGGGACACACGTGGCTTCTGGATCACATCGAGCTCCCGGTCGCGTTCGGCGACCCCACCAACTTCCGCATTGAGCGGCTAGACTTCGATGTGGCAAACCTAAATTTGCCCTACAAAGCGGTCCTAGGGAGGCTCGCGTTGGTGAAGTTCATGGCCGCCACCCACTACGCCTACCACCAGATGAAGATTCCAGGTCCCAACGGCCCCACAACCATCTGCGGCGACGTGAAGATCGCCCTAGCCTGCGCGGAGCAGCGCACCGACACCTTGGTGGTGGCCTCCAAGCCAGAGGAGGCCGGTGGAGCCCCGGAGGCCTCCACGTCACGTGCCTCCAAGAAGCGGATCACCTCGGGCGACGAGGTGCCCGTCAAGGAGATAACCCTTGGCGGAGACCTGTCCAAGACCGCCAAGATTGGCGGTAACTTGGACACCAAATATGAAGATGCGCTCATCTCCTTCTTGCGGACGAACTCTAACGTCTTCGCTTGGAAGCCGTCGGACATGCCCAGGGTCCGCAGGGAGGTGATCGAGCACTGTCTCGCCGTGCGGCGTGGTGCGCAACCCATCTGGCAGAAGGTACAGCGCCAGGCCCTAGAGCAGCAAGCCAGCATCCGTGAGGGCGTGACGTGGCTCCTGGAGGCCGGCTTCATCCGAGAGGTCATCCACCCAGAGTGGCTGGCGAACCCGGTGGTTGTCCCGAAGGCCAACAGCAAGCTCCGAATGTGCATCGATTACATGGACCTCAACAAGGCATGCCCCAAGGATCCCTTCCCTTTACCACGCATAGATCAGATAGTCCACTCCACTGCGGGGTGCGACCTTTTGTGTTTCCTAGATGCCTATTTAGGATACCATCAGATTCGCATGGCTAGGGAAGATGAGGAAAAAACTACTTTCATTACTCCTGTAGGCACTTTTTGTTACACAACTATACCTTTCGGTTTAAAGAATGCAGGCCCTACTTTTCAACGCATGACTCGTATTAATTTGAGTAATCAAATAGCACGCAATGTTGAGGCTTATGTCGATGACTTGGTGGTAAAGACACGCCACCAAGACACGTTGCTTCAGGACCTGGCAGAAACCTTCGATAGCCTTAGGTCTACGCGCATGAAACTGAACCCCGAAAAGTGTGTGTTCGGTGTGCCGACAGGCAAGCTTCTCGGGTTTCTAGTCTCATAACGAGGAATAGAAGCTAATCCCGAGAAGATAAGCACGATAGAGAGGATGCGCCCCCCCAGCCAGCTTAGGGATGTGCAGTGTGTCACCGGATGCATGGCCGTCCTAAGTCGATTCATATCGAGGCTGGGAGAGAGGGCGCTACCCCTATTCAAGCTCCTGAAGCGTTCCGGGTAGTTCGTGTGGACGGAGGACGCTGACCAAGCTCTTAGCCAGTTGAAGGCTTACCTTACCTCCCCTCCGATCCTAGTGGCCCCGAGGCCAGAGGAACCGCTGCTGCTCTACTTGGCGCGACCCCCCCAGGCGGTGAGCGCGCCCTTGTAGTGGAGCGCGACGAAGATACCCCGCGAGCCGCGAGCCCAGTCATGGGAAGGAACCGGGGCCCCCCTTAACCGGCGGTGGCCCCTCGTTCCCCGATGGCCCGATACCCAACGCCCCTGATCCCCAGGGGGGAGGTCCCGAGACCACCACGGGGGAGCAAGAGGCACTGGCGAGCGGCCCCGAGGCCACTCGCACGAACGCGGAAGGGAGCCCACCGGGTCCCACGGGAGACGAGCGCCCCGAGGCAGGCACCCCTGATGATAAAGACCGGCCCCGCTGAAAGGTGCAGCGGCCCATCTACTTCGTTAGCGAGGCGCTCCGGTACGCGAAAACCTGATACCCTCAAGCCTAGAAGATGCTGTATGCAGTGCTGATGGCCTCTAGGAAGCTGTGCCACTATTTTCATGCGCACTGGGTTTCCGTGGTGACGTCCTACCCCCTCGGGCAGATCCAGCACAACCGAGAGGGTACCGGACAGATCGTCAAGTGGGCCATCGAACTAGCTGAGTTCGACCTACTCTTCGAACCGCGACACGCGATAAAGAGCCAAGTCCTAGCCGACTTCATCGCTGAGTGGACGCCGGCAGACGATTCCGACCTGCCCTCCGACCCCTTCCTCTCTGAAGGTGGGGGGGACCCGAACGCCGACGTCCGCATCGGACAATGGGTCATGCACTTTGATGGTTCTTTGAACCTTTAAGGCACAAGTACGTCGTTCGTCTTGATTTCCGAGCAACAAACAACATGGCGGAATACGAAGGGCTCCTTGCAGGACTAAGGGCAACCGCAGGGATGGGCATCTGCCGACTCCTGGTCCTAGGCGATTCCCAGCTAGTCGTAAACCAGTTCTCCAAGGAGTACCAGTGCACCGACTCGCAGATGGACGCCTATGTCCGCGAAGTGCGACGCCTGGAGCGCCATTTCGACGGACTCGAGCTCCGGCACATCCCCAGACGCGACAATGCGGTCATTGATGAGGTTTCGCTGCTCGCGTTTGCGCGAGCCCCACTCCCTCCAGGGGCCTTCGAGGAAAGGCTCACGCAGCCGTCAGTGCGCCTAGATCCCCCGAGGGTTCTGTTGGTATTTCTTACAATCACAGATAAAATCCACAAGCGCACGGATATACCGATGTAGCACTTCCCCTACAGAGTATTCCAAGGGTATCGAATCTAAGGGAACGTGTGTGGTCAGATCTTCCTCTGGTTCATCCAAGGACACCAAGTAGATAATAGGCTAGGATAGATAGGACTTACTAGTGAGAAACAGTGTCTAGGGAAAGCTTAAGTTTAATCCTAACGCAACACTTCAAGCACTGGCAACCCGTTGTTCTCAGATGTCATTCTACCAAGTACCCGGATAGGGAGGACATAAGTGATATTGAGGGTTGTCACCACCTCTACACCTACCTCAAACGTACTATGGGATACGCAGCAATTACTGGATAATAATTACCTAAACACCACGTCTAAGCAATTAATATCTACTTTAGTGTTTATAACTCACCAAAGCAATCACTATATTTTAGTTGATTATAGTGAACAATAATTCCGTATTCTATTTAGGAACTAACCAAGAGATAATTCTCACAAGATAAATCTAAATTACTTAGGAAGGATATTATATAGAATTCAGAGTAATAAATAGAATAAAAGAAATGATAGAAGATTACCGACAACTTTGGAATTCTTCCGACTTCTTCTACTCTACTCTCTTCCTATTCTAGTATCTACCCTATAGTTGAACAAATGGTTTCACTCATTCACTCATTCTTTCATTCCTCATGGAATGGTTAGGATCATCTCGGTGAGATTCCAACGCTCAGGATCGCTCCCACCTCCCACCTCGCGATCCACCTCCCACCTCCCTCGCGCTCCTCTCCACTCCCTGATAGCTCCCTTCCACGCGAGTCACGACGCCGCTGATCCGCCCACGCCGCTACCTTCCATGCGAGCCACGACGCCGCCGATCCGCCCACGCCGCCGTCCTCGACTATCGCACCGCCGACGCCACCGTCCTTGACTGCCGCCGCCCTCGATTGCCGCCAATCCGACGCCGCCGCCATCGACTGCCGCCGATCCGCCGACGCCGACGTCCTCGACTGCCGCCGTCCTCGACGATCCGCCGACGCCGCCGCCCTCGACTGCCGCTGATCCGTTGACGCCTCCGTCCTTGACTGCCGCCATCCTCGATGATCCGCCGATGCCGCCGCCATCGACTGCCGCCGATCCACCCACGCCGCCGCCATCGACTGCCGCCGATCCCTGTCGTCGCATCAGTCGTCTCGCCGCCACCGATCCCCACCGCCGGCTCGCCCTCAACCCGATCCCCATTGCTGTCGTCGCATCCGTTGTCGTCCAGGAATTCCGTCGACGCGATCTGGACCTCGCCGCCACCGATCCCCGCCGCCGGCTCGGCCTCAGCCGATCCACATCGCCGCCGTCGCCGGCGTCTCCCCACAGGTCAGTTTCACGCCGCCGCCACTCACATCTCCTCACCCTCGTGTCACGCCCAGAAATTCCCGAATAGAATTCCAAGCAGAATGTGCATTAAAACCCCCGTCCAGGACCGGCCGGGGTACACAACGACAAAGTTGACATACAGATCCACGTCTTACAAACATCATAAAAGTCTTACATAAATGCAGCGGAAAATTAAAAGATAACTAGAGCTAAGCCTTGACTTGGACCGCAGCGGGATCACCACTCCACAGGCATCCTCGACGGCACGGACGAAGCCTACTCCTCGGAGAAACCGCCATCTGACGCATACTCAAACTCTGGGGTTTGGGGAAAATAGAGCAAGACTGAGTACTACCCACTGTACTCAGCAAGTCATACCAGAATAGGGGTATGATGCAGGGAATTATCAAAGGATAGATAGAGTGGTTCAGTTGCATAAAGCGAGCATTTATAAACAATAGTTGAAAGCAGAAAAAAAACAGTTGTAATAATTAATCAATATTAACCATCCACTGTCCAACTACACCATGTTGCAACAGGCCCAACCATCCACCTGAACTAATCAGTTCCATCAGACTAAACTAGGGTGAGACTAATCACGGTGAATCTGGTTGACCGCCCATAACCGCGGGCACGGCTATTCGAATAGTTTTAATCTGATCAGAGGTGTACAACTGTACCCACAAGACACAGCCCCACGACACGTTTCCGTGCGCCGACATGCCACCACGACATACCGGATAGAGGCCGTGACAGGACCCTTCGCATAACCCCCTCTAACCAAGCACACCACACCTCAAGTTTCACCCCCACTCCTCGCGAGGCAGCGGGCGACCGACGACGAGCGGTGGCGCACGGCGAGCGATGGTGGTGTGACCCCAAGCGGCAAGGCAGCGGCGCTAAGAGGGAGAGGGGGAATGACGACGGGGAGATGCTCACCGGGGTTCAGCCGGCACGAGGGGGCGACGGCGAACGGCGGCGAGGGATGACCGGGGGACAATGGCGAACGGTGGACGGTCTCCGGAACCACCTAGCGAACAAGATGAGAGGTGTTAGATGGAGAGAGGAAAATGGGAGAGGGCGAAGACGCCGGCCGAAGGCGGCGGCCCTGGCGGTGCTCACCGGCGCACGGGGCAGAGAGGGTTCCAGCGCTTGATTCCGACGGAGGAGAGGTGGACGTGACGGCCCGCACGACGGCGAACGCGACGGCGTCAAGGGCGCGGCTCGGCATGGCGTCTAGCGGCGGCTAGCGGCGGCGGCGGCGGAGAGGAGGGCGACGGCGCTAGGGCGATAGAGAGCACGGGAGAACTCGGCGAAATGGGGAAAAAAGAGAGAGGGGAGGGCGGTGATGCTTAAATAGGGGAGAGGGGGCTCGGACGTGGCCGGGAGTGTCCCGATTTCGCCGGCCGACGTGGGGAGGTGGAGGTGGAGAGAGAGGCGGGATTCGAAAATCGATTCCCGGCCGTCTTGAGCGCGGGCGCGGGCGGGAGAGAGGGGGAGTGGGCGCGGGAGACGCGGGCGACGTGGGCGACATGACCCGGAAGACGCGGGAGCGAGGGCGCGGCGGCGCCGGCTGGAGGTGCGAGACGGGCCCGACAGGTGGGCCCCACCTGTCGGCGACCCGAAGGGAGGAGGCGGCCGGCTCAGTTGGACCTCGGCCTTCGGCCGGCCCAGCGGGGAGGGGGGAGAGGAAGAGAATGGGCCGGCGGCCCATTCGAAAAGGAAAGAAAAAGAGGGAAACAGAAAGAAAAAGAAGGAAATGAATTTCCAGGGAATTAAATATTGCTTGTGCTCATTTTTAATTGGTTAAAATTATTTCCAGAGCTGTGAAAATTCCACTAAAAATCTTGTTAGCGTATTTCGACATGTAGAACTCAAGAAAAATCCCACATGCCAGTTCCGATTATTATTTGCATTGATTTATTAGGGTTTCACTCTTGCTTTTACACCAGTATTTTCTTGAGACCATTTATAAATTCAATTTAGGCTTGGGAGAAGAACTTCAGGGTGTGACAAACCTACCCCCCTTAAACAGAATCTCGGCCCCGAGATTCGGAAGAGCTAGCGAAGAGGTGCGGATAGGCGGCCTTTAACTCATCTTCCCTTTCCCAGGTTGCTTCTTCTTCTGAGTGGTGGCTCCACTGAACCCTGCAGAACCTGGTGACCTTGTTTCTAGTCCTCTTTTCATTGGTCTCAAGGATGCGAACTGGCTTTTCCACATAAGTCAGGTCCTCTTGAATATCGATGTGTTCCGAGTCGGCTTGTTCCTCGGGTACCCTCAAGCATTTCTTTAACTGGGATACATGGAACACGTCATGGATGCCGATCATGTTGGATGGAAGTTCTAGCTGATAGGCAACTTCTCCTCTTCGTTCCAAGATTTTGTATGGCCCCACGAAGCATGGTGCCAACTTGCCTTTCGTCTGGAAACGTTGCACTCCCCGGATGTCACATCCTGATTTTCGTTTTAGGATTTATAAATTATTTAATAAATTATTATTAGAATTTATATTAAATATTTATTAATTTACAAGTGAAGTTAAATGTGGGAAATAAAATTTCCTAAATATAAAGCATGGCTGAATTTAATTTTCATTAAATTATCCATGATTAAATATACTCTCTGAAATTTTCTCGGCTTTTTCAGAGCTCAATTATTAATTTTAATCATACAAAGAACATTTCAGTAATTATTCACATATTAAATTAATCGTTAAATGGTCTGCTTATAATTTTGTTAAATATTTATAGTGTTCAAGTATTTTCAGGATTTCTCTTGAAATTATTTGAGCATTGAAAGTATTTTTAACAATTCAAAGATCATTTCAGTGAATAATTTAATTGAAAAAGTAATTAAAATCAACTTTGCCTTTTCGGGCCGAATTAGGAAAAGTGCTCACTCTCGGCCCAGTCTCCTCTCAGCCTGCAGCCCCTCTCCCTCTCTTTTCCGGAGTCTAATCCATGTCCCTCCTTCAATCGGGCTGAGTAAAAGAAGCCCAGCCGAAGTCTACTTGACCTCCCCTCGCTACTGTTCATCTTCCAGCTCCAGACAGAGCCCGAGCTGTTGTTCTGTGCCTGTGCAGCCACCGTTTTCCCCTTCAAATCCGGTCTCCTCTCTCGTGTTATTTCAAAATTAGTTGAGGGGAAATATTTCTCTTATCCTCCTCTATCTCTTCCCCCAAAAATCCGGTTTTATCCCTTTGAATTCGATGCGAATTTGGATTCGTTTTCGAGTTTATCTCTCCACCAAAACCTAGGTTTTCCCGGCGCGATTCCTTGAGTTCCAAGCCCGATCTCTCTCTCCCTTGGCTATAAATAGAGTCCCCTCCCTCTCCTCTTTCGGCCGCCACCTCTCCCTCTCTCCACTGTCGCTTGTAGCGCCGTCGCCACGTTCGCCTTCTCTCTCCACCGCCGGTAGTCGCTCCAGCCGCACCGTTCGTCGTCGTTCGCCGTCGCCACCACCAGGTTCGCGAGAAGGAGCCGCACGCCGTCCACCCCTCCGTTGCCGCCGAATCCCACCGGAGCACCGCCTACGCCGTCAACCCGAGGCCGCCGCCTTTTGAAGCTCGTCGCCGGCCGTTTTCCATCATCGAGTCTCGTCGCCGTCACCACCGGTGAGTTCGTCTTGTCGTCCTCTCCGCGTTGGTGCTCTCGGATAGCCCGGCCGAGCCTCCTAGCACCGGCGACCTCGCAGAGCAGTGCATGGTCAACTGTGATGTCATCGATGACGTCATTATCTATTTAATAAATCGTAAATCCTTTTCTGTATAAGGCTAAAATCAATTTAATCTTGTAAAATTCATAACTAATTCATATGAAGTCGGAATTAAGTGGTTCAAGTCTCTAAATTCATCTAAAATCATGATCTACATGTTTGTTTACTTTTTATGTACTGTTTATTTGGTTTTTATTAGTCTTTTTTTCCGTTTTGCGTGTTAGCTTGTTGTTTCCGTCGTTGCGAAGGTTCGTGAGGGCGTCGGAAGTGTCCAAGAAGACTAATTGAAGACCAATTATTGCAAGGCAAGTCACACAGATCCTAAACACAATTTCTTTGAGCATGTTGCTCCTATATTTAAATTCTCTATTTATTTCAACTGTGCATTTATTTTCGAATGTCACTGGGTGGTGTGAACCTATTCCTTTGTTATGGTCAATTTGCATTGAATACCCTATTCCTTGATACCTTGGGTAATAAATTGATCAGTTTGAACCTTATATATTGGTTTGGTTCAGCTAAATGCTATATATATATATATATATATATATATATGTATATATATATATATATGTGCTTAGTCATGCTTAGAAACATTAGCTCATTAATGGGATGATTCATACTACACTATTACTTATGGTTATATTTAATGGTAGCTCACGATGGTCAATCGTGTTATGATAATTAAAATCTGATTAATGGTGGGTTGTGAGCACATGGTTTTGAAGGTCGTGCTCATGACAATTAAGGACCGGTTCACGAGCTACTGTTGTGAAATATTAACCGTGCCAACCACAACCAGCGTGGGCAACGGCTTTACCTTTTGTATAGCATGGTTCATTACGGGGTGCCAGACTGAGAAGCGGCAAGAAGTCCGTGGGGGTCGCTGGGGAGTCCATGCCTCTGGTTATTGAGGGGGTGATTATGATCCAGGAATGGTGCACTGTGGTGAGTTGTGTTGTGCGAGGGGTACTGTCACAGTTCCTTTCTAAGGTACCGTGGTGGTATTGAGGCGCATGGTGACATGTCGTGGAGCTGTGTCTTGTGGGTACAGTGGTACATCTCTGGCTAGAGTAAAACTATTCGAATAGCCGTGCCCGCGTTATGGGCGGGTCTAACAATGTTTTTCGTGATTAGTCTCACACTACTCATTAATGATAATAATGTGATAATTAATTTGACTCCTAGTTTGGAATGGATAATTCCTGGTTTGGATGTTTGATCTGTACGACCGGGGTTGGTTGTTCAGGTTTGGTTGGGCCTGTGCAGCATGGGTGTGCTGTTCAGTGTTGATTAATATTGATGATTAATTACTCTACTGTTTTACAATTTCTCAACTCTTTGCTAAATGCTGCTTTCGCAAATGAACCCTATATTATGCCATCCTTTGGTATCCTTGTGCACTTGCATATTTGCTGTGTGGCTTGCGGAGTATGTCATATGCTCACCTTGCAATAATCAATCAACCTCAGTTGAAGAAAAAGGATCCAGAAGGAGAAGACGTTTGGCTTATACCCCAGTTGAGCTGCCTGTGGGAGTGGAGCCGGAGCTTCGCTAGATCGTTAATTCCGCTGCTGTTTACTTTTCTTTTCTTTTGTAAGTACGTAACGTTATTATTACGATGGATTTGTATATTAAATTGTCAGTTTGTGTACCTTGGCTGATTCCTGGACGAGGATTTCATGCACAAATAAGTTCGGAAATTATTTGTGAATTTCCGGGCGTGACACCGGAGCGGGGTGACACGGAGGTACACATAATCCCCTGCTTCAAAAGTGAGCTCCCTTCTGCGGTTGTCCGCGTAGCTTTTCTGTCGAGACTGGGCAATTCTCAGCCTCTCTCTGACGGTTCTGACTTTCTCTTCTGCTTCCGTTAACACTTCTGTTCCGAACAGTTGACGTTCGCCTGTTTGGTCCAGAAGAGAGGTGTGCGGCACTTCCGGCCATACAACGCTTCGAACGGTGCCATTTGTAGACTGGCCTGGTAGCTGTTGTTGTACGAGAATTCAGCATAAGGCAGACTTTTATCCCATGCTCCGCCAAAATTGAGCGCACAGGCTCGCAGCATATCCTCCAAGATCTGATTGACCCTTTCGGTCTAGTCATTTGTCTGCGGATGGTAGGCTGTGCTGAAATTCAAGCGGGTCCCCAATTCTTCCTGCAGCTTCTGCCAAAATTTTGAGGTGAACTGACTCCCTCGATCAGATACAATCTTCTTGGGTCCCCCATGCAGACACATGATCCTTGCTAAGTACAGCTCTGCCAATTTCTTTCCCGTATACGTGGTATGCACTGGAATGAAATGGGCAACTTTAGTGAGCCGATCCACGACTACCTAGATTGAATCATGACCAGATGATGTCCTGGGCAGACCTGTTATGAAATCCATTCCAATCTCTTCCCATTTCCATTCCGGGATCCGAAGAGGCTGTAGCAAACCTGCTGGCCTTTGGTGCTCTGCCTTTACTCGTTGGCATACGTCACAGAGTGCGACAAATTCAGCTATTTCCCTTCTCATGCTTACCCACCAGAACTTTTCTTTGAGGTCTTGGGTACATTTTGGTACCGCCTGGGTGAATGGAGTACTGAGTCTGGTGAGCCTCGGTGAGTATCAGGTCCTTTAGTTCCTTGTCGTCAGGTATGCACAATCTTTCTCCCAACCAGATTGTGCCGTGTTCATCTTCGTGGAAATCCCGGGCTTTTCCGACCCTCATATTCTTTTTCAGCTCTGCTATTTCAGGATCATTTACCTGAGCTGCTCTGACTTGATCCACGAGCGTAGGTCGTGCCTCTAGGGCAGCCACATATCCGTGTTCTATTAGCCCCAAGTTAAGGTGTTCAAGCTCCTGCTGTAATTCCTTACACATGTCTTCGGTGCATAAAGCATTGCAGTAGCTTTTCCTGCTTAATGCATCTGCCACCACATTGGCTTTGCCCGGATGGTAGTGAATGCTCATGTCATAATCCTTGATTAACTCCAACCATCTTCGCTGTCGGAGATTTAGATCAGGTTGGGTGAAGATATATTTCAGACTCTTGTGATCCGTATATACTTTGCAGTGGTTGCCAATCAGATAGTGCCTCCAGATCTTCAAAGCATGAACCACCGCTGCCAATTCTAAATCATGTGTTGGATAGTTTCCTTCATACGGGCGCAACTGCCGCGAGGCATAAGCGACCACTCTGCCCTCTTGCATTAGAACACATCCAAGCCCGTGACGGGACGCATCGCAATAGATTTGGAAGTCTTTCGTCTGATCGGGAAGAATCAGAACTAGAGCAGATACTAATTTCTTCTTGAGCTCCTCGAAACTCTTGTCACACTCGGCTGTCCACTTGAATTTCTCGTATTTCTTAAGCAACTTTGTCCTAGGTCTGGCAATCCTGGAGAAATTTTCAATGAACTGACGGTAATAACCCGCAAGTCCAAGAAAACTCCGAATCTGTGACATTGTCTTAGGCGGGGTCTACTTGGTAACTGACTCCACATTCGATAGATCAACTGCCACACCCTGAGCTGTAATGACGTGACCCAAGAATTTGACCTCTGATAACCAAAAGTCGCATTTGCTGAACTTGGCATAAAGCTGGTGCTCCTGCAACTTCTCGAGTACCAAACGAAGATGTTGCTCATGCTCTTCTTCCGACGTGGAATAGATTAGAATGTCATCAATGAATACCACAACAAACTTATCCTGAAATTCCATGAACACTTTGTTCATCAGGTTTATGAAGAATGCATGTGCATTAGTGAGTCCAAAAGACATAACCGTGCACTCATACAACCCATACCGAGTGGTGAAGGCTGTTTTGGGAATATCCTCTTCCCGGATTCTCAACTGGTGGTAGCCCGATCGCAGCTCTATTTTGGAAAACACTTTGGCTCCTTTCAGCTGATCAAACAGAACATCAATCCGTGGTAAAGGGTATTTGTTTTTGATGGTGACCTCATTGAGTGCGCGATAATCAACACACATGTCACACCCTGAAAATCGCTAAATTATAAATTATTGTGAAAAAGGAATTTTTAGAATTTATTTAATAATTAAAGTAAGTGTTTGAATAGAATCTATGAAAATTTTGAACATTAAATTGAGATAGATAAAATTTTATTAAATATTTTTAGTGTCCATGTATTTTCTGGATTTTTCCCGGAATTATTTGAGCGTTATAAGTATTTTTAATAAATGAAACATCATTTCAGCAATTATTTAAATTAGAAATTCAATTAAAATTCTCCTCCCTTGACTTGGGCTGAATCTGGTCCACTCCTTCCTTACCCTTCGGCCTGTTCTTCCTCTCTCTCAGTCGAAGTCCAGTTTTCATCCCCTGCAATCGGGCCAAGTAAAGAAAATAAGAAAGCCCAGTAAAAGTCTACTTTGCCTCCCCTCGCTACAGTACCTTCATCCTCCTCTAGCCGAGCCTGAACAGAGCCCGAGCCGTGTGCGTGCGCCGCCGCTTCCTTCGCAAAATCCGTCACATCCCGTGCTCCGTTTCCAAAATTGGTTGCAAAAACGGATTCCCCTCGATCTCCTCTACCTTATCCCTAACAAACCCCTTTGAATACCGTTGTATATCGCGTGAATTCGACGCGGTTTCGAGCTCCGTTTTTCCAGCGAACCCTAACTAATCCGCCGCCCCTCCCCTATCTGAGCCGATCTCCTCCTCGTTTGGCTATAAATAGCAGCCCCTCGGCCTCCTCTTCCGTTTCCCCTCTTTTTCCTGAGCCGCCGTGCCCTAGCCGCCTCTCCCCACGCTAGCCTCTCTCTCCGCCGCCGGCTGCCAACACCAGCCGAGTCGCCAACGACCGGGGTTGGTTGTTCAGGTTTGGTTGGGCCTGTGCAGCATGGGTGTGCTGTTCAGTGTTGATTAATATTGATCATTAATTAATCTATTGTTTTACAATTTCTCAACTCTTTGCTAAATGCTGCTTTCGCAAATGAACCCTATATTATGCCATCCTTTGGTATCCTTGTGCACTTGCATACTTGCTGTGTGGCTTGCGGAGTATTCCATGTACTCACCTTGCAATAATCATCAAACCTCAGTTGAAGAAAAAGGATCCAGAAGGAGAAGACGTTTGGCTTATACCCCAGTTGAGCTGCCTGTGGGAGTGGAGCTGAAGCTTCGCTAGGTTTTATTTTTCCGCTGCAGTTTTCTTCATGGTGAGGACTAAGTGCCTCTTATGTAAGTATTTATTCGCTTTAGTTATTTTGATGAATCTGTATATTAAATTGTCAGTTTGTGTAACTCGGTTGATTCCTGGATGAGGGTCTTAATGCACAAATTAGTTCGGAAATTACTTGTGAATTTCTGGGTGTGACAAGTTGGTATCAGAGCCATCTCGACTATAGGTCAAGCCAAACGGTTAAACCCATAAGGACATGTCTTTGCTAAAACAAAAATCTATTTGCAAAAGTCTATTTCCCTCCTTATCCCATTGCTCCTTGTAAAAGCTTTTCTCATCCTCCCTTCCCCGTCTTTCAACTTGCTTTAGATGAATCCCTACAAGGAGAGGTTGGAAAAGATGATGGCACGCTTTGATGAAATTTGGGGTGATCTGCCCAAAAAGATTGATCAGATTAATGAGAGAAGAGAAGCTCTGGAAAGCAAGGCATTATTCTAAAGGAAGCTGAGAAATATGGGAACTATGGTTTTACAAGTGAGCTTTGTCGTATGACGTATGATCTTGGATATGAGGTTCCACTAAAGTACACTAAAGTATCTACTCATGTTGGAGACCAATTGCATTGCAAGACAACTGTTACTCTTGTTTCCGACAAGGAAGATCTTCCCCAGCTATCATTCAATGGCAAGGCTAATTGTTTCTTGTATGCTCGTGAAGGTGTCGCTTCGCCAATTGTTTCTTTTATGCTCGTAAAGGAGTCGCATATGAAGCTTTGTGTCGTCGCGGTCGTCATTTCAAGAATCGTCTGGAGAATTTTACATATCACTACCATCCGAAACATGGTGATGATTTTTGGTTGAATGGTTGTACGCGTACCCAAGGAGAAGATAACCAAACGATTGTGCATATGACTACAATGTTGGATGCTATTGATGACCTCCACACTAATTACAAGACTCAAGCCATAAATCAGAAGCATGCCCAACAGGAGAAAATTGCCAAGCTATAGAAGATGGTTGAACAAATGGAAGACATGTCTCAACCTGAAGATAGTGACACCGCCAAGATGTTGAAATTTACAGAAGCTCGTTTTCCCCAGTATCGCAAAGACACCAATCGTAAGCTCGTTCTTCGCTAGAAGAGGACCTTCGAATTAGATGATGAACTGCAGAAGTTGAAAGGAGAACCTTCATCGGATGAAGATGATTAGGAAGATGTAAAGCCTACTCAAGTTGTCAAGCGTCTCTACACTGGAGTTATTATTTCTCTCATAGAAGGATGATTCCTGTGAAGATGAGTCACTTGAGAAGCCCCAAGTTCAAAGGTAGAATAGAGAAGTTTTAAGCACCTATGGCAGAACCTAAGCTTTACCCTCAAGAGTAGTGGTCTTTTGTTTAGTTAAATCGTTGTGTTAGCTTGCTTGCTTAAGTTTTATTTGTGTGTGTGTGGGTTTTAGCGTATGGGATATATCAAGGGTT
Source organism: Oryza glaberrima (assembly GCF_000147395.1). Taxonomy (NCBI): domain Eukaryota; kingdom Viridiplantae; phylum Streptophyta; class Magnoliopsida; order Poales; family Poaceae; genus Oryza; species Oryza glaberrima. Next base: position 11,047,067 of record NC_068337.1, on the reverse strand, counting down.
GTGATATAACCATACTAGTTCTAGAGTTCAGTTCAGTGTTAAAGAACAACCTATTTCACATCAATAAAAATTAAAGTTTAGTAAAAAAAAATATATATATTCTATTCTGAATCCCCTGCTACTTTCTTAACCCTTTCTATCTCTCTCTTACCTCCTACCTAAGAGAATGGATTTAAGCAAAGGAAGTTTTGTGCTCATCAGTGCCAGTGGTTTTAATAACAAGTTAACAGTTAAGGAACAATGTGTCTGGATCTCCAAATAAAATTCATCCTGATGCTGATGTGGACAACACAATCAGTCATCCAAGGAAAGTTAAAAGTCAGAAGCTCAAGGGATACCATTGAAAAAAATTTCAAGAGAATTCTTTACATTTGGTCTCATTCGGTTTAAGGTTCCAAGTTTGATGTGAGCAAGAGTCATGAAGGAATAAGAAAGATAAAAGCTTACATCTATGTCATCAAGATGATTATTATCACTACAGTGTGGTTTATAGAAGGAATGATTATATCAAGGTGTCTGAAAGGACAATTCTTTTTGCACTATTTTTAAGTCAAGAGAATAGTGTCAGTAAGGCTAAGACATTAAACAATGAGGAATGTAAAGAGATGTTGATTTAGAAGAAAAAATAGCAAGAAGATTCAATTCTCACGTGTTCAATGTGAAGTAAATGGAGGATAAAGTTTGCATTGTTATGTTAAAGTGAACACATTAAGTAGAGCAATTATTCATGTTATCATGGTAATGGAATATCAAGTGAAGGCTCGGTTCATAAAAGATTTGTCTTTCGATTAATGGAATAGATCAGGAGATAATGATTGCTAGCCCAATTCAGTAATAGTCAGGCTCGTGAAGGATGACAAAAGTTGTAATCGATCATTGGACGATTTCTTGTTGATGGCAGTAATCATGACATTATTTCTGTTAATAGTAACCAAATAATATCGTCAGATGTGATCAGCAAAAGTATCATCAACAAAGGTTCAAGTTTGTATATGTTTTGGTTTGAGTAAGAAGATAGCGAATGAAAAGGAATGCACCCCTTTCATGTTGAGGGATTGGTATGTGTTAATTGTTTGAGTCAAGATATTTTTGGAGAGACTATACTAAAGATATGCTTTTGTCTGGACTAAATAATGTGAAGCAGTTTCTAAGGGAAGCTTGTCATTGAAATTTCCATATCAATAGTCAATCAAGTAAGATGGATATTATCAATAGATGGTTGCACATATGATTCTACCCTGGATGGTTGCAGTAAAAGCCATGAGAATTGGAGCAAGTTCGAAGTGTAATAACAACTGATGCAAGATGTCAGTCACCACAATATTCTCTATTGCATCTTGATTAGATTATAAGTAAAAGGACGAGTTAACTACGTTACCATTTACCCAAATGGATGAAAGGCCATCCAATGTCTATATTGCAAAGGATTATAATAGTTCAAGAGATTTAAATGGTTCGCGTTTTCATGAATAAAAAAAATGGCTCTGATAGGTGCAGTAATGGATAGTCAGAGGATAAGATATGGATCTAAGCAATCAGTTCATTCATGTATTCCTGTTTGTCAAAGATATATGAGATTCAAAGTTGTTTTATGGAATGCTAGTCTGTTTAAAGGTTGTGGAATCACTTAAAGAGAGTGAGACTATGGATTCTACGATGTTGTATTGGAATCTTATAATTGCCACATGAACCTTAATATTTATCGAAGGTTAGAGGTGTACTCATGTGAAATGGATGTTTATGGCAACTCAGGAAAACGAGAATAAAGACGAAGTGATAATTAAGCAAGGAATATAATGTCGTAGTGGAAGTCCCCTACACCAGAGGTTACTTGAAAGCACTAAAGAAGGTTTATACTCTACTAATATGGTACAAGGACAAGAATGGTTTGCTTGTCGACATACAAGTTTTGACGAATCACTACAAAGTTTTTGTGAGATAGCAGATGGATCGTTTTACCAGTTACACATACACCAATGGGACAAAGATGATCGTTGACATCACTACTAGGTTAATCTGAAGTATGAAGATGATAACAAGGAGAAGGATACATATAAAGGTGATAAATAAAGAGTCAATTGAAATGGAACAATAATCCCCAGGATAGTTAGATCAAGTGTGGAGTTCTTTAATTCAAGGTATTTTGGAACTGCACAAGCCATAAAATACTGTTGCAAAGTGGTTTGCATCGATGTTAGAATAAATGTCTTGTCAGTCTGCCTGCAAGATTGATGGCAAACCTATACAAGAAGTTGTATTGGAATCTAGAACCTAAAAGGTTAAGAAGTCACCGTTACAGGAAATAATTCAATAATATTTGAGATAGAAACAATAATTGTTTTCACTGTAAAAAGATGAACGGCGGATCAAAGAAGATACTTCAAGATCAGCTGTCAATTAAAGTATTTGTAAGCCCGGATTAAGAAGGCTCAGATATTTCGTTAATATACTTTATGGATAAGAAACTTGTTTCCATATATAAGATAAGAGGAAATCGTTTTACTATGGAAGGTTGTATTCGGTCAAATGTTAAATGTTGTTTTTCTCAGAAAGGTGAAATCATGAGAACTAAATCAACTTCAGTGATAAGTGAGGTTTCTATGGACTTAATAAAGTCCAGGGTGCTCAGAGAAGAAGATAGACCAAACCCTATCGTATTCACACAAGACTTTGTGATTTGAGATCTCTCAGTCAATATTCTAAGGGTCGAGAGGATAATGTTTTCAGTAAAATTGACCTATCAATATCTGCATAAGGATTAAGTTAAGTGTTATGTTCTATTGGAAAAAAAAAGTCAGAGAAAGGTATGTTAGATTGGCTAGTTAGTTTGACAGAGTGGTCAGTGAAGGATTGCCCTACCCAATTTCTTGCTAGCCGTTCCAAATCTCGTGAACCGGTCCTTAAGTGCCATGGGCGCGACCAACAAAACCATGCACCCACAGCCCACCATTTAGTTAATTTTTAATTTACCAACACCGGAGCGGTGGCACTAAACCAACATCAACACTAAAACCTGAAGTCTAATCATTAATGTGATTTTCCCCATGGTGTGCTAGTTGAACTAAGCATGGCTAAGCAATCTCTAGTCCAACATCTAGTCATGTTATATCCCAAGCTAACAAAGGAGCAAGGTACAAAAATAGCATGGCTGTAACAGTAGGTAAACATCCCATAGTAACATTATAAAACAATGCAGTATTTAAGGGAAAACGGTAGAGCATTTGCAATATAAGATCAACATGTTCAAGTGACAAGCATGACTTGCCTTGCTCTGCTGCTGGAGGAACCTCGGCGACTATTTCAAAGTACACCGGAGCGTCGGGAGAGCCGGAATCTAAGCGACATAGAAAGCAAACAATACAAACAGGCTATAAGACTACTGAAACAGAGAACAAAACCATTTTTAATGGATTCTATGCATTTTTCTTGATTTTCTGAGACTTGAATGGGCTTAAACGGAGCTCGGATGAATTAGATATGAATTTTAGAAGATTCACTGTGTTTTTACTATAAACAGAAAAATCCTTAATTGATTTATTGCGCAATAATTAAATTCGCGGGGAGAGAGGTGGCGGCGCCAACATGCGGGCCCCACATGGCAGTGACTCGGGGGGGGCGGTCCACGGTGGACTAGGTCCACGGACCGGGGAGGAGCGGCGCACCACGTGGTGCACACGTGGCGCCGACGCGGCGCACACATGGCGGCCACTTGGCAGCCACGTGGGCGGCGGGGTTGGATGGCCCCGATCTACCGCCCGATAGATCGGACAGCGGAGGCGGCTCGCGGCCGGGCGCGCACGGGCACGACTCAAGCCGACCCGGCGGCCGTGGCGCGCGGCAGCGCAGCGTGACGCGACGGCGACGCAAGGCGGCGAGCGGCCAACGGCGGAGAGCGGCGGTGACCAACGACGTGCGGCGGCGCACGCGAGTGACGGCGGTGTGACCCCGAGCGGCAAGGCAGCGGCACTAAGAGGGAGAGGGGGAATGACGACAGGGATATGCTCACCGGGGTTCGGCCGGAACGAGGGGGTGACGGCGAACGGCGGCAAGGTGACCGGGGGACGACGGCGAATGGCGGACGGTCTCCGGAACCACCTAGCGAACAAGATGAGAGGGGTTAGAGGGAGAGAGGAAAATGGGAGAGGGCGAAGACGCTGGCCGAAGGCAGCGGCCATGGCAGTGCTCACCGGCGCACGGGGCAGAGAGGGTTCCGGCGGTGGATTCCGACGGAGGAGAGGTGGACGGGACGGCCCGCACGACGGTGAACGCGACGGCGTCGACGGCGCGGCTCGGCACGGCGGCTAGCGGTGGCCGGAGAGGCGGCGGCGGCGGAGAGGAGGGCGACGGCGCTAGGGCGATAGAGAGCACGGGAGAACTCGGCGAAATGGGGAAAAAGAGAGAGGGGAGGGCGGTGATGCTTAAATAGGGGAGAGGTGGCTCGGACGTGGCCGGGAGTGGCCCGATTTCACCGGCCGACGTGGGGAGGTGGAGGTGGAGAGAGAGGCGGGATTCGAAAATCGAATCCCAGCCGTCTCGAGAGCGGGCGCGGGCGGGAGAGAGGGGGAGTGGGCGCGGGAGACGCGGGCGACGTGGGCAACGTGGCCCGGAAGACGCGGGAGCGAGGGCGCGGCGGCGGTTGTGGGGCGCGGCGGCGCCGGCTGGAGGTGGGAGACGGGCCCGATAGGTGGGCCCCACCTGTCGGCGACCCGAAGGGAGGAGGCGGCTGGCTCAGCTGGGCCTCGGCCTTCGGTCGGCCTAGCGGGGAAGGGGGGAGAGGAAGAGAATGGGCCGGCGGCCCATTCGAAAAGGAAAGAAAAAGAGGGAAAAAGAAAGAAAAAGAAGGAAATGAATTTCCAGGGAATTAAATATTGCTTGTGCTCATTTTTAATTGGTTAAAATTATTTCCAGAGCTCTGAAAATTCCACTAAAAATCTTGTTAGTGTATTTCGATATGTAGAACTCAAGAAAAATCCCACATGCCAGTTCCGATTATTATTTGCATTGATTTATTAGGGTTTCACTCTTGCTTTTACACCGGTATTTTCTTGAGACCATTTATAAATTCAATTTAGGCTTGGGAGAAGAACTTCAGGGTGTGACACCTCGCGATTCCCAACCCTAACCGCCGTCTCCCCGCCCCAAAGGTCTCCGGCGCGTGCTCCCCCCAACCACTGGCGCCGATTCCCAACCCTAACAGCCGTCTCCCCGCCCCGAAGGTCTCCGGCGCGTGCTCCCCCCAACCACCGGCGCCGATTCCCAACCCTGCACGCCGGAAGCTCTCCCATCGCCAGGTACAAGATGATGACATTTAATTGTTGGCAAGTTACTCCAAGGTGTTTGTTCTTCTGATGGTTAAAAGTGTAGTATAAACTGTGCAACTACAATCATTGCATCCCGTTCGTATCCATGGCTACAAAGTGCTAGCATCAGGATACATATATTCTTCTTTTATTGTCAAGCAGTTCATGAGCACCAATCGATCCATTCTTTTTCTGATCATGTTGTGCTAATGTATATTTGTTCAGATTTACATGCCATTTGGGTTCACATGTTCATAGTTATCAAATATTTCTGTCATTAGAGTAGCTGGACTGACAATCATTTGTAGTTACAGTGGTATATTTGGCAGAAATCTCACATCTTAATATCTCAAAATTAAAGTAACAATACTCAAATAAACTTTTCCTCATGATTTCTATTGTGCTTTAGGTGTTATATATAATTTTGAGATACCGGTCACGCCAACGCCGTCTTCTCCCTACTTCACCCATAGGTACTGCTTCATTGCTTCCGCTCCCACCTTCCTCTTCTCTTTTTGATTCTGAACTTTATATGATCTATCATGTGGTAGCTAGGTCTTTTTTTTTTGGAATCAGACTATTTACAATAAAAGCAATAGGTTTGCTATGAGTGTAACGTCAGAGCACATGGATCATGAACAAACACAGATAATTTCCCTCTGTTTTCCTGAAAGTTATTTTGAACCAATATAAGGATCTGTTCACATGCATCAAGAGGACTAAATATGTTATTATGTTGGATGTTTGAGATCCTACGGTACAACATCCCACAAATTACAATAACAAGTATCCATCTCCATGAGAAATTGTGTATTCATATGCAATATTAATAATCCATTCTAAGCCTGTTTTTCAAAATATATCTTTAGGTATATATAATTCCTCAACATTCGCAAACTATATTATCTACTCTGTGGGTCTATACATTAACATCCTTTCATATTTAACCTTATTTCTTAGTCATAGGTTGGCGTTGGCCCTGCTAATGACTAAACTTTATATTTTTCAAGTGACACCCTTAATAGTGCTCTGACCCACTCTATTTTCCACCTGAAGAACATTTCTCTCTCTATAGTTTGCATAATCATGAAAACATCACCTAACCTTGCAAATATGCCTACTGAATTCCTTGAAGGTAGTGATATTCCTAGACTGAATATTCAGTCATGTTATTTGAAAATGTCCTGTTGCGATGTTGGTTGCATCCTCTTACGGCAAATTCCTTGGAACATATATGTAAATTTTGCGACATCGTTTCCCAGTCGCAATCCTTCAGTTGCGCCTTATGTTGTACTGGGAGAACATATTTAACCATAAACTTTGTCTTACATGTTCGCACTATGAATCATCAGGTTTATCATTTATATAGTTAGGGTTACCGTTCTATGTTGTACTCTACCACATTATAATTATTTTTCATCCTCATTTTTTCTATGTTCTCTGCATGAAGTCTCAAGGGTTACGGCAGAATGTCCTAATGATCCTCAATCTGTGTATAATGACAGGGTGAAACGACAGTTGAAGGTTACTAGAGCGTTTGGTGCAGTCTTTCTAAATAAGGTAACTTTACAGCTTATTTAAGTCCATGTCTGTTGTTCAACTGTTGTTCAACTGCTATTTGTTTTGAGGATGGTAAAAGAAATTGTCTAAACATCTACAAATTGGAGCATCTAATTTGGTTGAGGATGTCCAGCTATCTGATTATGAAATCTTAGGCCAGGGTTACATCTTAATCTTCAGACTATACCCTGACAGTGACAGTGAACCCTGTTTCTCGGAATACTTTTATTCCACGTCATGTTATTATTTTAAATTATATATTTTAAAATTTGAATTGTCAAATGTCACCCGTAGTGTTTGTACGGGCAATATATATATATATATATATATATATATAGACACACACATGTGTGGGTGTGCCAGTGCTGACTTCAAATATTAAGATGTGAAGTTTAGTATTTATATTCCTCCATTGCAAACTTCAGTTTATTATTTATATGCTCTTGCTTTTATAATTAAGCATCACAGTTTAAAAATAACTGTTTTTATATCCTGACTCTTACTGTTGGCTCAGATACAAGTGAAGCTATTTGTGTGAGCTCTAGCTGTACCAAAATCTCTCGAGTTACATTGTTGAACAAAGTTGGTATTGGCTGTGCAACCAGATCAGTCGCACAGGACTTTGTCCAAATTGTGTGTCATTCCTAATGGATGCATAAACAATAATAAAACTTTTGTATGCGATATGTGTTTGATCCTATGAAGAATGTGAGGGGGATTTGGGTGATCTCACCAGCTTGTTGGCTCTTACATCGCATGATTTACAGTGTGTAAAAAAACATGACGTGCTCTGTAAGAATTGATGAGTCTTGTTCAATATAAAAGCAGAACTATCGATATGCCGTGGATGAACATCCCTTGTTTGGATTAATTTGCATCAATTTAGACTCGATTGTTGTCATCCCTTGACGTAGTACTATGATTTTTCATGGTCAATCATTATTGCTGGCTAAATGGATAATTTGGATCGTATTATTACAGGATGTGTGTTTTTTTTTCTATAAATCATGTGCACGTACTACAAACTCATTAATAACATAAAGTAAACATTAGGTACGCATGGATGCAAATCGCCATGAAAGTGGAGTGCGCGAAGCCCTTGGAGATATAACGAATCACTATAAAGGTGTAGTATACTGGATAGTGGGTTTTATGTAAGATATGTATTGTCCTTTTGTATCTAACTTTATTATTTAAAAACGCAGGTCGTGTGAATGAAAATGGATTATTCAATGAATCCCAGCGTAAGAATGAAGAAAAAAACTTTAAACAACGCATCTGGCGTGCAAATACGGAGGCTCAGAAGAATAGTAATACCATTCATACGCAAGAGATGCCTATTTTAGGGTCCGAACTATGTCATAATGGAGAAAACAAGGTTTCTGAGATTACCACCTCAGCAAAGAGGGAACAAAATAACAGCTATCTACGTGAATGGCGTGCAAGAAAGAAGGTTAAATCAAGTGGTTGCAGTATTGTATCTCCTATCATGCCAACGCAAGCAACAATTCTTACCCCTGCAGAACACAATGAAGATTGTGATGTCCGACAATCTTCAATGTGTGACAAAGATAAGAAAAGATTAGAGAGGAATATATACCAACGTGAGTACCGTGCAAAGAAGAACGCGGAGAAAGTCGAAGTTAACAAATCGAGTGCTACACCAACCACCAGGCGGAGAAGCATTGCCTGGACATACAATTTTGGGTAAGTTTTTATAATTTACCCAATATTGATTCTTTTGCTCATATTTTAAACAATTATTGTACATCATATAGACTGCTACTGGATTTGGTATAAGTCTAATGTTCCATAAGGATATAGATCTTGTGGGGTCAGTTGGTAGCTGGTCGAAAATCCATTATGAAGTTGCAAAATGCAAATCGGTAAGCTAGCTATCGTTTGTTCTTATTTGAATGTGTTTTTTATATTATCTTGACGGTTGACTTTTTCTAGATTCTTATACCAGTATGTGCTGTTGGAAGCTATATCTTGGTCATACTGGACCAAGAAAGTAGAACACTTTATCTTCTAGACCCTAATCCACTAAATCCAATGTATGAGAACAACCCAACTATGAGATATACCAAAAAATTGTTAAATGACAGAGCCATGCGTGTGGCATGTCCTGGCTCTAGGTGGACTGACGATATTGACTTGTGGCGCCATATATATGTCACAAATCCAGTGGCTGACTCGTAAGTTTTCTTGTATAATCTTGTTTGATCCAATAAATTATTTTTGTCTAACGCATGGTACCTAACTATTCAAATTTCATAGGAATTTGTCGGGTTGTCTCGTACATCTGTTCATGCGATCCTGGAAAGATGGAGCACTTCATTTGCCGTCTTTTAAGGTCATTCTGTCTAGCATTGGCATTTAGAATATTATATTTTATTTTATAATACAGTCATTTCTTTTATAAACATATGCATTTGCAGGATGTTGACGAGCTAAGGAAACAATTTTTGCTACATATACTGATGTACGAGCAAAATGAGTGCGCAAGCAACATTCCTAGCGGCGCACGAGATTTTCTTCACTGTATCGCAAATGCAAAACATTAGAATAGTTATTCTTTACCTATGGGGTGTATTCTATACATAACAAATGCTTTATTTAAATAATGGAATAACTCTATACTTCTCTAACATATTTTTATGCGTATATTGCCTTTTATATTGTGTACATAGGGTATATTATATATATAATTAAGTCATGTAAAGTTTTACTGTGCCCACGTAATATCATAGAATGCACCTTACATGAAATATATGTAATGTACTATATGAATTTGATTAAAGTTCAAATGCACAGATCATATAAAAATATTTTTTGGTAACATGAAATTTTTTTAAAGATACAGTTAATAGAATTGCACCGTAGCATTTAGCACGGGCATATTACTAGTACAATATAGTACAATAGAGCCTCTTATAATTCAGCTCAAGCTTGAAAGTGTGTGTGAGAGTGAATGAAGTCTATTTATAGGACATGTATGACGGTTATAGGAAGGGGAATTGTCCGAAGTGCCCCTCAACTACCATCAGGAGTGCATCTGGACCATCCCTGCCAAACCCCAGGATCAACGGTGTTGATCAGGGTTCGGTCGAACCTGGTGGTTCGGCCGAACATGGGCTGGCCCATCTGGTCCTCAGCTTCGGCCTACCTCCTCTCCTGGTCCTACTTTATCCATTTCTCAAAGTTTTGGGCTGACTCTCTGGTATTTTGATATACAATCCATCCTTGTATGGATACATACTTCTCCTCACTTTAGTCCAGATTTCCTCCCAATCTCATGGTTTATCACCTGCATACAAATATACACCAACACTTGTGGAATATATGAGATTAAGAACCGATCACTATGTTGGATGTTTTATTATCTGAACTTTATGTAGATGTTGGCGGTATAGAATTGGCATTTAATAGTTGCCAACAGGTTCCTGACGATGCTGCCCCCACCCTGACGCCCCACGAAGCCCAGGCCTCGAGGCCCAAGGGGGTCGACCTCGACCCCCCACGACAGGTTGCCTGGATGGCCGACATCCGGGCATACCTTGGCAGTCGCACTCTTCCTGAGGATCGTGCAAAAGGCGAGAAGCTCGCGCGCATCTCCAAGCGGTACATGCTAGTAGAAGGGACCCTCTACCAGCGCGGTGCCAATGGAGTCCTCTTGAAATGCATCCCTCGGGAACAAGGCATCGAGATCATCGGCGATGCTCATGAGGGGGAATGCGGGGCCTATTCGGCCTTGCGCACTTTGGTCGGTAAAGCCATTTGGCAGGGCTTTTACTGGCCAACCGCGCTCTAGGACGCCCAGGACTGGGTCCGACGATGCAAAGCTTGCCAGTTCATGCCAAGTAGACTCATCAGCCAGCCCAAGCCCTGCAGGTCATCCCGTTATCTTGGCCCTTTGCGGTCCGGGGTTTGGACATCCTAGGGCCCTTCAAGGCGACCCGAGGCGGGTATCAGCATCTGTATGTCGCCATCAACAAATTCACCAAGTGGCCTGAAGCTTACCCGGTCATCAAGATCGATAAACACTAAGCGCTGAAGTTCATCAGGGGCATCACATCCCGATTCGGAGTGCCGAACCGTATCATCACGGACAATGCACCAAATTCACCAGTGAGCTATTTGGTGACTATTGCGACGACATGGGCTTCAAGTTATGCTTCACCTCACCCGCCCACCCCAAGAGCAACGGCCAAGTCGAGCGCGCAAACACTGAGATCCTCAAAGGCCTCAAAACCAAAATGTACAACGTCCTCAAGAAGCATGGGGACTCGTGGACCGAGGAACTGCCCGCGGTGCTGTGGGCCAATCGGACCACCTCGAGCCATGCGACAGGAGAAACCCCTTTCTTCCTGGTATATGCTGCTGAGGCGGTCCTACCTATGGAGCTCTCCCTAGGCTCGCCTCAGGTTGCGCTGTACAACGAGGCGGATCAGGACGAGCTCCATCGCGACGACCTCAACTATTTGGAAGAGCGAAGAAGGCGCGCGGCCCTTCGGGCAGCGCGCTACCAACGGAGCTTGCGGCGCTATCATCAGCGCCACGTCCATGACTTTGTCCTCCACTACGTCCAATCGTGCTTAGGATTGAGCAAACTTTCACTAATGTGGGAGAGACTATACAAAGTGATCGGTGTCCCCCGGCCAGGTTCGGTTCGATTGGCCATGGAAGACGGCACATAACTGCCTAATCCCTGGAACATCGAACATCTTCGCCGCTTCTAGCCATGACATCGATTGTCTTTTCTTTTGGGCTCGATCCAACCCCCGCACACCCCTCGGGCTGTGAGGGCTTGGCCGGGGGCTACCAATATCAATATCTGTATCTCACCATCTCTCTAGCAATAAATCCACTTATTTAATCAAAGCTGTTGTGTAGGGGTGACTTGTGCTTAGCAGGTCTCCCGAGGTGATGGCTCTGCCCCTCGCCGCTTAGGTGCCGGGGGCTAATCACGAACCCTCTTCCCTTATCCGAACGAGCGACGGTGGGAGGGGGGGGAGGTGGGAGTGAAGGTACGAAAAGAGCGGTCCACTTGTAAGAAAAGTAATTAAGCGGTTTCCCTATTCTCCCCTGTCACATGCATGCACAGATCAAAAGAGTGCAGGCATGCGAGGATGGAAGCTTATATACATCCACTAGGGGCAGCGCGAAGGCCTAGAGTCAACCATGTCCATCACAAAAGCACAATAACAAGAAAAAAGAAAAAGGGCAAACACGGGGTGCCCGGACCTCCGAGTCTGGTGCCACTGATGACTTCGTCGCAGTCTTCATCGCGCCGTCGCTGTCGCTGCTGCCGCCCGAGGGCAACGCAAGGGTGAATCGAGGGTCCGTGCCCTCGAAGCTTGCCACGATCACGTCCGCCGCCACCGGACCTCCGCTCGAGCCGCCTCTTCGGTGCCTGGGGGAAAGTCCTCGAGAGCGCGTCAGGGGAGGAACTCGGAGTTGCGGACTTGGTAACTCGCCAGGATGACCTCCACCGTAGCCCGCGCCAGCGAAGCGGACGACGACTTAACATCCGCGTCAACCTCCCCCTGTAGTTTCTCCAGGTTGATAGCCGTCTCGTCCAGCCGATGTGCGAGCGCCGGCCTGGTGGCTGGTAGCTTCTCGTCCCAGCGCCTTGAGATGCCCACCCGGCGTCCCACGTGCTCTAGCCGCTCGATGGCGTCGTGATGGAGGCCAGACCCCACGTCGTTGGCAAGACGAAGGGCCCCGATCTCCCCGGCCTAGCCTTGTGTCAAGCGCTCCAGGGCGGCGAGAGCGTCCTGAGCTGTGGCGAGCCGGTCTGCCAGGTCAACGTCGTTGCGCTACTTGCGCGACGCCAGCGCTTTCTCCGTGGCCTCTAGCTCAGACACCCACATGGAGGGGAAGGTGACTCAGACCCAGAGACCTTCCGCTTCGCCATTGGGTCGGCGGCCGGGCCTGTGCTGGCCCCGTGGCTTGAGCTAGACACCCTGGAGCTGCCACCGCCGCCGCTAGAGCCGCCGACCTGATTGCCGCCCGCGCCTGCGCTGCTATTCCCTGCTCCGTCGTCGCGGCCACCCCCGGCAGCTGCCCTGCGGCCCCGACCCCTGGCCGTGCCGACCGCCATCATCACGGCCAGGATGCTATCCCGGTCGCGTCCCTGCGGAGGGGGAGGATCCCGTCGGGGATCAAGGTTGGGTCGATGGTGTCCAGGCTCAACACCCGACGAACCACCGCCCTCGCGTCCTCCTCGCTCCACTCCCGGCGTTCGCCCACGTGGGTGCGCATCGGGTCGTTGTACCTGGTATACGCCCACGCACCACGGGACTGCTCTTGAAGAGGCATGATGCGGTGGCGGAAGTAGTCGCCGAACACCATCGTCGCCGTCAAGCCCCAGCTCCACAGGCCCCTGAGATGGTCCCGGACCACGTCGTACTCCTCGCCCAGCTCCGCGACCGCTTGCTAGCCCGCGGATCGCTCAGGTGGGCCGGCAGGGAGTCGGAGACGGAGGTGGTCGGGCAGCGCGATGTAGAACCAGTCTCTCTTCTAGTCATCCCATTGCTTGCGGAGGTGGCTCTCGATGTACTGCCCCATCACCCCTGCGCGGGGCTGGAAGTAGCATCTTCCCACCATCGTGGGCTGCTGCAGTTGTGGGACGAAGAAGTATTGGAACAGCCGCATGGACGGCCTCACCCTGATGAACATCTCGCACAAATGCACGAAGATGGCCAGGATTATCACGGCGTTGGGGGTGAGGTGTAGGGTGTGGATCTCGTGGAAGTCCAACACGTCGTGGAAGAAGCTGGTGAATGGCGGGATCAGTCCCGCCATGGCGAAGGACAGGAGGTGCACGGACCGCTCCAGGTATCGCGGGCGCAGCCATGACTCCGTTGCCCTCATGGCGGCGTCCTCTGGCATGTACTTGCGGACGAAGCTCATGTGCTTCTCCGCTGTGAAGCGTGAGGCGAGGAGGACGGCGTTGCCGGCGTCTTGTGCCATGACAACGGCGAGATGGGCGGGTGTTGGATAAGAGAAATGTAGTGGTCGAGATGGAACGCAGGGGGCTGAGGTGCGTGGATGCGAGAGCGAGAGTGGCGAAAGGATGGAGAAGGGATTCCCTTCCCCCTCCCTCTTATGTCCACCTCACCAGCGCCTGCCTCCTCGTTTCCCGCAACCACTGCTGCCGCCTCCTCGTTTCTCGTGCCCTCTTGTCCCATTAGCCCCACTAAATCCATGTCCCGTGTTTAATGCGCCTGACAGCGGCGTAACCGATGCAGAGCGCACGATGATTACAGATGTGGCCAGGCGTGCCTGCCGATAACCCCGTTCCGCGCACCTGGCAGTTGCGCAGTCGATGCGACGGCGGTAATGATTTCGAGTGCAGCCAGGCGGGACCTCCGGCTTTTTCGGTTGGCACGCCCCCGTGTGTGGCGCGGTTACCAGCGAGTGAATCATCATCACGGCGAGCGCTTGGACCGCACGCATAGATGATGACCACTCCGAGTTCCCCACGGGGCTCAACATCATGAGACGGGAGTTACGTGGCACCGTGCCAGACCACCCCAAGAGGGGCACGGTCAAACGTAGTGCGGGAGGCTACTGTCGATGATATGGGCCTGGGGGTACCCACGCTGAGGGGAAGAAGAGTTCTTTCTCCCAGCAACAGGGCTGAGTGGTCTGGACCCTCCGTAGGGGGGACAGACGCGCGGGTAATAAATAGCCAGGAGGCGCCTGATTCTTCATAAGGGGCTTGGGGTATCTTGTCGCACCCCTCGGGCCCGAGGTTCTGAGTTACCCCGAGGCCCTCGCTCGGCTGCCATGTGGCGGCTGCGTGGGTGGAGATAGGGGTGCCTCCTGGCGCATTGACGGGTGGCGCCCCAACCGCACCCCATCGTATTTAATGCGGCGTGGCTGGTCGTGCGCCACCCAGCGATTGACGTGCATCAATCGCCTTGACCAGGTTGTGACTGGCCACCAGCGAATGGGACAGGTGGCAACGCGCCCACGACCTGCCCTGTGTCAGGCGGCGTGGGGGCAGGTATGCCCCGTCCCATCCACGGCTAAGGATCGACGCTCATCCGGTGCGTCCCGTGCGCGTGAGCCCTCAAAAGTCTCTAGGAATTTATGAAGGAATGACATGGGGTGTCCCCCTTGTTAGGAGAAGGACGGCGCTGGGGCCCACCTGAGGACGATTGGCCGCCTTACTTTCGGCCTAAGGCATGGGCGGCAGCTCGACCTTGGCCGATGTGGGCCCCTCTCTAGGAATGAGAGGTGTAGAGGCGGTGCATGTGGTATCCCCTTGAACTACAAAAGGAGGACCTTGCCCACTGAGCGAGGGGACGACTCTTGGAAGCTTGAACCCTAGGAGAAGATGAGCCAAACATCTCTCTGGTTTGGGATCCCTTGTAACAGCTTAAACATAAATCTACACACAAGAGTAGGGTATTACGCTCCCTAGCGGCTCGAACCTGGATAGTCTCCTGTCTTCCTCTCGATCGCCACTGACCTCGCTAGCTTAATCCACGACGAACATATGCTCTTGATCATCGCGCCCAATCCGCTGTCTGAACTCACAAAGGGGGGCCTCACGTCCTCCCGCTAGAGAGGATCACTCCTTGATAGGAACTAACATCTTCTACTCTTTGGTTGGCTTTCAATGGAGTTTGTTTATTTGTCCAAATATAATAGCATGAATAAGAGCATCTCCAATAGCCTCTCTAAATGATTTTAAATTTTAGCAATTCTACCCAACAAAACATGTTCCAATAGCCTATCCAACCCACTTGCCAAGCTATTCGGCTGGCCAAAACCTCCTCCTCACTGGCCAAATTTGACCACTTTATTTGGCTGACCAATGGTGGGGCCCACACTACCAATATCTCTTTCATCTATCTCTCTCTCTCATCTATCTCTTTCCCAACTCATCTCGATGCCGACACATTGCTACGAGGGGCGACAAGTGCAGCAAGCCTGGCAAGGAGGCACGAGAAGGGGCATGTGGGTGGAACATGGCCGACCGTGGCTACGACGGCGCAGAGGAAGCCCATTCTTGGTATTTATTAACGTCACAGATAAAATCCGCAAGCGCACGAAGAATACCGATGTAGATGTAGCACTTCACCTAGGAGTATTTCCAAAGTATCGAATCCAAAGGGAACGTGTGTGTCAACTATTTCGCCGGTTCATCCAAGGACATGATGCTAATGTAGGCAGAGGGTAGAGAGGAATTACTAGGAAGAAACAGTGTCTACAGAAAGCTTAACTTTAATACTAATGATACTTCGAGCACTGGCAACCCGCTGTTCCCAGATGTCGCTCTACTATGTACCCAGACAGGGAGGACTTAAGTGTTCTTGAGGGCTGTCACCACCTCTATACCCACTTCTAACGAACTGCGGGATACGAAGCAATAACTGGAAATTAATCACCTAGACACCACTTCTATGCAATTAATAACTACTTCAGTGTTTGTAACTCACTAAAGTAATCACTATAATAAAGTTGTTTATAGTGAACTAACTAATAGATAATTCTTACTAAATAAAACTTAATTAATCAAAAGAATATTTCTATTAAAATGAGAGTAATTAACAGAGCAAAAGAAATAGGAGAGGATTACCGACAACTCCGGAATTCCTTCGACTTCTTACACTTTACAGTATTGTACAATAGAGCCTCTTATAATTCAGCTCAAGCTTCAAGTGTGTGTTACAAGTGTGGCATGAGAGCTCCTTAAATAGCCCTCCAATGATGGTTAAAATAGTTGAAAATGTCTGAAACGCCACATAACCATCCTTGGGGAGAGATCCTAGACGTCCACGTGTAAAGCCGAGATGGATTGGGCTTGATGGCGGTTTGGCCGAACCATGGGCTGGCCCAACAAGCTTCAGCCTTCCTCGATCTTCCGAATAGTGGGTCCACCTTATTATTTCTCCCTGCATGGGCCCACTTTTATATATCTAAATTGTGTTTATGAGCTCCATACTTTGTGGGCTTTACCGAAAAGTATAACTTCCCTCCTTAATGCGTATTTGCTCTCAACTTTAGTGGTTTGTCACCTGCATACAGATATACACCAACACTTTTGGAAAATGTTGGAAATAAGTCCTACCATTATGTTGAATGTTTTAATATTTCAATTTTATGTAGGTGTTGATGGCTTAAAATAGGTATTTAATAGCCGTCAACAAAACCCCCCACACTTAGATCTTTACTCGTCCTAGAGTAAAGGTTGCGATAAAAGTGTACAACAAAATCTTCCAAGATATAACACAAGCACATAAATTATTCAAAACTATTTTCATACCTATGAACTTTGGTAGTGGCTAACTTACCATCTTGGTTAATTGATAGATGGACCGGTCTTGATTCTAGTCCTCCTTGTTTTCTCTATCAGACCCTCGGGGTTTTTATAAATTTTCACAAAATAGTTGTACTCCTCATAATGACTTACCCTCAAATCACTCAAGTGTTTGGAAATTTGTAGATCCTCACCAAGGCTCATTTTTGCCGAACCTTTTCCCTATACTATAGGCTTATAACATATGGGGCTTGGTAGGGATAGATCGGGACATACTTGCATTATACATATTACAAAACCAAATACATGGACTCAAGAAGATGACTAACCATACTCTAGATCAAGGGTATGTGTGGTGGAATAATAATAATTTTCTTTTTGTGGAAAAATGGAAAAATAAAGAAAACGCTTCTGCTTTGCTTATACTTTGCCTTGCATAACTTTGGAAGGGGCATGGCTATTTTTTTCTTTTTCTCTTTCCTCTTTTTTTTTCATCATGCTCCATATTTTGAAAGACCAAGCTTTTCTTCTCTCTTTTTTATTCATAGCCATGCCTTTCCCTCCTTTTATTTGCAAAGGTTTTTCTTTAGGAGAAGAAAGTACAACTATTGTAGGAGGTTTTTTTTATTTTGGTGGATAATGACGGGAATATATGGAAATGAAAAAAAAAATGCTAACTTCCGGTATAGAAGCTTAGCTTATTTGGTGGATGAATATGAACCCTTGATCATATTAGTATGAAAATTATCTAACACGAGTCACAACAATTTGGTAAAGCTCAATATAACACAAGCAGTCATATGCATGTGTAAGGTTTATCATTGACATAAATTGCATATGGCCTTGGTAGGTAGTGACAAAGTCATTTGAGGAGCAAGCTTAAAAACATTTTTATTTTCAAAAACAAATTCCCAAGTATCATGACAAAGACACAAGAATTTATTTCATCTTAGCCATCTCTCATAAATCAATTACTTAGATGAATAAGGTTCCCTAATTAAGGTGGTTGTTCACAGGTTACAGGTATAGTCAAAGAATAAAATATGTACGAGATTAATCATCGGAAAATTTTTGTTAGTTAGAAATTTTATCTTTTTATGCCTGAGTTGAAATTCCCTTTTATTTTGCTCTATGTACGTAGTAGCTCAAAGTGGGGGAGAGTGAGGAGTCCGACGTGCTTACCTTTAAAAAATGAGAGGAAGAGGGGCCAAAATGGGTTTGGCCGAACCCACTCTGATGCCCAATTCATCTGCATTTTTCTAACGACCTTGGTTACTGACAGATGTTCAGAAAAATGTAAGCATGTTCAGAAGTTGCACGTCAGAGGTCCGATGGATCCCCCCACTTATTCTTGAACCAAAAATTTATTAATCATCATGATAAAATAAATGGCACCACCGGGGTAAACACCAATGGGCAAAATTATTCAATAATAGTAGGCGCTTAAAATTATTAATGAATGAAACAAATGAAGCAAACTGAAATTAAACTAAGCACCTCTATCCTATATACTACATGGGGGAGGCATCTAGCTCGCAAAATATTTCGCTCCCTTCCCCATCTCGGTGAATGCATGCTTGATCTTTAAGCACATTCCGTGCCTAAAAGTGTTAAAATTGTGTCTAAGCTCAGCAAGTTCCACTTTTAGCTCCGCGTTTTGGTCACTAAGTTCCTTGTTCTCCTTTCGGGGTTTCTTCACTTGGCTTGCCACTCACTTGGCTTGCCAACTTAGTGACTGACGGCTTGGGTGACTTCACCTCTTCTTCTTAGTATTGCCCTGGCGCCCTAAGGATTGGCAGAGGCGTCGTGAACTGCCTCACCTTGCCGGGTGAGGAGTCAACTTGCCCTTCTCCGTGGGCGACAAAGGGCAATACAAGCCCTTAACGTATCCGCCACCGGGAGTTCAAACTCCCACGATACGGAACCCATCCCCCGTGGGAGTTGGTAGAGTGGCGATAAGTGCTTCATACTTGTGAAGCACCTCGTATCCTGCTTTGGTGCACATGGTACGAACGAATCGCTCGGCGATTGGATTCGCCTAGAGTTGCTCCTTGATGAGCTGCTTTGCTGTTATCGGCTTAGGGCACCAGTAGTAGCCCGGTGCATAGGAGAATTGCTGCGCACTTTGCCTTCAATCCTCCTTGGCGAAAGGGAGCACGCGGTCGAGCGAGGGGCTGATCAGGGCCGAGAGGGGTTCAGCAGATCCAGGGTGTTCACCGATCACCCACAAACTCGATGGTGAGGCAGGCATGGATACCAGGGGCTCTGCCCATACTGCGTTGACACCTTCCATAGTGTAGTCCTCCACTGGAATCAATTGGTTGCCCGGCGAGGGTTCTCCCTCTAGATCGTTGGTGTTGGAGGTGGAGGCTTCGTATGGAATCATAGACTTGCTAGCCATGATGAAGAATTGTGAAGGGATTTAATGGATTTGGCAGATTTGTGGAGAGAATTTGCAAAAGAGGAAAGGGAGAGATGCACCTAGGGTTCCACTAGATTGAATCGCCAAGCTCCGGAAACACACGCGAAGAACAGGCTAGAGTGGGCGGCACAGAGTGGTGTTCAAAATTGGGAGCGACTGGGTGCCGCCCTGGTTTGGCCGAACCCCTGGTAGGCCCGGCTAGCTCTCAAAATTTTCCCACTCTTCTAAGTTTTGAAATTAAACTAGGGGATACAAGATTGTATAGATTTTAAGAAAATTTTAGATGAGAGTGCTGAGGCTCATAATCGATTAATTCGATGACGTCTACCTTTTCATCTAAAATTTCATTTGGCTCAAGGAAAATTTTTGATTGTTGATTGTTTGCCTTGAATATATTACCTGAATTGTCGCGGAGTGTGATTGCCCTGTGAGATGAGGTGCTGATGACGTCGAACGATCCTTCCCATTTGCTGCATAATTTTCCATGTCCAGATAGCTTAACTCTGGAATTAAACATTAGTACCTTATCTCCTGGCTTGAATTTCTTTATATCGATTCGCTTATCATGCCAGCGCTTCGTTCTTTTCTTGTATATCTTGGAGCTGTGGTATGCCTTGTCTCTCCATTCCTCTAGTTCTGCTAATTGCATTTGTCTCCATTCCCCATCTCCCTCAAAGTCCATGTTCCAATTCCTGATCGCCTAGTATGCTCGGTGTTCTAGTTCTACAGGAAGCCGGTAGGTCTTCCTGTAGACTATCTGATATGGGGACATAGCAATGGGTGTCTTATAGGCTGTGCGGTAAGCCCATAGAGCGTCAGATAATTTGTCCTTCCATCCTATCCCCATCTTGTTGACAGTCTTTAGCAGAATATTCTTGATTTGTTTGTTTGATGTTTCCGCTTGTTCACTGGTTTGAGGATGGTAGGGTGTGGGAACGTCTTGTTTGGCGCCCATTTTATGCAGAAGGTCTCGAAAGGTCTTGTCGATGAAGTGCGATCCTCCTTCGCTTACGACCATTCTCGGGGTGCCAAACCGAGGGAAGATGATCTTCGAGAACATCTTCTTTGCGTGGTTGGCATCTGCAGCCCTACACGGCATTGCTTCCACCCATTTGGACACATAGTCAACAGCCACAGGATATACTAGCAATTATGCTATTTAGGAAAATGTCACATAAAGTAGATACCCCACACATCAAATATTTCCACTTGTAAGTTGTATGTGAGAGGCATCGCGTCACGAGCAATGATCCCCCCTTTCTTTGGCTTCTTCTGACAAATTCCTTGCAATCTTCATACGTCGTGGGTCAGAAGAATCCGCTTTTCCAAATCTTGGCCTGTGTGTGGAATGCGCCATAGTGGCCACCATATGTAACATACTAGGAATTTCACCTGGGAAAATTTTTGTGGAAGATTTAAAACTTTCTGAATTCTAAAGTTTTCAGTGAACATAGAAGCATACTAGTGCATATAACTCCCTTAAATAAAATAAAACACATAGTCTAGTTGGGCAAATTAAACCTAAGACCAAAATAAAATTTTACAAATCTTGTGGTTACAAATTTCAAAATCAAATATTTTGCTTTGACCTTAAACTAGAAACCTAATCTTCTCGGTTTTGAATTACTAACCTAACTAAAAATAATTAAGTTATATATAAAACAAATGGAATGGTAGGTTTCAAAATAAGCAAATCTAAATTGAGATAAAATGATCTTGCTTGCATGTGCATATTATTATTTTAAGATTGTTTTTGGATCATCTTGGTGCATCTCATAATAGGTTGCAAATGCATGTCATGTCTAAAGGAAATTCTAAAAAAATAGATGAAGCAACAAATCAATCCCACAAAAATTCTCATAAATACTACACAACACTCTAATCTCATATTAATTTTAGTTTGAATTTATCACATCAATTGATACCACAAATAAATTCAACTCAACTATAAATCTGAAAACAGCATACCAATAAGCCTACTTTGCATCATCACCAAAATTTAACCATAACTCATTTATCAAACCCCCTTGGTCAGAATGTTAATCATACATTACTCTTCTACCTGGTGCAATGGCTTAGTCTAATTCGAAATATAACCACATAAATTGGGAGCCACAAGTTAGGTAAACAGTATTCTAGACTGCAGTCAACAAGCCACCTAGTCAACTTTACTAAATTACCATGGTAAATAAAAAATAGTCTAATCTTGGAACTTGGCACATTGAACCATCAAATCCTTGTCCACCTTGCAGCAACCTTGTCTCCCCAAAATTCTAAATTAAATGGAAGAAAGGAGGAGGAAATAAACCACATGTTGGAATGAATTCAACACTTAGAAAATTTGAAGCTTATAGGTCTCTCCTTCTACATCTCTCTTACATGTGGGACCAAGCCTGTTGGCGGTATGGCATGAGGCACTTCGACCAAAATCTGTCGAAGGCTATGTGAGGAGTGGGGATCCAAGCCCGAAACATCAAAGTTAGTCGGGGCGAAGCCCCCTCATGGCGAAGACTATGGAGCAAGGACGGCACGAGAGGCGAAGGATCGTGCGGGTGCTCTGCCAAGCCGGAGGCCTCTTGGGCGAAGGATGCAGGGCTAAAAGTACATGCCAAAGGGAGACGACTTCGCCAAAGAAAGCTCGCCCCCGCGAGGGCCGAAGAAGCCTTTTCCGGCCCATCAAGCCTAGAGGCCATTGGGCCGGCGATCGCCTAATGGCCCATCAGGAGTCCATGAACCTCTATTACACTGTATACCCATGTAAATGTCCCTTTCATAAGGTAACCATGTAAATTCCCCTGTATAACCAAAACCCTAGTGGTAAGAACCTATAATAGGGGCTATAAATAGTCCCTATAGGGCTATATGTAATTGGGGGATCCAAGAAAAAATTCTCAAATTAGTACACTTTGCTTCTGTTCCAACCACCGTTGAGTAACCACGTCTTTCGACGTATGTGGTTGTCGTTTCGACAACAAAGCCATTGTGGGACCCATGTATCATTCTCATCACAGCCAACACATCATCTACTCTTCACTCTTTTAAATCTTCTTTTATTTCTCAAAACGTGAGAGAAAGGTTTAAAATCAATTTTCACTCAAAGTACCACCTTACTTCTCACACAAACCTAGAGTGCATCTACTTGGACCCACTTGTCATCCATTAATCAGCCATTCAACCTTGGTGAATCATTTCTTTAATCCTAAATTATATTTTCAATGAGAGAAAGAAAGAGAGAGAGAGAGTTAAAGTCCAAATTACACCCAAACTTCACCCTACCACTCATCCTCGCCTAGGAAATGTCTACATGGAACCACTAGACAGCCTCATAAGCTAGCATGGATGAAGTACTAACTAAAACTCAGCTCTAAACACAGCCCTCTCACTCAAAATCGTGTCCAAGCCCTAACATGCCACCTAGCCATGCCCTGCCAGCTCAACCACCACTGTTTAGTGCTCCACTTCGCCACCATAATCTTCTCACTTCCCTCATGCTCCAAGGAAGAACCTAGAGAGAACTCCCTCGCAATCTCCAAGAACATCCACTTATTCTTTTCACTCAAAGGTGTTTGATCGGTTGCAAATCTTCTCTAGTGAGCTTAGCCGCATTCTAACCAAGGAACCGCGATTCACTTGCACTACCTGATCAATCCATGTCTCGAATTTTCCATTTAGCGCAGGTTGAACACCTTGTGCCAAGCTCGACGCCGCTCTCGATGTCCAGAGCGCCGCCGTTGGCCACTTCGCCGTTCCCGTCGACTGGAGCCTCCGCTGACCGAGCCTTCTCGCCACGAGCGTCTTCAAGGTCCCAGGAGCACAGAGCCTTGAGTAATCGAGCCAACTCGCTGTCATCGGGGAGATCCCCTCAATTTTCTCCAAGACCAGCCGCCAGCCATCTCCATCTATTCCGGTCACCACAGTGAGCCCCAGCGCGATTCCTTGCACCAGTAGCATCCCTAGGGCATCTCTAATCCATTCCCCTTCTCTCCCTGGCAGCCCGAAGACCGGAGGAAGCCGACGCCGTCGTACTGCCATTTCCGCCGTCGCCGGAGCGTTCCTCGGTTCGCCATCGCTGTCCAAGCTTCTCCGGAGTGCACACGACCTCAAGTGAGTCTCCAGGAGTCCCGTAGAGGCACATGCATGCACACATTTGGCACAAATCGAGCCGTAGCTCTAAATGGCACATCACCCCGAAGGCGGCCGTCGCTCACGTCGTCGCCGTCGTTGACTCCAGCCACCACAGCCCGTGAGATCACAACCATTAGTTTAGCCATCTTCTACTCTACATTTTCTCTTTTCGTTGCATCGTGTGAACGGTCACCGTTCGCCGCCGACAAGGGCAAACATGGCCGCTGGGCATGCTGCCCTGCTTTAGGAAAGCTACAGGGACCTCATTTGTAAATTAGAACAGAGGGTTAGTTTCATTCAAATCCAGAGTCCTTTATGCAAAATCGCCAGTTTGAAATCTGTCAACTAGAAAGAAAAATTTAATTGAAAGGTATGTACCAGCAAAATAGATATAAAATTTAATTTAGCTCCAAATGATATGAATCAAATTTATGTTGAACCACAAAGTTATGAACTTTAGTATGGAAATATAAAACTTGGCACTTATAGTAGAAGAAATAGCTCTAATAATTCACATAAGAAATAATGAACATAGAGCAACCTCGAACTTAGAAAATTCATATAAAATTTATCTTAAATCAATTTGGAATGAACCAAGTTCCAGTGTGCTCACAAAAACATACTCTTAAATATCATAAACTAAAACTTGACACTCTCTGTAACAAAAGTATCACCAAATATTTATCTAGTAAAATAACTAGTGTAGTGCAAACTAGAAATTATAAAATTCATAAGTAATCCATTTTAACTCCAAATGAGCCAAACTAAAATTTGTTAGTTTGATAAAAACAAGTATTTATGTTGTGAAGTCAGATCTCTGGAAGAAAGCCATACTCAAAACATATATAATTTAAATAGGTGATAAAGACTATAGTATATCACTTAGCTTGTAAAATTCATAATAAAATCATTCTAACTCTACAAATTGTGGAACCAATTTTGTTGAAATCCTGAGAACATCCTTTTCACTGCAGTAACCCAGCATTTCATAAAAGTTATACCTAATATGCACCTAAGTACTATTAGAGCTTAATTAATCTAGTCCTAGTAATAAACTTTGAAAATTAATAACTCTCAAATGCAAAATAATAAAATAAAAATTCTTTCACTTAAATTCATCTTAGACCAGTACCTAACCGCACTTGTAAACTCATGCATTTTAGAGCATGTTAGATTTTTACATGATTTGGCATTTATCGTTACCGTTATTTCTTTTAGATGGCGAAATCGTTACTGGTGAAGGAGATGGATTATAGTTATTCTCAGTGAGGTTATATATCTACCAAGGAAAGTGTTGCCCTTCCTTTGAACACATTGAATCCCATGTTTTCAGGCTAAATGTTTTGATTGTAAATTTGCATGCGTATTTCTAACTATCGTTACTTCCAAACTATAGATTGTAGTTGTCCCTTAAAAAAATGCATAACTCCCCTTTTGAAAATCACTTGCTTGCTGTTTTGAACCTTTGAATTAATTAGAGTACATTGATTGTGCTCATATGACTATACTAAGCTTTTATAAAGTGCAAATGCTTAGCCTTGCTTAGTGATAAATAAAACATGGTTATGAGTCACTTGATATACTATTTGGAACTCCTTTTTAAACATTATGTTCAGAGGTGATTCTCTGATTATTCGTGAAATAAAATGAGATAAAATGTGATTTTAAACTTGGGCGGTAAGTGGTATGCATATGGTAGTAGTTGCATACCGATAGGGGGAGTGTTCGCCTAAGTCGATTAGGGACCGAACTTCATATCATCCATTATGTTTACTGTACATCCACATGTGTCTTTATGGGGGATCTTGGCCTATTAAGTTAAGCACTTGTCTAATCTTGCATTCGGGAGGCCGTTGTAGTATAGGTAGGGGCCACGAGTGTACAGTGGGCTACCTAGAGGAACTACCCATGTGTGTGTTGAATTTTAGGACGAGTGTACTGTTCCTAAGTGTGTGATCGTAGGATGATAAATTCCCTACGTGTGTGATTTCCGTGAGGGAACGAGTGTACTGTTTCGCCTCACGGCATGGGCGTCTAAGTCTGTCCAATACAACGATATTGTGCCACGTTGGTGGGTTCCCGTTGTGTCCGCTACCACGGCCTTAAGTTTAAGGCGTGGGCCCGCCACTTAACAGTTCTAGGTCATATAACATGTATGGCCTAGGATGGAGGAACACGTATCGTGCTCATGCAAGGTTAGACAATACTTAATGTAAAAGCCTCGTTATGACCTCTAGACCATACTCAATGTATAGAGTGTGGTAGTGCTTTGGCCGGCATAGGACAAACTAGAGTGTTCATATCATATGGGTAAAGCTGTACAAACTCTGCAGAGTTCTAAAAACTAATCGATTAGCCATGCTCACAGTCATGAGCGACATGATCATGTGCTATGGGTATAATTTTGTGATTTCTAAATGCTTTTGAAACTAAATGTTTTGAGATGATGATGAGATTGGTATATGTGATATGATTGCCTTACTTCCCGTTGTGTTGTAACGAAATGATGTCTATCTAATTATGTTGATATCATGCCATGATTATCATGCTTTACATATTGCTAAAATGCTTTGCTTAAATTAAGTTGCAAATGGTTTGTGAACTAAAATTTGCTTTATGCTGAAAACTGAGACTACAAATAGCCTTCCTTTGACATAGAGCTTTCATGTATGTAGGTTTGATAGTGCTCTTGCTAGTACATTAATTTGATTAATGTACTGAGTCTTGCCATGTTTTGTCTAATTTATGTTTTGCAGGAATAGGCTTAGTTTAAATTGAGTGATGCGGGTTTCGACTGCTTCTTCTAGGATTTGAACTTAATGGGGTAAACCCCTAGTCGGTGTGCTTGAGGATTGGGTGGTCAAGCTTCCGCTGTTCTCTGATATAGTTATATTTGGCCGGTCGGCCTATGTATCTATTTAGTAGTTGTAATCTAAATTTTATTTGCTTTAGATGTATTTTGCTATGTATATTCATGTTTAAGATGAAAAAGTGAATCTAGTGCACATCCTGGGAACTAGATCACATGAGTATGAGTTAGGAATATTTGAGATGTTGTAGATCTTTAGCCATTTTTGTCAAGTCTCCTGAATGTGTAACACATCTGGTCGCCACCTTCGAGTGGTTTGACGGGCACATCTTAGGCTGAAGTTGACTGGCAGGCTAAAGGCCCAACAATGTCTCCAATATTCCTCTCTCGAGGCGTCGGATATTTCATTATGCTTGTTTGATGACTTGAATTATTCATTTCATCTCTCAATTATAATGGAAGGTCCGGAGAGCCTACGGCACCATAGGGCGAGGAGTGGCATCGCTCTATGATCTTTAATCCTTCGTCGGTTAGCACACACTTTCTTAACAGCCCGTTAGAACAAATCCTGTAGAGGTATGGCCCGTCCTAGATATGACATCGACTCTCATACTTCAATTTTCTTTGATTTTCTCCTGGTGGTATGTACTTTGATACCATATAGTTTAGAATGTTGGCGTACCATGGGTTGGAGTTGCGGACCGTCATCAGCATGTCGTCTCATAGGAAATCATTTATCGGTGGTTCCTGCACGCTAGAGATTTGCAATATCGACAAATGATCTGCTACGGAATTCTCTACTCCTTTTCTATCCTTAATTTCTAAATCAAATTCTTGGAGGAGCATAATCCACCTTAAGAGACGAGGTTTAGCATCCTTCTTAGTGAGCATGTAGTTTAAGGCAGCATGGTCTGTGTAGACAATTACCTTTGCACCCACTAAGTAGGATCTAAACTTGTCGATAGCAAAAACAACCGCAACAAGCTCTTTTTCAGTCGTTGCATAATTCAACTGAGCTCCGGTTAAAATTTTGCTAGCATAGGAGATGGCATGATGCTTTCTGTCTTTGGTTTGGCCTAAGACCGCACCAATAGCAAAGTCGCTTGCATCACACTTTATCTCGAAGGGCAGCGTCCAATTAGGTGGTTGGATGATTGGAGCTGAGACAAGTGCCTTTTTGAGGATTTCAAAGGATTTCAGGCACGCGTCATTAAGGCCCTGTTTCTTTTAGCTTGGGATTATTATAATCCAGATTATTAGGAGTAAACTGAAAGAAACATACGACTTATTGAAGTAGCTTATTATAATCTGGAGCCTAGCTTATTATAATCTGATAAGTTCATTTAGGTGAGCTTTTTCCAGATTATTGGGTGAAAAATTACCTACCATGCCACCCCACTCCCTCTTTAGACTTGCAAACCCAATAATCTAGGCTCTAATAATCTAGGAAAGAAACAACTAACCGCTTATTCTACCAAAGATTATAACAATCTAGCTTATAGTAATCTGACTTAATAATTTAGATTATAATAATCCCAAGCTGAAAGAAACAGGGCCTAAACATAATGAGGATGTTAGGTCTTGATTTTCCGATAGTTATTGATAAACAGTTGATTTGACCGGAGTCGTGACACAACTCGATCAGGCTTCTGAACAAACACGCTACTGAGCCCCACAATCGCAGCACTACATCTCTTTCGGTTATCAACCGTGCCGAAACCCGGTTGACCTCGCCGAGAAGGCTAATCCCTGCATGCGAATTAAAGAACACAAGCAAGAAGATTGCAATACAATTGCATATGAATGATTAAGCACTCGAATTTGGGGTTCCACAAACCGATCTAGCAGCGAAACTGTTCTTGACAGATTAATCTAAGCAAAACCCGCCTCTAAATGATGACGGCTACTGAATAAATATGATGTGACCACAGCTACTACGGATACAACCATTACTCACATCATGGATGAACAAGAAGATATGAAGATCAAGTCCTCCAAGTGCTGGAATCCGATTCAGCCACCTGCTACATTGCAAACTTCAAACAGCCGCTGAATCTGCATACGACCTCCGTTTTCGGCCCGTGAGTACTTAATGGAAAGTTCTCAGATTCCTCTTTCCAATGGATCCAGCCTTGTAACCAAATTCCATCTCAGTCAGCAGCAACTGAAGAAACAAGATGCTACGACACCTGCAATAGGCCTATGGGTTTGTAACTTCGTTTGGTACCCCGGCCCAAGTGGGCCTATGTGGGGTGCGCCCCAATCAGGTGGAGGACGACCTAGGGTCCTCCTATCTCTATAAATAGCTTGGTACCCCTTCAGGGTTTCTTGGGTTTTGTTTAGATTAAAGTTTAGCTTTGCTACTTTGCCGTGTAATCCCGTGATCGGTTAGATCGCCGATTTGCTCGTTACAGAACCCCAACTTATCATTTGTATTCAATTCCTATCTGCAATTTAGCTTGCTTTTATCTTGTTCTTGCTTGTTTCTTTGATTTGCTTGCAGGAATAAGGTTGCTCTGCATTGGCAAGATCAACAACCCACGCAGAGGTGTATTGATCACTAAGGCGCAACACAACAACGTCTAGTACAGTTGCAGTCGGGTCGTCAACTTTTCTCCCAAATCGTAGTTATCATCAACTCATTGAAAGATCGGGCCAATAACAGCCTTGAGTGTCTCGAGTGGAGCTCAGGGCTCATCAAAATATGATTAGGAACATCCTAGGGTTGCCCTAGAGCGCACACCCCCTTGGGTTAAGCCCACGACACAATTACAAGACCCAAAACCCAAATCAGACTCGGACTGGATGAGATATGTGGCTTGTTTTGCAGATTCCAGCAGCTTGGTAGGAATTTTAATGTGGGACCAAAACCATCTGAAAGTAGACTCCATAAGCTTTCCAACAAGTACTCATGGGCCCCGAAATACCTTTTAGATCAAAGGCCAGATCTGTTTGAAGTTGATAATGTCAGGAGGCCCGAATCCGAATGCAAAACGTGTAGAACTTTATCTCTTGTCTTCTATGGACCAAAAGTGACGTGGTGAGAAGAAAGAAGACTTGGAGAATGTCTTGGTTTGGTCCCCAATCAACTTCTTCAATCATTCATGTATTCTTTCGCCCAAGCAAGTACCTCTGCAAACGAAAACACACAAAACTCATTGTTGTCACACCCTGAAAATCGCTAAATTATAAATTGTTATGAAAAAGGAATTTTTAGAATTTATTTAATAATTAAAGTAAGTGTTTGAATAAAATCTATGAAAATTTTGAACATTAAATTTAGATAGATAAATGTTTATTAAATATTTTTAGTGTCCAACTATTTTCTGGATTTTTCCCGGAATTATTTGAGCATTATAAGTATTTTTAATAAATGAAACATCATTTCAGCAGTTATTTAAATTAGAAATTCAATTAAAATTCTCCTCCCTTGTCTTGGGCTGAATCTGGTCCACTCCTTCCTTCCCCTTCGGCCTGTTCTTCCTCTCTCTCAGCCGAAGTCCAGTTTTCATCCCCTCCAATCGGGCCAAGTAAAGAAAAAAAGAAAGCCCAGGAAAAGTCTACTTTGCCTCCCCTCGCTACAGTACCTTCATCCTCCTCCAGCCGAGCCTGAACAGAGCCCGAGCCGTGTGCGTGCACCGCCGCTTCCTTCGCAAAATCCGTCGCATCCCGTGCTCCGTTTCCAAAATTGGTTGCAAAAACGGATTCCCCTCGATCCCTTCTACCTTATCCCTAACAAACCCCCTTGAATACCGTTGTATATCGCGTGAATTCGACGCGGTTTCGAGCTCCGTTTTTCTGGTGAACCCTAACTAATCCGCCGCCTATCCCTCCCGTATCCGAACTGATCTCCTCCTCGTTTGGCTATAAATAGCAGCCCCTCGGCCTCCTCTTCCGTTTCCCCTCTTTTTCCTAAGCCACCGTGCCCTAGCCGCCTCTCCCCACGCTAGCCTCTCTCTCCGCCGCCGGCCGCCAACTCCAGCCGAGTCGCGCCGCCTCCCCGGTCGTCCTTGATCTGCGCCGTTGCCTCCCTTGGCTTCGTAGTGAAGAGCTCTACCCCGGCCACCCGTTCTTTTGCGCCGAACCCCGCCGGAAGTCGCCGTCACTGTGAAGGCCGAACCGTCGCCATGTTTTGATCTCCGGCGAAGCTTTGCCGTCGACTCCGTGGTCGCCGAACCCCGCCGTCTCCTCCGTTGGCATCGCAGCGACAACAGCAAGCCCGGCAGCCGCCTCCGCGAAGCCGCAAGCCATCGGAGCGTCGTCGTCACCGTGAAGCCGATCTAATCCATCTTCAGCCGTGCCGCCCATCGCCGTCCATCGCCGCCTTCGTTCGCCGTCGCCACCCTCGGGATCGCAGGAGCGAGGTGAAGACTATCCGTCCCTCAGTTGCTGCCTTCCCTCGTCGAAACGCCGCCGTCATCGTGGACAGAGCCACGCCGCCGCTTAATCTCGTCGCCGGCCATCTCCCGTCGTTGTCCGTGGTCATGCCGCCCCATGGTGAGTTCGTCGTCGCCTCCTCTCTCCCCCGGAGCTGTCCCTTGTCGCCGGAGCATCGTCGTTCAGTTCTCGTTGCTATCCAGAGTCATCCGCCGGTGACGATGTTATAGCTGACATCCGCATTATCTCGAGCCATTGCAAAATCAATATAAATTATGTCATCTCTTTTCAATGACATATTATTCCTTTTTAATATATGTCATCTACCAAGTATGATCTAATATATTTCCGGAGGATGTTTTAATCTTTTGTCTCAGCTATAAATCATTTGTAAATTGTTTAAACAATTTGGAATAGTTCTTTCTTTAATAGGTTTAATTGAAATTAATTCTTGTAAAATTCATAAATAATTCGTACGAACTCGGAATGAGGTCGTTCAAGTCTCATAATTCATCTAAGTACAAGATCTATCCATTTATGAACTTTAATTGTACTATTCATTTGGTTTTTGTTAGTGTTTTTCCTTGTTTTGCGTTCTAGGTTTAGTTTTCCATTGTTTCGGAGGATCGTTCATTCGTTGGAGGAGTTCCTAAAGACGAATTGAAGACGCTTGTTTGTAAGGCAAGTCACACAGATCCCAAACAACCCTTTGAGCATGTCGAACCTGTTTAAAGCTATTGATTTATTTCAACTTACGCATTGTTTTCGAATGTCATTGGGTGTTGAGCCTTTCCCATTTAATTCTGGCCGAAGATGACTTTATTTTCCTATGGGTTATAATTTGACTAGCATGGACCTTATATATTGGATTGGTTCAGCTAGATGTTATTTATAGTTGCTTAGTCATGCTTAGAAACATTAGCTCATTAATGGGATAAATCATGTTTCACTATTACTTATGGTTATACTTAATGGTAGCTCACGATGGTCAATCGTGTTATGATAATTAATTGATAATTAAAATATGATTAATGGTGGGTTGTGAGCACATGGTTTTGAAGGTCGTGCTCATGACAATTAAGGACCGGTTCGCGAGCTACTGTTGTGAAACATTAACCGTGCCAACCACAAGCCAGCGTGGGCAACGGCTTTACCTTTTGTATAGCATGGTTCATTACGGGGTGCCAGACTGAGAAGCGGCAAGAAGTCCGTGGGGGTCGCTGGGGAGTCCATGCCTCTGGTTTTTGAGGGGGTGATTATAATCCAGGAATGGTGCACTGTGGTGAGTTGTGTTGTGCGAAGGGTACTATCACGATTTCCCCCTTTGCAGTGCCGTGGTGGTACTTCGAGGCATGGCAACATGTGTGGAATCATGTCTTGTGGGTACAGTGGTACATCTCTGGCCAGAGTAAAACTATTCGAATAGCCGTGCCCGCGGTTATGGGCGAGTCTAACAATGTTTTTCGTGATTAATGGTAATATTGTGATAATTAATTTGACTCCTGGTTTGGAATGGATAATTCCTGGTTTGGAGGTTTGATCTGTACGACCGGGGTTGGTTGTTCAGGTTTGGTTGGGCCTGTGCAGCAGGGGTGTGCTGTTCAGTGTTGATTAATATTGATGATTATTTACTCTACTGTTTTACAAATTCTCAAATCTTTGCTAAATGTTGCTTTCGCAAATAAACCCTATATTATGCCATCCTTTGGTATCCATGTGCTCTTGCATACTTGCTGTGTGGCTTGTGGAGTATTCCATGTACTCACCTTGCAATAATCATCAAACCTAAGTTGAAGAAAAAGGATCCAAAAGGAGAAGACCTTTGGCTTAGATCCCACTTGAGCTGCCTGTGGGAGTGGAGCTGAAGCTTTGCTAGATTTTGTTTTCCGCTGCAGTTTTCTTCATGGTGAGGACTAAGTGCCTCTTATGTAAGTATTTATCGTTTTAGTTAATTTGATGAATCTATATATTAAATTGTCAGTTTGCGTACCTCGGCTGATTCCTGGACGAGGGTTTTAATGCACAAATTAGTTCGGAAATTACTTGTGAATTTCTGGGCGTGACAATTGTGTAGTAACGTTCGTTCAAATATATAATAAGTAAATCTAATATAGAACATATGCACCTTTGGTTGATTAATACATAATGTAGTCATGGTTATATTCGAGCTAGTTGTGTCCTCATGAAAACTCAAAGGGGCATCTTTTGCTAAAAGATTAGTCATAGGCCTGGCGATTGTAGAAAGGTCCTTAATGAACCTCCTATAAAAGCCGGCATGACGAATAAAGCTTCTGATCTCCTTGATGTTTACTGGTGGCGGGAGTTGATCAATGACCTCAATTTTTGCTCGATCAACTTCAATCCCCCGTTTGGACACTCGATGACCAAGAACTATACCTTCATGGACCATGAAATTACACTTTTCCCAGTTAAGCACTAGGTCTTTTTCTTGGCATTGTTGCAAAACCTTATCCACGTTTTGAAGACAATGACCGATGGTTTTTCCATAGACAGAAAAGTCATCCTTGAAGACTTCCATAATGTCATCGATCATGTCGGAAAATGTGGACATCATACATCATTGAAAAGATGCAAGAGCGTTACACGGCTGAAAGGACATTCTACGGTATGCGTAGGTTCCGTATGGGCAGGTGAACGTGTATTGGTATTTCTTAACGACATTAATAGAAATATAATTTCCAGCAATGACGCAGACACACTCGTGGTATATTATGGTTACAGATTTCAGCCGCAAGTGCAGTTATATACCATTGTAGCATTTGTGTAATCCCGTGGGATGATTATAATAGAGAGAACCATACTAATAACATATATATTACTTGTAATAATCAAAGTCTAAGCAGGGGTTAAGATAATGAATAGGGTAGAGTGACACACAACAAGAGAATTATATACTCTCATTATAAATCATCTAGGTTAAGTGGAGAGAAAGTAGACAGGATCTATTCCTACACTTCTAATGTACATACACATTATACATACTTCCTAGTTATATGATTACTTAGCCAATACCTTCTTTCCAATGACCTCCTGGTGCTTTGAGAAGCCACCCCTGATTGCCAAGTTCCTTACAACAATCTGTCATGACCATCCTACCGGGGTTAAATAGGGAGGAAAAAATTGATAATTTGACACTTTTTTCGTTGCCCAATTACTTTCATTAACATTTGTGAGGATGACATGTGGGACCATCTGAGTGAATGAAAGTGGGCCAGGATGTCAAATAACCGAAACCCATTGAAAAGAGTGTTAAATTATCAAATCTCTCAAATACAGAGTACCCTTCCAAGGAAAGTAACTTAGGATTATATACACACGCAGAGGAATACCCATACTTATTGATAGTCCTATCATAATATCTGACCGTCAATACCTGCATATAATGGAATAAAATACAGTATCCAACATAGTGATAGGGATTAATTCTAGTAATTTCCACGAGTGTTGGTGTATATTCATATGCAAGTGACAAACTACCAAAGTCGGGAGGAAATATACATGAAGAAGGAGAATCAAACTCGTGTCCAAACTTATGGAGTTTTGGACCCAAAAACCCAATTAAACACCTCCAAATGGGCCATTTGAATGGGCCATTTGTTCACACCAATGGATTGAGGGGTCCAAAATGAGTGTCCAGGCCAAAAACCGGAGCGAATGGATCCACCCTGGGTTCGGCCGAACCCTCATGAAGGCCGCTGGCCCAGGCCCAAGTGCAGTTCGATAGCAAACCACTCCCCAATGATGGTTATGGCCGTTTTCACCGGTGGAAATCGTCATAGGCTGGACACTTGGCACAAGGAGGATGAAGATGCTCATTGGATGCTTGGAGGATCTCCACTCTCTGAAGTCATCTCCACATTATAAATACCCCTCTCCTCCCTCATTCACAGCACACAATTTTGAGCTAAATTACAAGAGGCTCTATTGTATCTTTTGTACATTAGAAATAGGTAGAGAGTGAGGAGAAGCTCTAGAGGAGTGCCCGGAAGTTTGACGCTCATCCGACTTCTACCTCGACGAGTGTAGCTTCGTAGGAGGAACTCTGGAGGAGTACCGGAGCTGTCGGTACACTCTGCTCCGGGTTAGGAGAACTTCTTCTATTAAGTCAGCATTCGTGATCTTTTGTTATGTTATTTAATTACTTAGTCTAGGTAAGATAGATTCCGTCTTTGCGGGTTCATTGTTTTGTATTCGTACTAAGTGCTCTAGTACTAGGACTCCGGATAGAGAAGGAAGTTCCCGTGCAAGTATTAGAGTAGTAATTAATAACTTAGGCGTGGTGTCTAGGTTAGAGATTACCTTTGTTTGTTGTGTATCACACAGATTTGTCACAAGTAAGTAGTATGTGGTGACAACCCTGAATCCCGTCCTAGTAATCCTCCACATTTGGGTACATCATAGAGCTAGCCGGAACCATGCTAGCAGACCAGTAGGGGTCGGTGCCCGAAGTAACAGATAGGAAATTACCTTAACTTAGCTTAGATAATTAAAAACCCATAGAAAGACCTCTCTAGCCTAGCTTGCCTACCATCAGTTGTTGTCCTTTGATAGTCTTAGCCTTAGATAAATTACACACGTTCCCTGAGTTCGATATCCTTTTGGGGTCACCCAAAGGTGAAGTGCTACAGTTGTATTCCGTGTGCTTGCAGATTTTTCTGTGGTCGTAAGAGATACCAACAAGCATTTCTGGCGCCGTTGCCAGGGAACAGTTGGTAATTTATCGGAGTCTAGGTCATCCTAGTATCTTTTTTTATTTCTTCTTCTTTTATTTCTTTCCTGATGGAGCAACCCACAATTCAAAACCTTTCTTCTCCTCAGGCTGATCTTTGTGAGCTGTCCTGTTCTTCAAAACCAATCATTTCAAATGGTTACGAAATCGGTCCTGGTTTTGTAGTCATGATTCGAGAGCAAACCTTCTCTAGTGGTATTAGTGAAAACCCATACCTCCATATTCGGGACTTTGAGCTAGTGCGTTCATGCCTATCCATCGTAGGCATGGCACATGAAACTCTAAAGTGGAAATTGTTTCCTTTTTCTCTTAGAGATGAAGCGAAGTAATGGTACACTTTGTCTATCTGGAAATTCCACGGTGAATGGGAGGAGGTAAAGTGCAAATTCTGCCTTGCTTTCTTTCCATTAACCTGTGTAATTAATCTTAGAGTAGACATCCTTTCTTTCCGACAGAATGAGAAGGTATCTCTCGGTGCAGCTTGGGCTAGGTTCTCACTATTAACTCAGTCTAGCCCAGACTTGTCCTTACCCGACCATGTGTTGTTACAACATTCTCGGTATGGGTTAGAGAAGGAGTCTACTGCAAATCTCGATATTTCTACCAGAGGATCATTCGCACACAAGACAACTGCCGAAGGAAGGGAACTCTTAGATCTGATCTTAGAGAGCGATTTTTTCGGCTGAAGTGAAGTCGTCCCGGATGTCAAGATCACCCACGAAGAACCTCTACACGTTGAGTCGGAACCCAACTCAATTGTCGAATCCTCATTCCAGTCGCTGGAGCCGGAGGAAGAAGAAATCCATCCTCCGAAAATTCCATTGCAATTCAGGGATGATCTTTATGAAGATTATGAGAACACCTTGAATTATTCCAGCAAAAAGAAGCTTCATCCTAAGCGTGAGCCGTTCAAGGAGGTGATGTTTGTATCTTCGTTCATTTCTTCCTAATCTGTTCCCCATCTTCATGAAACTGAACGACTCTCACCCTCGATCAAGCCTATGCCTTGTCTCTCTGGCCCTCGTAGCGTTGTTCTTGTTTATCATCAAGAAACAACTCGGTTCCTGCATGATGCATCTCTTGAGAAGGAAAACCTTCAGGCCACGGACAAGCTTGAGACATCGACTTTGGAGGACGAGAGAAAGCATTCCGCAAATGAGCATGAATGTTTTTCTTTCAAAATTCCATGGATTCATGCTCGCTTAAGGAATCCCCAGAGCCTTGTTCGATTAGTGTCTCTTCCCTGTGCGAGGACCACAACCGCCTTATGGTCCTCATTTCTAACATGTTTAGAAGGATGGTTGTAGATGCTTATATTTATCATAAATACTGCAAATCTCGTATTTGTTTGTGTCATTAATCTTGCAGCACAATGTCCCATGCTCGAGCTTGTGACCATAAACAAAGCATTGTCGGGAGATAGCCCGGATTACTATGGTAAGTCTCAATAAAAGCAGGAACTAGTTTTTAGGATAGTATGCACCTTCGGGTATTCTTGGTCGGTAACCATAACAGGTTGAGATTAAGAACGAAGGTTATACGATGCCTAAGAATGTGGCAGCTACATCAACTGAACACCTTGTTGATGCTTGGCAATGCAACATGCTCTATAAGAGACCCAAATATCACACACTTGGTTTTTTATGTCTTATGACACAAAAGTCTAAGTGTGGGGGAGCGAGGTTGTCAAGCTTTTCACGATGAGCGCCGTCAACCAAGGTCATCATGGTTTTAAGTTGGTGTTATCCTCACCTTGCAAAAAGAAAAATAAAAAAAAGAGGTTCACCATTCCTTTTACTCATACTTATCTCCATGTGAATATAGCTTGATCATATATGTTATGCTTCTTATATCCATTTTTGTATGACATGGTTTGGGTGTATTATCGATGCACATCCATAGGCTTTTTAAATTAAGCATGGTGCTTAGGTTAAAATGGTCTGCTTTAATCAAATTAGACATGGTGTTGAATTCAATTAATGAACCATTAGAGCTAGCACTTTCATGGATATTGGATGTATATCTTCTATAGACTAACCCCTGCACGAAAGTTTTTAGACCGACGGGTGAGTCCTCAAGTTCAATTCACACTAGAGGTAAGTCAAGGCTCAGGAAACAAATCAGTAAATTGCTAACATGCAAAGGATGAACACATCACCATTCAAAGTGCACAGTAAGTCTTCTGTCAAATGTTCCTTTGTTATGTTCATGCAATTTTATCTTAAGCCTTGTATGTGTTTTGCTTAAACGAAAATTTGGAGAATAATAAAAAATTGAAAAATATGTTTTCAGAATAAAATAAGTGTCTCTCAAGAAATAAAATAAAATGTTGGCAAACTTGTGGGATCCACACTCCATAAAATTTGAATCCAATTTCCTTTAGCTAATCTTGAGGCTACGATAAAATCTTTTCAAATCTTTGTAATCCCTCGAGCATTTGTTGTCCACTATCCTTTTTGTAGGAAATAGAAAGACAACTAAGGAGCAGTGTACAATAACTCCAATACCCATACCACACCTTGATTTATGAGAAAAGAGATGCACAGGGAACCAAGCAGCACAATTGCAAAACATTTTGCATTCAATTGAGGTTTAAGCTTGGTAAAGATCTATCTGGTAAGAATCTTCAACACCTTATGTATCATCATCCCTTGTTTTCATCCTGCCAGGATACCCACCATATCCATCGCTGCCATAAAAAATTAAAATAAAATAAAAAATAAAATAAAATAAACTTGGCTCCTTGGTCTTCCAACTAAGTGAGTCCTTTTTGCTTCACTCTTGTCTTTCTTTTTCTTTTTTGTGTCCAATAAAACATCCCAGATATAAAGACAAGTGTGGGTGGTGATCTTGCACATCAACGCCGTAACCAAAGCAAGATCACCCTAGAAGTGATGAGCCATGACAAACCACACAAGGGAAATTGATGCAGTCAGACCCAATGAGGGGTCGGCCAAACCTCTAGTTCGGCTGAACCATCTCTACCATGAATCGTTCTCTGTTTTATACAGAGCACAGGTTTGCACAATTTTTCCTTGGGACATCCATTCTATCTTGAGTTTAATTTGACTATCAATTCTAAAAATATCGAAGATAATTAAACTCAAGCTAGGGATGGTACAATTAGAGTTCATGGTCTTCTTGAAAATAACATCATGCCTATTATTCTTAGCTCATTACTTGTTGCTTGTGGTAACATATCCAATAGGGACCCCATGGTATCTAGGAAATTGATGAATGATATATAGTCTGATGATAGATATCCTACTCTTCATGTTGTACACTTGGGAATTTTATAAAAGAAAATAATATAACGATGCTAAACTCCTCATTGATATTTTTATTCCCACTAGAGCCATAGGTTGATCATTCATGATTAGCTTATTGCATACGCTGCTTGTCATTACATTGAGCATTGTCAAATTTTGTGACCTGTGTGACATGCTTTTCATACCTTCATGGTCAAGAACACACATACCCTCCACATATACACATAAATGCTAAACTTCTGCACTGTAAGTTAGCATCTTTCATTTGTCATTCATTTCATCCATCATCGACAAAATAAATACTCCATGTATGTGCCTCTTCCTCCAAAGTTTTTTCATGAAAAAAAGAGAATGAGAGAGAGAGGCATGGCTATGCAAAAAGAAAGAAAAAAAAGTGCTCATACAAGTATGGAGCATGATGATGAAAAAAGAAAGACAAAAAAAGGATAGCCATGTACTCTCCCAAATTTCAAAAGAGAAAATAAATGGAGGATGAGGTACACAAAAGGAGTTATTATTATTTTCATTTTTTCCACCCACAAATTTACCATACGCATACACATGCATATTCTTGACCAGAAAGTATGTCTTTAATTTCCGTGGATCCTTTATTTGACTTTGCAATATATGTGAATCAAGTAATGCTCTACTTTTTTCCATACCCTGAGCTCCACATAAGCCTTATTAGATGGTAGGAAAAGAAAATACACAATCATATACGTTTGTGAGGAATCATACACCTTGAGTGATCGATAGAATCAATTGAGGAGCAAAGCAAAGTTATAATTTTGTGTTTCTTGAAAAACCCTAAGTTGTTCTCAATGAAAAATTAGGGTGACTTGAGTCAAGATTGTTCCATTTCTTAATTACCCGCGATCACATGATAGACACTACAAAAATCCACAAGTATAGGTATGGCTTCGAATAATTGGTTTGCATGAATATTAGGAAGGAAGTCATAAATCTATTGTAGATTCCATAGCCTTCACTTGGGACGAGCAAAGGTTAAGTGTGTGGGTGTTGTTGACGGTCCTTAAATCATAATATCTGACCGTCAATACCTGCATATAATGGAATAAAATACCGTATCCAACATAGTGGCAGGGATTAATTCTAATAATTTCCACGAGTGTTGGTGTATATTCATATGCAGGTGACAAACTACCAAAGTTGAGAGGAAATATACACGAAGGAGAAGGAAAATCAAACTAGTGTCAGAACTTATGGAGTTTTGTACCCAAAAACCCAATTAAACACTTCCAATTGGGCCATTCGTTCATACCAATGGATTGAGGGGCCCAAAATGAGTGTCCAGGCCGAAAACCGGAGCGAATGGAGCTGCCCCGGGTTCGGCCGAACCCTGGGTTCAGCTGAACCCTCACGGAGGCCGCTGGCCCAGTTCGGTAGCAAACCACTCTCCCATGGCGGTTATGGCCGTTTTCACCAGTGGAAATCGTCATAGGCTAGACACTTGGCACGAGGAGGATGAAGATGCCCATTGGTTGCTTGGAGGATCTCCACTCTCTCAAGTCACCTCCACCTAGAAATACCCCTCTCCTCCCTCAATTACACCACACAACTTTGAGCTGAATTACAAGACGCTCTGTTGTATCTTTTGTACATTAGAAATAGTTAGAGAGTAAGAAGAAGCTCTGGATGAGTGCCTGGAAGTTTAGCGCTCATCCAACTTCTACCTCAACGAGTGTAGCTTCGTAGGAGGAACTCTGGAGGAGTATCGGAGCTGTCGGTACACTCTGCTCCGGATTCGTAGAACTTCTTCTATTAAGTAAGCATTCATGATCTTTTTTTATGTTATTTAATTACTTAGTCTAGGTAAGATAGATTTCCAACTTTGCGGGTTCATTGTTTTGTATTCGTACTAAGTGCTCTAGTACTAGGACTCCGGATAGAGATGGAAGTTCCTGCGCAAGTATTAGAGTAGTAATTAATAACTTAGGTATGGTGTCTAGGTTAGAGATAACCATTGTTTGTTCTGTATCCCACGGATTTGTCAGAATTAGGCAGCAGGTGGTGACAGCCCTGCATCCCGTCCTAGTAATCCTCCACGTTCGGGTACATCGTAGAGCTATAGTCGGAACCACGTTGGCAGACCAGCAGGGGTCGGTGCCCGAAGCAACAGATAGGAAATTTATCTGTGGTATTCCGTGCGCTCGCAGATTTATCTATGGTCGTAAAATATACCAATAGTACTAAGCCGTCACAATCAGGCATCAGTGGCCGACCTCGACATACTGACAGCATATAACCCCAAATAACGATATCCAGTAATCTAAGCGCCACGCTTAAATTACGAAATACTCCTCTAATATCATCGTCATGACATAGAGCAACCGTATACACGATCATTATACCCACACCATTGCATCTCCCAGATAAGCTAGCATCGTAATGAATATAATTTGGATATAAAATAAAGTTGGTATTCATATACTCGGAAAGTAATATAACACCAGAGTAGTATAAAGAAGAATATTCTAATAAAAGTACGAGTCTTACAAAAGTGACCAGAGCTACTAGGGCCATACCGGAATACTTCCGAAGACTTCTCATACTAAGACTCCTATTCTACTCCTACTCCACTAGCTCTAGAACAGTACTACTAAACTTGAGAGAGAGCTTGATTCTTCTTGCTTGAGATGTGTGTAAGAAATGAGGAGGCGAAGACCCTGGTAATGACGGTTATGGCGGCTGGAAAGGTCGGTAATACCCTCCAACCGCCATAAGGAAGCAATCTAAATCGTCCAGCGCTAACCCTGCATCAAACAGCTGCACGATGGGTTCGGCTGAACCCTGGGCTAGGCCAAACCAGCCCAATCTCGGTTGGCGGCCTCTTTGACTTCTCCTTTATCCAGAACAATGAATTTTGGGCTTGTTGGATTGTGTCAATTCTGTGTTTTCATCCCACTATTCCACTAGTCTGATTTTCGACAGCGTCCGATTGATTGATCGTCCGTTCTGCTACCGATTCTCCTCCATTTTGTATTTATTCTCTGCAAGAGGTTAGAATCCTAGTGTTGTGGAATATAACGTATTCTAACATAAATATGCATTGCAAGCATAACTAGTTCTCCTTTATTTTGGTAATATTGACGGATGAAACTGATCGATAACGGCCATCAACAAAACCCTCCAAGCTTGAACCTTTGCTTGTCCCGAGTAAACGACTCACAAAAAATCTAAACTTGGTTGTTGATCAGGAGTTGCTACTATGTTGTATATCTCAAATGTACAGGTGCAAGGTATATGAACTCTCTCTCAAATTAAATAAGTTTGGCACGGTGGCTTACCCTTACACCTAATTCCCGCAAGACACTGCATTTCTTTGTCTTGAGCGATTGAAAGATAGAGCAACATTTAGAGCACTAGTCACCCAATCTTTATTCAACTTTTATTCCAAAAGTTTTCAAATGATTTTGCACAAGAAACCCAAGTTCCTAAAATGATTCTCTTGATTTCTTGAAGTGTATGAATATGAATTCGTCATGAAATTTGCCTTTTTGATTCCAATTCTAAGATTGATATGTGGAGCTTGGTAGGGATAAAACATGGCATATTTGTATTCACATTTATTACCAAGTCAAAAGCTTGGACTAAAATAGATGACTAGACATACTCAAGATCAAGATCGTGCACAGTGTGTGTGGTATGCTGGAAATGGAATGTGGAAAATAAAGAAAATGCTTCTTCTTTGTGCTTACTTTCTTCTCCACGATCCTTCTTTCATAAATATGGAGAGGGCATGGCTACACATTTTTGTTCTTTTTTTCTTTTTTTTTATAATCATGCTCAATAGTTTGAGGGAGCATAAGTTTATTATTTATTTATTTTTCATAACCATGCCTTTCCCTCCTTTTTTTTCAGAAAAGGATTTTCTTTTCAAAGAGAAGGAAGCACATAAAAGCATGGAGAATTTATTTTGATGATAATATGGTGGATATAAAGATGGAATGGGTGAATGCTGGCTTCCAGTGTAAAAGTTTAGCATGTGCATATATCTGATTGTATGATCTTTATCATAGAGCATGAAAAGTATCTACACAAGATGGATACTTTTGGCATGTGCATATATGTGGTTATATGGTTTCATCAAGATGGATAGTTTTGGCTCTGGTGGGAATTTATATCAAATGAGGAACTTCATGAGTTTATTATTTTGGAAAATGGAACATCCGGAATTCAAGTCAAATTTAGAATAAGAACATAGCAACTCTTATTTACTATTCATCAACAAAGTGCAAAGAGATATAGCAAAGTGCAGCTCACTTCCCTCAGGTTTCCGGATAGTTGTTGGCTACTCTTATTCAATTTTTGAGAGTGTACTTAACCATGAACCCATATATAAGAGATATAAAACAGAGCAACTATTCATCATTTCAACAAAGAGAACTAAGTTGTCTCATTTCAACAAAGAGATTTTTATGTTGTTTTTAGTTTATAAGATGCAATGAAAAATAAACATGCATTCGGAAAGGGAAATATGCAATGATACAAGTTACCTTAGTCGGGGGAGAGTCGTCTCCTCCCAAGCTTGGCTTTCTCTCAGGGTCCTTGATAAGGATTGAACCCTTGAAAACGGAAGTACGTTTGAAGGTCGTCATACTGTTGCTGCATTATGTTGTTGATGTTGGTGAACTGAGCATCAGCGTTCTGTTGCTATCCTTGTGTTTGCACTGTGTTCCTCGAGGTTGTGCTGGATCTCTCCCGTTTGCATATAAAGGGTATCCATTCTCCTCGTGATTTCACCCAAGTCCCAATGAGAGGAACTTGAGCACCACCAGTCGGGGGATGGAGGCATACCGCTCGATCTGGGGGAATGGGCATTCAAGTTCCCCCAATGCACTTCATGAGGCGCTTGCCATCAGCTCTCACGGGCACTCTTCCAGGTCGAACCTCTGGTTCTGTGGCGTGGAGCTTGTGTCTATCCGGGTGCATCGCCAGTTGACCCCCAGTCAGCCCTGTACATCTGTACGGGTGTTGAGGATGTTGAACCTTCACGTTTGTTTCATGCCATGTTGTGAGTATCACTGTGTGATACACCTGCACAAAATTCTTCTATGGTCTGTAAGGGAATGGTTTGCTCATAGCAGTTGTACTAATGATATCCCGAATTAGGCAACAAGATTTCATTTGTACAACCTGGGAAAAAGAATATCAAAGATCCATCTACTCCATGCTTAAGAATATGGTCTTGCACTAAATAATTCTCATAAACATAGGGATGGTGGGTTGAAATATAAGCAATTTGATCATTAGAAATAACCTCAAGTCTGTTTGCTATGCGAGTAATTAGAGAAGTGCACTCAACAGGAGCAGTGAATCTTATACTTTCTAACCATTGCCTTATCATACATTTCAGGGGAGCAACT
This sequence comes from Oryza glaberrima, assembly GCF_000147395.1. Taxonomy (NCBI): domain Eukaryota; kingdom Viridiplantae; phylum Streptophyta; class Magnoliopsida; order Poales; family Poaceae; genus Oryza; species Oryza glaberrima. Next base: position 11,002,789 of record NC_068337.1, on the reverse strand, counting down.
TTGATCTTTCTAACCATCCCAAACATGAATCAATTCATCCTCTCTTATGGGCCTAAGATCACCTCTAGGAAACAAAGTCATAGTTAAACATTTATGCATAAGCCTAAGTGTAGGATTATGGATGTCAATTATTCTAGGTTTCTTGCAAATTGGAGCACCAGAAATGTCTTCCCAAAATCTGTTTTTTCTCGAATTCGGAAATTCCTTTTCGAAGAACGATTTTACAGGCATCGTGAAAACCAAGAAGTGTATTTAATCCTTTCCATTTAAGTTTATGTTCTATACAGAAAAAGCAAAAGGAAATTCAATCTTCAATTTATTTCAAAACGAGAGCCAGGCTCATCCACTATCGCAAATCTCTGCCATCCAACAGATTTCCAAATGGTACGAAAATCAACATCTATACCTATCTTTTTCACAGCTCCGGATCATATGCCCGGGCGTGGGCAAGCATCCGGTCCTTCATATGTAGTAGGCTTGCAGCTCCCGATCACCGACAAGGTCGAGGTCCGCGTCGTTCAAGAGGAGAGGTGGGTCCCTTCTTGAACAAGCGGGACAATCGTCTCTTCATTCAGCACAAATGTTGACTGTCGTTACCGACAAATTTCAACCGTCAATATAACTAATATTGGAGAATTAGCTATGCTTGCAATGCATATTTATTTCAAAATAATGTAGTTCCACTTGTACTTGGAGAATAACATGTT